>NC_090445.1:20134480-20482980 GCF_031143425.1 Pleurodeles waltl | reverse complement strand
CATTTATGGACCAGTTGACTGCAGTGTTTACAATTAGGGTTTATTGCAGGTTGCATTTCATTCTCAGAAGTAATAGCTCATGTGCCCTTGATGTCCTGTACCTCGGCTTCCGCGTCTCAATAACAGTATTGTTTGCTTTGATACTCTTTATCGCCCTGGCCTAGAGTGCACCGGCCTCTCATTTGATGTGACTTTCCTTTGCCCACATGTGCCTTCCTGACCTTTCAGCGCTGAGATGTGGTGCCTCGAAATGGGATGGCATAGAACCTTGGGGCCCACAGCCTCTGAGGCTGGCAGCCTCCCCTCCAGTGCTTAATTTCTAAAATAGTAGGTACCTGTGCTCACACTTTTCTCAGAAACCTGCGGCTGATGTTAGAATGTTAGAGTTGCCATATCCCAAGGCTGTCTAATTTGCCTTTATTCCACCTCATGCGAAAATAATTGGATTTAAGCTAGCCTGGTTGATGAAGGGTGATACCCCGAAACCGGCCCCAGAATGCTTGTTTCCAGTCCAGGAAGGACCTGGCCTGGCAGTTCGGGCTGGACTGTTCCCATGGGGAGCAGGGTCAAGACTGATTTGCATATGGCTGGGTCCAAACTGGGGTGGCGTGGTGAGCAAAAGAACGATGGATTTAATCTAGATCTGTGACTTGGGGTGAATGTTTGACAATGTTCAGCATTCCGTCCATCATCGTTTTGTGTTGCTATAGCTGCCCTAAGTGGGAAGGGTATGCCGAGATGTGGGCCCCTTGCTCACTGTGCCACTGAATTCAAAGTAGACTGGTTGATGAGAGGTGATACCCCCCAAACCGGTCACAGGATGCTTGTTTCTGGTCCAGGCAGGACCTGGCCTGGCAGTTCGGTCTGGACTGTTCCCATGGGGAACAGGGTCAAGACTGATTTGCATAGGGCTGGGTCCAAACTGGGGTGGCATGGTGGGCAAAAAGAAAATGGGTTTAACCCACATCTGTGACTGGGGTGAGTGTTTGAAAAGTTTCAGCACTCCGTCCAGCATCCTTTTGTGTTGCTTTATTCCACCTCTGCCTGTTTTCATCCACCACCAGACCCTCCCTGCCCCTTTATCTTACTCGTGCAGGTCCTTTTTCTACCTGGCTTTATTTATTTGTCAGTGTTTTTCCATCATTCCTTTTCTCTTTCTTTCTCTGTTTTCTTGTTCTGGTTCAAAGTCTAATGATGGAAAAATAATGTGTTGCCCGCAAGCATGAGTGCTGGGACTCCCTACCTGCAAACAGAAGCTCAAATTCAGCCCTGTCCAAAACCTTCCCAAATACTACTTCCTTAATGCACATCCTTGGTGGTGTGCAGCCTCCTGCAGCCCTTGAGGCCCTCTGCAGCCTCCTCAGCCTCCCATACCTGGAGCTTCCTGGTCACAGCTTTCCCAGCCCGTCTCCGTGGCCCATCTGTCACTCCCGTCTGTCTCTCTTGTGAAATATCTCTTTCTCTCCTGCTACCATGTGTCTGTTGCTCCTGGTTCTAGTAACACCATAGCTCTAGGGGCTCCCCAGCTCTTAATTCACCATGGTCCAGGTAACATCAAAGCCAAAATAGTTCTGACATCCCAAGTGCCGTTGTGTGGTGTAATATGGAGATAAATGGTGTGGCCTGAAAAGAGTGCTGTGGAGTGATGGGGTGGTATGGTGTGGTCTGCCGGAAGAGTACTGTTTCATGGAGTGGTGCATTGTGGAGTTGTTCAATTGTGTTGTGAAATTATAACGCGGTGGTGGGTGGTAAGAAGTGGCTTGTTAGTGTACAGTGTTTTTGTTTAAGGAGGTGTAGGTGGGGTTGTGATCTACAGTGTAAGGGGGTGATTGGTACTGGTGAGATATGGACTTTTATTGTGTAGTGAGTTGTGGAAACAGGTGCTGTTTTGTGTGGAGTGGTTTTTGTATGGTATTGAATGGTGTGGTTTCGTTGCATGGTGAGTTAACGTTCAAAGAGATGTCATTGGTGAGGTGTGTGAAGTTTGGTGATGAAGGGTATGTTTGTTTTTTGGGTGTGTGATGATATGGTGCACAGTCTGGTTTAGTGGCAGGTACTTAATCTGCTATTGCATGGCTAAGTGATCTAAAGGGATATTTATGAGCTATTAGTGCTGATGTGTCACTTTTTGTGATGCAACAGCAGCGCAAGCCTCCAAATTATATCTCTGAGGCCATGCGAGGCCACTTTGTGTGACTTTAAATGGCCTCATAGATATGGAGTAAGGTGGCACAAATCACTGTGTTAGGGAGGCGTTCCATGGGCATCGCGGGGTACGCAACACCAATGGATCTCCAGAGTTATAAGACCTTGTAAACATGAAGATGCTACAAAAGCTGACGCCTACCCAGGGGAGGTGCACTGAGGAGAAATATCTTTATTTGTCCTAATTTTTCCTCTTTCCATGTGTGCGGCATTCTGCAGCACACACAGAAAGAGGGAAATGCCTCCCAGGAATGTTTGTGTGCAGGAAGGTGTCCCTTCCTGTACAAAAACAATTCTGCATGCAACACAGACATCTTTGCACCATGGTGCAAGGGTGCCTGCGTTGGTGCTAGGCAGCTCATTGTGCACCAGCACACGGGAAAAGGGCAGGAATGCTCCATATGCCATAGATATGGTGCATTCCTGCCCTGCACCAAGTTGCCATAAATATGCTCCTTAGTTTGTATAGTGAGGTGGCATGATGGCTCAGGGTGTGGGGCAGTGCCAAGTGCTGACACACGAGAAAGCAGAATGTGCCTGTGTCAGGCGTATTATGTGGCATCGTGTTCTAGAGTGGTGATGTGGCGATTATGTTCTATTGCAGAGATGGCGTGGAGTAGTTTAGTGTGATCTGGCACAGGTGGTGTTGTGGGGTGAAATGTGTTTTGGCGGGATGTGGAGTGACTGAGTGTGATTCCGCTTGTGAGTTGGTTCATATGCTGTGGTGTGATGACAAGTGATGTGGTAAGATGACCTAGGATGGTGGGGTGTGGGAAGCTGTGTTGCTTAGTGTGCTTTTAGAGTCATGTGGTGGTATATTGTGGTGTTTTTTGTGGCTATGTAGTGCAGGGGTCTTTACACCGGGGGGCGGGCCCCAGGGGGGCTCACGTGATTCTGGGGGGTGGGCAGGCTCTGGCCAAGAGGAGCATTATGCTGATAACAGGGCTTTGTTTTAAGCTGAAAAGAATGAGCAGCAGTAACCCGCTCTGTAATGGGCCGTCACTGACATGTTTTTGCATTTATATCCAAGCTGGGAGTATGTGTCACAAGGGAAGGGACTCCAAATACTATTCAAAAACCCCACCCCCACTTCTAATAATCACAAGGTGGATACTTTGACCTGATAGTATGACCTGCATGACCAGAATAATATGTTTGGCATCATGCATTTGATTGCATTTTTAAAACAGTATCATAACTGCAATGTTTAAATAAGTCTAAACATATTCAAACAATACCAATTTGATAGAAAAATTATGAAATATTCAGAGGTGTCCCCGATTATTTTTTTTCCAATGGGGGCAGGGGGGGCATTAAAATGTTTGAAGACCACTAGCATGGTGTGATGTGTAGAAATGTGTGGGGAGTGATTAAATTCTGGTGGAGAAAGTGTATGGTGTTATGTGGTTCTTGAAAAAGGTGTCTTGAGATTTATCGACTTGAGTGGCATTGTCAGGATGTCCCTGAAATGAGTGAGTCTTGTGTAGTCTGATGAGCGTTGAAGTGTCCATGGACATGGTTAGCAGTAGTGTGGTGGCGTCTCATGTGGTACCTTGTGGTGCTGGATGGAAACGGAAGCAGACCTGTTGTGCCGTGTGGTATCACGTGGTATCATGTGGTGTGGCATGATGGATTATGTAGCATAAGGTGTCATGGGTTGAATGTTGTTAGATCATATTGCAGAGTGGGGTGTGATGTACAGTGGCCGTCTTGTTGTATGTAGTGTTATGGTGAAATTGTGGTCAGTGAAGTGTTTGGTGAGAGATGGTGTCTTAAAGATTTTGGGGGCCTGGTGCTGAATTAATTTTGGGGTCCCTTGTTAGGAACAGCTTTGAATGTATGAACCAGTTTCATCTCTTTCAAGCCCTCTTTAGTCAAGTCACTGACAATGCACAGGCACACCAGTCCAAATTCGAAATCTACACCTAATGTTCAGGGATGGTGATGTGTGTTTTCAATATTATAACACAGCAGTAGCTCCCTAATATTACTGCAAGTAATCTCTTAGATGCGACACTCTGCCCTTCCTCATAGGCGAGGACCTGTTTTGATCTACAAAAAACGATTTTATGGATGCTGCATGAAACAAACACACAGCCCTTCTCTGCGAAATGTCTGTAATAGACACACACCACCAACATTAAAAATAAAGTGAAAAGAAACGGTGTTTAAAACAATCTGTTTAAGAATTATTCAAGGTCATCAGGACAAGATTCCCTGCAGAACAGAGCTAGCTCTATCAGGGCCCCTGAAAGGCTGGGGCCCGGGGCCAGAGCCCACTTTGCGCAGGCCTTAAAACATCTCTGGCAGCATGTAGTGTAGTATGTTGTAAGATGTTGTATAAAATATGGTTTAATGCTGCTTGTTCTGGTTTAGTTTGGAGAGATATGGCGGTGTATAATGGGTGGGTGTGTTCTATAGTGGTTAGAGGCGTAAAATGACAGGTGTGGCTTGGTATTTATTGTATAGTGGACTTTAACTTCGAGTTGTGATGTTTGTGCTATCTAGTCAGTTAGTCAGTCAGTCGAATAACTTTATTCGGCAATTGCCATAAAAGTGCATACCAAAACACATATTATGAATCTATAAATACTATAAAACACAATTAAAAGCTATCTAGTATATTGCTCTGTGGTGTGACATGGTATAGTTGGGAACAGAACGTGACTTCCGGGGTATAGTAAGCTTGAGCAAACCTTAGTCAATTGTTGTCCATGGAGCGTCGTTGTGTCGAGAGTGGGCATATAAGAAGCGCCTCAAAGTCAAGTCACGTTTAATTCTTAGACATTAGTCAAAAAAAGTGTACAGGAATTTTATTTGGAATACACGGTAGAGCGCAAAGTAGAAATTATGTACACATTTTATACAGATATAATCAAGCAATCTTTCAGAGCTTTGTAAACAAATGTTTTACATGAATATTTACAAAGTTAAAGTGACTTTTTTCCTGGAAGTAGAGAATAGTTTGAGAAAACTCAATATATTTAAGACTTCATATATAATTATGTATAGATTTATATATGTATATGTGTGCATATATATTTATATATATATATGGATAGATGTGTATTTTATTTTTACAAACAGAAACCCCGCACTTGTGGGCGCAGGGCACGGTCGTGCCTGCGGGAGCGCTGTCTGCCAGGAAGTCAGTGTGCAGCGCGGATATTCGCCGCCAGGTGGCAGCGTGAGCCATCAAAGAAGGAACAGGTTTTGCACAGAGCAGTTTACCCTTCTGTAGGAGCTTGAAATAAGATGTCCTCTCGCTTTGAATGTTTCTCAAAGTTCCAGTAAAGGGTTGCATCATTAAAAAAGAACATTATTCCCCATGGTAGTTCGAGAAGGAATTATTTGATGCAGGAAGCAAAAAACAGAGGATGGCGAATGCACCCCGCTGCCTTGGTGCTGGTTGGCTTTACTTTTGGAGACGTGCTCACGTCTTTAAGTGCTCGATTTTTTTGTTCATTCTGTACTTTAGTGCCCATTCAGTCCCTGGCACCCCTGGATGGCGAGAGGGTGATTTTCATGCTCCCCCAGTCCTGGCCTTTCAGGGGTCCAGAGTGGGGGGAGGAGTAGAGCTACTCATTCTCACTGAGTCCATCCTGGTAAGACAGGGGGGCACCTCTGGAGTGGGGGGCAGGGGTGTGGTCCTCGTGGGCTTTCAGTCGTGGCCTCTCCATCGGCGCAGAGGGAGTCCCAGGATCTCAGCTTCACTCTTACAAACGCGGCACATCCAGCGTCCAGGCCTCTGGGCGCGCACCAGACACCAGTCCCTTGTGGGGACGCCTGTCCCTCCAGGCCCCTCCTCCGGCGCCCTGTGCGCTCGCCCCTACTTGCTCAGCGTAAGTGCTCTCTCAGAGGCCAGTAGGTTTTGCATTTAGCACAAGTGTTTGCCCAGAAGCAGAATAAATGAATTGTCCAGAGAAAGCCACGATGGGCAGGTGGCCGGGTCTGGGTGGGGGCGCAGCCCCTTCTGTGGGCCACCGGCGCCTCACAGCACCAGGGTGGGGATGTGGTGGGCCAGCGAGGCCGGGTGCGGCACCGGCAGGGTGGGCGAGTGCGCCTGCAGAGAGCCGTTGGGGGGCCGGTGCCTGGCGCTCTTCTGGTGCGCCCGGAGGCCCGCCAGCTGCGAGTAGGCGCTTTGGCACACCTGGCACTTGTAGGGGCGCTCGCCCGTGTGCAGGCGCACGTGGTTGCGCAGGGTGGACGACTGGCTGAAGCGGCGGTTGCAGAAGCGGCACACGAAGGGCTTGTCCAGGGTGTGGATGCGCATGTGGGAGCGCAGGTTGCTGCGGGAGTTGAACCCCCGGTGGCAGATGACGCAGCGCATCCGGCCGGTGGCGGAGCAGGCCGGGTCCAAGGAGCCGAACTCATCTGTGGGGGGAGAGGTGATGAAACATGAGCGGGAGGCATGAGCCCTGAGAGCAAACCGAGGCAAGGTTATGGTTTATCATCAGAGAATGCATCATATCCCAGGGAGTTGGGGCGTGGAAAACCATGAAAAGAATTCAAAACAGGTGACACAACGCCGCAAAAAGAACAAACGACAAGCACCATGCACGTAGCAAAGGGACATACAGATATAACACAGGATAAATGAACCCTGAGAGCAGCTCTACGGCAAGGATATGGTTTATCAACAGAGAATGCATCAGATCCCAGGGAGAGGGGGGCGTGGAAAACCATGAAAAGAATTCAAAACAGGTGACACAACGCCGCAAAAAGAACAAACGACAAGCACCATGCACGTAGCAAAGGGACATACAGATATAACACAGGATAAATGAACCCTGAGAGCAGCTCTACGGCAAGGATATGGTTTATCAACAGAGAATGAATAATTTTCTAGGGAGAAGAGGGACGTAGAAAAACATGAAAAGAACTCTTAATAGGTGACACAACACAGTAAAAGGAACAAACAACACGTACCATACACGTAACAAAAGGACATAAAAGTGTACGCAGGAGACATGAACCCTGAGAGTAGAAAGGTTATGGTTTATCAACAGAAAATGCATCAGATCCCATGGAGAGAAGGGATGTAGAAAACACGAAAAGAATTCAAAAACAGGTAATACAACACAGCAAAAAGAACAAACAACATATACCATACACGTAACAAAGGGACATACAGATATAACACAGGATAAATGAACCCTGAGAGCAGCTCTACGGCAAGGATATGGTTTATCAACAGAGAATGCATCAGATCCCAGGGAGAGGGGGGCGTGGAAAAACATGAGAAGAATTCAAAACAGGTGACACAACGCAGTAAAAAGAACAAACAACACGTGACATAAGGTACAAAAAGGAAAGGATACATGAAATATAACAACAAAAAACGCAGAACAGGACATAGAAATAGGAGACGCATGAAAGAAAAAAGGACATTAAAAAGTAAGAATGGATCTCTTAAAATGCAACATACTAAATACAGAGTAGGCTACGGGTAACAAGAAAGAAAACGTGGGAAACAAACCTTAACAGATGAAAAGCAAGATATAAGAAACCGAAGAAAGAAATTAGAACTCAATATAAAGCTGAATTTCTAAAATACAGCATAAAGTGTAGACAAGTGAATAAATGAAAACTGACATAACATGTTCCGCACAAAATAAGGTACAAGAGAGTATAGGAAACGTAAAACCGTGCAGGAAATGAAAAGTGAGAATAGAAAACATTACAGTAACTCAGACCTCAAAATATAGAAAGTCCTGAAGGAAACACAAGACGTATACAACAGTAACAATATAAACAGCAGAACACACATATAAAAAGCACATGAAATATACATTTGAATGTAAGAAAATAAAAAGATATGCGTGAAATGTAAACCGACGTAAAGAACACAGACCACGAGATAAGACAATACACAAAACTTCAACTGAAGACCGAAAACTTCATCGTAACATACACAATATACAATAGAGCATGCTGAGCTGAATCTAAAAAAGAACGGAAGATCCATAAGAAAAGGAAAGTAAGAAATGAAATGCGTCATTAAATTTAGGGTAAAAGAAAATAGAAAAAATAATGTGGAAGACAAAAGAACTAAGGTAATGTGAGGAATTTGAAAAGGAAAAGTGAACAATGAAAACAGAAAATCTAATGCAATAAACAACACTCAAAAGAGGGAGTAGGAAAGGGAAATCACAAAACAGGGCACCTAATGTGGTACACTTGAAATATCAGCCACAATGGATTAAATAACATCTAAAGTGAACAGCAATGTAACATGAATCAAAGGAAAGAAGAGATAACTGGGAGGAAAAAGAAATAGGGGGGTAAAGTATGAACACAAGACAGAACATTCTAGATTTACAATTAATCACAGAACTAAGAGAGCAGAAATGGCAAACAATATGAAATCACTTTAGGAAACGTGGTCCAAAAACCTTCTTAGTAAGAGAGTTATTAAAGGAGTGAATTCATGTTCGTTAGACTCCATCTCTGAGCCAGATACTTCAGGGCTGTTCTGCCTCCTGTGGCATGTACTGGCACAGGGTACTTGGTCTGCGCACCAGTGGCATTTATTTTGTCCACGAGTGCCGTGGCATAGTGCCTGGGGGAGCATGCCAGTATGGCACAGTGTGTCGATGGCTTCTGTCAGTGGGCATGGGGAGTGGGCAGTCTTTTGAGTCTGTGTTAGTGGGCATAGTGTCTCGAAAGGTGCCAAGTGCAGTTTGTTGTCGGCATGCGTTGGTAAGCAGAGGGGCATATTTACAAAGCAGCATTAAGGTACTTTTTGTGGCTCAACGCCGCCTTGTAAATATAGGTCCCCCCAACGCAGTTTTCTGCGGCAGAGGGGCATACGATGGGTGTTGCTGTGGGCGTACCCAGGCAACACCCATTGCTTTTTAACGCTGCCCTAGATTCACAAGGATTAGTAAATCAGAGGCAACGCCCCACCCCAGGGGTGGTGTTAGCATGGCACAGGGAGAAATACTTTTATTCCTCCCCGTTCTTGCTTTTTCAATGTGTGCAGAGAAAAACGCCATGAATCATTGTTTATGTGCAGGAAGGTGTCCCTTCCTGCACATAAACAATCATTGAATAATAACGATTTGCTACTTCTACGTGCGCTGCATTCTGCAGTACACATAGAAATAACGAATCACCATTAATGATTCTTTATCTGCAGGAAGGGACACCTTCCTGCACATAAACAATCATTCCCTGCGGCACAGGCACTCTTGCACTATGGTGCAAGGGCGCCTGTGTTGGTGAAAGGCAGCTAAATTTACCGCCAGCGCTAGGGGAAACGCAGGAGTGCGCCCTGGGTTTCTGAAGTGATGCTGCGCAGCGCTGCCAATTTGGTGCAGCAACGAGCTGTTCCACTTTCTTGTAAATCTGGCTCCAGGGTTTTTTGAAGTCCTGCTCGAGTCAAGGGTTCAGCATGTTTGAGGTCTGAGTTGGCACAACATGTTTGCTGGAGGTCAGCAGACACAGGATGTTGGGATGCCAGTAGGCACAGTGTTTTGAGACATGTCAGATGGTACAGCTTCTTGCGGTGTAAGCAGGAACTGCATGTTAGTGGTGTGTGTCAGCAGGCACAGGGTGTTGGCCTGTCAATGGCTACAGTGTGATGGTGGTGTGTGTCAGAGAGTGCAGTGTGCTGACATATCCAGGGGTACCGTCGTATGGAGGTGTGTCAGTGGGCACACGATGTGTGACTACAGTGTGTTGGAGATGTTTCTCTGGTCACAGGCTGTGTGGGGTGTGTGTCAGCAGGTGCAGTGTTTTGGACTGTCAACAGGTGTAGTGTGTTGGATGTGTGTCAACCGGTGGGATGTGTTGGATGTTGGTTAGTGTGTATTGTTTCTTGGGGTGTGAGTGGGCACTCTGGCCCGTATTTATACTTTTTTTAGCGCCGCATTTGTGCCGCTTTTTGACGCAAAACGGCGCAAACCTACAAAATACAATGGTATTTTGCAAGTTTGCGCCGTTTGTGCGTCAAAAAACGACGCAAATGCGGTGCAAAAAAAGTATAAATACGGGCCTCTGTGTTGGAGGTATGTGTCAGCTGGCACAGAGTAGTGGGGTGTCAGTAGCTGCACTGTGTCGGAGGTGTGACTGGGCACAGTGTGTTGAAGGTGTGTGACAGAGTGCCATAGTATCAGAGGATAGAGTGTGTTGGAAGTGTTTCTCAGTGGGTACAGTGTGCTTGAGAGTCAGTGGGCCTAGGGTGCTGGGGAGTGAGTGTATACAGTGTGTTGGAGGTATGTGTCAGCAAGTACAGTGTGCCGAAGGTGCATGTCAGCAGGGTGCAGTGTGTTAGAGGTGTGTGTCAGCAGCTGCAGTCTGTTAGGGGGGTGTGTCAGTAGGTACAGTGTGCTGGGGGTATGTGTCAGTGAGTACAGCGTGGTGAAGGTGTGTCAGCGGGTGCAGTGTGTTAAAGGTGTGTGTCAACGGGTGTAGTGTGTTACAGTTGTGTGTCAGCAGGTGCAGTGTGTTGAGGGTATGTGTCAGTGAGTACAGTGTGGTGAATGTGTGTCAGCGGGTGCAGTGTGTTAGATGTGTATGTCAGTGGGTGCAGTGTTTTGGAGGTGTGACAGCAGGTGGAGTGTGTTGGGGTGACAGTGAGCACAGTGTAGTGGACGTCTGTGTCTGTGTGAGAGAGTGCAGTGTGCTGGAGGAGTGTGTCACCATGTGCAGTGTGGTGGAGATGTGTGTCACCGGGTGCAGTGTGGTGGAGGTGTGTGTCACTGGGTGCAGTGTGTTGGAGGGTTGTCAGCAGCTACATTGTGGTGGAGGTGTGTGTCACCGGGTGCAGTGTGGTGGAGGTGTGGGTCACCGGGTGCAGTGTGGTGGAGATGTGTGTCACCGGGTGCAGTGTGCTGGAGGGGTGTCAGCATGATGGAGGTGTGTGTGAGTCAGTGCAGTGTGTTGGAGGAGTGTTTCACCAGGTGCAGTGTGGTGGAGGAGTGTGTCACCAGGTGCAGTGTGGTGGAGGAGTGTGTCACCAGGTGCAGTGTGGTGGAGGTGTGTGACACTGGGTGAAGTGTGTTGGAGGGTTGTCAGCAGGTACAGTGTGTTGGGTGTATCAGTGAGTACAGTGTGGTGAAGGTGTGTGTCAGCTGGTGCTGTGTAGTGGAAGTGTGTGGCACAGGATGCAGTGTGTTGGAGGGGTGTCAGCACAATGGAGGTGTTTGTCAGTCAATGCAGTGTGTTGGAGGAGTGTTTCACCAGGTGCAGTGGGGTGGAGGTGTGTGTCACCGGATGCAGTGTGGTGGAGGTGTGTGTCAGTCAGTGCAGTGTGCTTGTCGGTTGTGATTGCCAGCAGGTAAAAGATGCTGGGTTGTAGGAGGCACAGCATTTTGGGGTCCAGATATGCCAGCACCTCGCTCGTCAACACACTGAGGTGTAATCCCAACACCTGATACAGTCAGCAGATTATGGGGTGACACTCACCTGTCTTGGCCTTCTTCTGCTCCTCCTCCAGGCCTGGCACCCCGGGGATCCCCAGGAAGGTGTTGTGTGAGTTTCCATACCAGACCAGCAGCTCCTGGTCAGGGGGGATTGTCTGCAAGGAAAGAGAACAAGAGTTGAACTTTTCTGTGGTTGGGAGAGTGTTGGTTGACACTGCATATGAGTGGCTTGGGCTGGTGTCATGCCAGATCTGTGAAAGTGTGCTGCATTCCTTTCTAAGCATGCACACTGCAGTGCAGCACTGCAGGAGGCATGGACATGCATGCTACAGTGTAGTGCTGCAGGGGGTTTGCATGGGTGGAAGTGCGCTGCATTCGTATCTCAGCATGCACCCTGCAGTGCAGCACTGCAGGAGGCATGGACATGCATGCTACAGTGCAGCACTGCAGGAGGCGTGGACATGCATGCTACAGTGTAGTGCTGCAGGGGTGTGCAGTGGTGGAAGTGTGCTGCATTCGTATCTCAGCATGCACCCTGCAGTGCAGCACTGCAGGAGGCATGGGCATGCATGCTACAGTGTAGTGCTGCAGGGGTGTGCAGTGGTGGAAGTGTGCTGTATTCCTGTCTCAGCATGCACCCTGCAGTGCAGCACTGCAGGAGGCATGGACATGCATGCTACAGTGCAGCACTGCAGGAGGCGTGGACATGCATGCTACAGTGTAGTGCTGCAGGGGTGTGCAGTGGTGGAAGTGTGCTGCATTCGTATCTCAGCATGCACCCTGCAGTGCAGCACTGCAGGAGGCATGGACATGCATGCTACAGTGTAGTGCTGCGGGGGTGTGCAGTGGTGGAAGTGTGCTGTATTCCTGTCTCAACATGCACCCTGCAGTGCAGCACTGCAGGAAGCATGGACATGCATGCTACAGTGCAGCACTGCAGGAGGCGTGGACATGCATGCTACAGTGTAGTGCTGCAGGGGTGTGCAGTGCTGGAAGTGTGCTGCATTCGTATCTCAGCATGCACCCTGCAGTGCAGCACTGCAGGAGGCATGGACATGCATGCTACAGTGTAGTGCTGCAGGGGGTGTGCAGTGGTGGAAGTGTGCTGCAGTCCTGTCTCAGCATGCACGCTGCAGTGCAGCGCTGCTGGAAGCATGGACATGCATGCTACAGTGTAGTGCTGCAGGGGGGTTGCACGGTGGAAGTGTGCTGCATTCCTGTCTCAGCATGCATGCAGCAGTGCAGTACTGCAGAAGGTGTGGAGGTGTGGAAGTGTGCCTCAGTCCTATCTCAGCATGCATGCTGCAGTGCATCACACTACGCTCTCTGACAGATCTCCAGTACACTGCACACGCTGACACAAACGTACGTCACACTGTACCCACTAACACACACACACCCAATGCACAGTACTCATGAACACACACCTCCAACAGGTTTGGAAGTCTGTTGCAGTCCTGACTCAGCATGCACACTGCAGTGTAGCACTGCAGGAGGTGTGCTGGTGTGGAAGTGTGCTCCCATCCTGCCTCAGCATCCACGCTGCATTGCAGCACCGCAGGAGGTGCAGAGGTGTGGAAGTGTGCTGCGTCCTGTCTCAGCATGCAGGCTGCAGTGCAGCACTGCAGGAAATGTGGAGGTATGGAAGTGTGCTGCGTCCTGTCTCAGCATGCTGGCTGCAGTGGAGCACTGCAGGAAGTGTGGAGGGCAGGAAGTCTGCTGCAGTCCTGTCTCAGCATGCAGGGTGCAGTGCAGCACTGCAGGAGGCATGGGCATGCATGCTGCAGTGTAGCAATGCAGGAGGCAAAGACATGCATGCTGCAGTCCAGCACTGCAGGAGGCATGGGCATGCATGCTGCATTGCAGCACTGTAGGAGGCGCAGAGGTGTTGAAGTATGCTGCGGTTCTGTCTCGGCATGCAGGGTGCAGTGCAGCGCTGCAGGAGGTGCAGAGATGTGGAAGTCTGCTGCAGTCCTTCTCGGGATGGACTCGGCCAGAAGCTCCACATCAGGGGGCCTGGTAGGTCGCCTTCTCCTTTGGGACAAAACATTTCTCGCCCTCTCAGCTGCAGATCGTGAGCGCCTAGAAGTGGCTGCGCCAGCAGGAGGCGCTACCTGTACCCCTTTCTCCCCGCACCATCCTCCGCCAGGCTGCTTCCCGCTGCTTCACTGGAGGGGTGGGAGAGAGTCACCCCCTGCCCCCACCCCTCCACGCGTGAAAAGCTCCATTGCCTAGTTACCAAGGCCAGCTCGCTGTGAATAGAGGCGCTTTACACGTCTCCATAAACAATTAACCAGAAGGAAAAAAGCATCTGCACATAGAAGGTGTTCTCTTATGGGCTCCATTCAGGGTGGCATCTCGGGCACGGGGGGTGAACTGCTGCCAAAGCGGGAGTCTAGGGGTGATGGCACCGGGGGCTGAGCTGCAAGTGATACCGCATTGTGGGCCTGTGCGGTGTCTGACCAGGGGGCGGCGTGGCGTCTGTTCCTATAGCGCCTCACGCCAAGCAGCGCTGTAGGGGGAAGTATTACTGTAGCGCCTGGTGCCAAGCAGCGCTGCATGAACAGATATAACTATAGGGCCTAAGAAACCACGCTGTATGAACAGATATTACTATAGCGCCTCACGCTAAGCAGCGCTGTAGGGGGAGGTATTACTGCAGCGCCTAATGGCAAGCAGCGCTGCCTGAACAGATATTACTATAGGACCTAATAAACAACGCTGTATGAACAGATATTTCTATAGCGCTTAATGCCAAGCAGCCCTGTAGGGGCAGGAATTACTGCAACGCCCAATGCCAAACAGCGCTGCATGAACAGATATTACTATAGCGCCTGATGCCAATGCTGCAGCACTTAATGCTAAGCACAACTACACGAACTGACAGGTTATGTTATCAGAGCACCTAAACTCAAGAAGCTCTGCCGTGGCGCTAGCATTTTAGCACCTTGAGTCAGACACAGGTGTATGAACGGATATTACTATAGCACCTAATGCTAGGCAGCACTGCATGAAGAGATAGTTGTTATAGCGCCCTGCGCCAAGCCGCGCACCATGAAAATAAATTGCAACAGACGTAATGCCAAGCAGCGCTACATATATTACAGGCTCGCCTAATGCCAAGCAGCGCTACATATATTACAGGCTCGCCTAATGCCAAGCAGCGCTATGTGGAGAGATAGTACTGTAGTGCCTAACGCCAGGTAGCGCTGTAGGGAGATTCAGTACTATGGCACCTAGCGCCAAGCAGAGCTGCATTGGTGCATTCTCGGCCGTCCGACTTGTGATATTCCTAGCAGCTATTCTGGGGTACAGGTGAAGTTTTTCACATATATTGTTCTTGGGGGGGGGGGGGGGGGGGCGTTCGCGGTACCCGGGCTCCGAGGCGCGCAGGGACTTCCTGAAGATAAAATGACCCAGCTGGTGAAAACGCGCAGATATCCCTTCTTATCCCAGCAGGGGGGGTGTCAAGCTTCCCCCAAATGGCTTCTTAGCCGTGTGAT
This sequence comes from Pleurodeles waltl, assembly GCF_031143425.1. Lineage (NCBI taxonomy): Eukaryota > Metazoa > Chordata > Amphibia > Caudata > Salamandridae > Pleurodeles > Pleurodeles waltl. The sequence goes on along the minus strand of NC_090445.1, from coordinate 20,467,904 downwards.
TTGCTGGACGGCGAGAGCTGCTAAGATGTCGTCCACACAATGCCGGCGATGATGAGCCTTTTCTGGTAAACATCGGGCCCACAGGTAGCCATTTAAGTGCGCCGAAAGCAGCGCAGACATAATGTGGCAGTTTGCAAAGCCCTACATATAATTACGGTAAGTGTGTGTCTAAACACGAGGGAAGAAACCGCAGCCCCCTCTCATCCCCCGGGAAATGGAAATCAGCGCAAAGCTTTCAGCTGTCGAGTACCAGAGATCAAACATGTATCTGTAATGCGCTGCGTGGCGCGACGCGCAGCTCAAAGCGCTGGTTCCAGGCCGGGGGCCGTCCTGCTGCTCGGCGAGGAGAGAAGGGCCATCTCTGGTCAGCGCGTCATCGAAAAACAAGTGACCAAGCGCCCACAGAAAGTGGCCAAGAGGCCAAAGCACGTGGCCAAGAGGCCAAAGCACGTGGCCAAGCGCCCACAGAAAGTGGCCAAGTGGCTAAAGAAAGAGGCAAAGCAAGTGGCCAAGCGGCCAAAGAAAGTGGCCAAAGCAAGTGGCCAAGCGGCCAAAGAAAGTGCCCAAGGGGCCAAAGAAAGTGCCCAAGTGGCCGAAGCAAGTGGCCACGCGGCTAGAGCAAGTGTCCGAGGAAGAGGCCAGAGAAAGTGGGCTCATATACAAGGAGAGGCCCAGCCCCGCACCTTATAGGCCTAGAAGCTGGCTGGCAGGGCTTTCAAAGCGCTACAATTGGTGCAGCCGGAACACTTAAAGGTGTGCGCCAAATCGTTTCAACGCACGTCCTGGGCGCTCCCGCGTCATGCAGCGTGGGATTCAGTGCCTCGCTGTGTGGAGTCACTTTCATCACCTGTCAGTCAAGGTGATTGACAGTCTCGTTGTTGAACGGCAGCTGGGGCTGCGGTGGGGCAGGTCCGTCACCAAACTTTCCATCTTAGGTAAGTCCACCAGTCACAATTATTCTGTAAAACTGGCAGCTAGAAACACATTTAATCATTCAATCACTGCACCCATCCCTTGTAAAAATGTAGTGCCATACACGACTGTCAACATGCCATGGGCACCCTGGTCTCCCGAAAGTGTAAAAGTATCTACAGTGTGACCATTTATCAGAAATGGGGGAAGATGGGCTTCGAGGGTATTTGGCCCCCCCTCGACACCTACTCGTGGCCAGCAAGGTGAAACTCACGGCCTGTGACAGAGTAACTCACCACATCCAGGGCCATGGAATTATGCGATTGTGCGGCGATACACATAATAATACATTTGAGGCTTAGCCTCATAATCTTTTATCTACCACATAATGTGCGGATTTCTACAGAAAAAAATGTTTTTAGCTCAAACAGTTCAAAAGTTACTAAAAATACAGCAACACGCGCAGAGAAAGCCCCCTTCCAAAGTGGACTGGTCACCTTTCGGTTGCTTATTGGTATATTTGGGTATTAAACTGGTATACTGCGGGGCAACCAATGCTCAGACACTGTTACTAAGTTTAAAAATGACGGAATAATAAAGTGCTACTCGTGAAAAATGTGACGCATTATGCCGCATAATTTGCCTTTTCTTGGCATGATTTACTCAGCCTTGCCGCATAATTTGGCTCTTTCTCCCGCATAATTCCAGTGGCCCTGACTATATCTCTGTTGCACTGTGCTCTCATGATTCCTCTCTTGGCCAGTGCCTGGACTCCTGTCTGAGATCAAATCAGCCTCTTCCAGGTGGGGGGGGGGAAGGGGGTACATCCCTATTTGAAGACCTCTGGTATAAGAGGACATTCTTAAGAGGCAGTCTCTGCCCTCTGCAAGATCCCAGCAAACGACCCGATGTAGAAGTCTTGCCAAAGGACTGGTAGAGGCTACCTGTGGAAGAGAGCGGACAGGCCTTTGAAAGGTTACTGATGGCTCTGAGCTCAAGGAACTCTTCCAGATGTGCCTTAGATGGGGAAAGAAAGGGCTAAAACCTGCCCTCACTGGAGAAGTTGTGTGGCTCCCAGGCACTGGAATGGTGATCTAGGGTCTAGAGGGCAAACCCTTCATGGCCATGCTGTCCTGACTTGTCTGAGGCCATTACATTTTATGTTTGGGATCTTTGCATAGCTTGGCATGTCACCGGTGTGTTCATTCTTATGTTTGGGATCTTGGTTTCTTAACAGTGGCATCTCGGGCCACACACTGCTCTATAAATGACAAAAATGTGGTAGGTGGCAGACCATATTGACTCATGTCCCTGCCTGTCGCAAAAAGTGGATACCTAGGACATTCTAAAGATTTTTCAAAGAGATGTCACAGAGGGGACACTAGAGAGATGCCAGGACTCCATCGAAGATCTGTCTATATATGTTCCATTACTGCCCATCATAGAAAATATACTACAGACATGTGGAGGCTCCACTAAAGAGCCATCTGTGCAGACTCCATTACAGTCTGTCACTGAAGGCATACTACCGAACTTCTGTGCCTCCAATGAAGGGCTGGTTATAGAAACTCCATTACTGCCCATCATAGAAAAGATACTACAGACATGTGGAGGCTTCATTGAAGACCCATCTGTGCAGACTCCATTTCAGTCTGTCACTGAAGGCATACTATAGAACTTCTTGGCCTCCAATGAAGGGCTGGTTATAGAAACTCCATTACTGCCCATCATAGAAAAGATACTACAGACATGTGGAGGCTCCACTAAAGAGCCATCTGTGCAGACTCCATTACAATCTGTCACTGAAGGCATACTATAGAACTTCTGGGCCTCCAATGAAGGGCTGGTTATAGAAACTCCATTACTGCCCATCATAGAAAAGACACTACAGACCTGACAGAGTTCCTTCAACAAGCCATCCATACAGACTCCATTTCTGCCCATCATACAATGAGTGCTACAGAGCTGCAGAGGGTCCATTAAAGAGGCATCTATACAGACTCCATGACAGTCTGTCATAGAAGGCATACTTCAGAACTTCTGGGCCTCCATCGTAGAGCTGTCTGTACAAAATCCACTAGCGCCCATCACAGCAGGGACACTACAGACATCCCAAGGCTCCATTAAAGAGCTATCTATACAAAATCAATTACTTCCCGTCATAGAAAAGATACTACAGACTTTTTGGAGCGCCATCAACAAGCCGTCTGTACAGACTCCATTACTGCCCATCAAAAAAAGTACACTACAAACGTGCAAGGGATTCATCAAAGAGTCGTCTATACCCATTGAGTTACTTCCTGTCATAGAAGGAGTACTGTAGACCTGCTAGGCTCCATCAAAGCACATTCTATACACACTCAGTTACTACCAGTCATAGAAGAGGTACTGCAGACCTGCCAGGGCTCTACCGAAGAGCCTTCTATACACACTAATTTATTACTTGTCATGGAAGGGGTACTCCAGACCTGCCATTGCTCTATCGCAGAGCCTTGTATACACATGCAGCTGTTACCTGTCATAGAAGGGGTACTCCAGACCTGCCAGGGCGCTATCGCAGAGCCTTGTATACACACTCATTTATTACCTGTCATGGAAGAGGTACTGCAGACCTGCCAGGGCTCTATCGAAGAGCCTTCTACACACACTAATTTATTACTTGTCATGGAAGTGGTACTCCAGACCTGCCATTGCTCTATCGCAGAGCCTTGTATACACATGCAGCTGTTACCTGTCATAGAAGGGGTACTCCAGACCTGCCAGGGCTCTATCGCAGAGCCTTGTATACACATGCAGCTCTTACCTGTCATGGAAGGGGTACTCCAGACCTGCCAGGGCTCTATCGAAGAGCCTTGTATACACACTCATTTATCACTTGTCATGGAAGATTTACTCCAGACCTGCCAGGGCTCTATCGAAGAGCCTTCTATACACAGTTACTTCCTGTCATAGAGGGGGTACACCCCACCTCCTGGGGCTCTATTGAAGAGTCTTCTATACACACTCAGTTACTACTTGTCATGAAAAGGGTACTCCAGACCTTCTGGGGCTCTACTGATAACCTTTTCATTAAGATTCTTACCATCTCCTGTCTGTACGGAGGCTGAATTAATGATGCTCGTGAACCAGACCACGTAGCCTGCTGGGGTCAATCAGTACCTTGGACATAGCCGGGGCAATCAGTGCCTTGTACATAGCTTGGGCAATCAGTCCCTTGGTCATTCAGTCAGTTTCTGCTCACCATAACACTCACTGCAGTGGTCCATACAGGCTCAAACACCAGACATCACAACGCTACGCAGGACCCCCGTTTATTCTAACTCTCTGGGAGTTTATTTTTGAGGAAAAGTCCTCTAGCACGGTGAGCAAATATATGTGTATCCATCACACTCATGTTCCAGGTAACAAACACCCATCACGTGCCTCTGAATGGCCACAATGCACTGCACACGTATCTCTGGCACGTAGCCCTTACCCAACCCTTAGGCACCCACCCTTCAGTGCTTAATTTGAGCCCGTGGTTTCCTGTGCTCAGCACCGGTAATTAAATATCAGCACCTCCTCTTCTGACAGTCTGCCACATGGTGGCGCTGTCTGCCTAATTAGGGATGAGCACAACAGCTGTTTATTAACTAAATATACACTCCTTGAGAGCGCCTTGAGACCCTCACGGGGGAGTAGTGCACCTTACAAATTCCTGATTGATTGATACACTAACAATTGGTAATTCCTGCCATCCATAGTGTTGGGGGCCTGGGATAGTGTGAATCGTCACACTTTTAGGAGTGTGATGGTTAGTAATAGAGCTGTCATTGGCTACGCTGGCGAGGCAATAGTGGGGCAAGCTACAGTGACCTCCTGACTTTTTTTCCACGAATTAAGCACTGCCACCCTTGCATTACAAGCAGTGCTTAATTTGTTACAAAAAAAACATAACTGCCAGGGCCCTCATCAGGAGGCCTTTTCAGATTGCAACACCCACTGCCCCTTCCAGCCGCTGCCAGCGACAGTCACATTCCTACAAGTGTGATAATTCAGGCTATTCCAGTCCCCACAGCTATAGGAATGGCTTGGGAGGTAGGAATCACTCATTTTTAATGTATATTGAATTAATGAACAACTGCTGTTGTGCTCATCTCTAAATTACTCAGACAGCGCCACCATGTGGCAGATTGTCATAGGTGCGGGTGTTAACAATTAAGTGCCAGTGTAGAGCACCGGAGGCCACCGGCGCAAATTAAGCACTGATTACAAGATGGTGCTGGGGGAGCCAGGCTGCTAGAAGGGGGCAGCCAGGACTCGCACTCACCTCGATAGCTTTGTAGAAGATGCTGCTTCCGATCTGCACCACCTCCAGGTTCTGCTCCTGCTCGTTGCGCGCGCACTTGATGTACGTCATCCAGCTGCGATGGTCCTCCTGGCTGGCATCGATGAAGTAGCGCACGGTGCCATCTTCATTGAAGACCTGAGGGGGGCAGAAGCCGTGAGTGGAAGAAGACCACTGTTTATGTGTAGGGTGTATGCAGCTCGTGGCCCCGCCTCCTCAAAACAAGATCATGGGTTCTGTGCAGCTCATGGCCCCGCCTCCCCCAAAACAAGATCACGGGTTGTGTGCAGCTCATGGCCCGCCTCCTCAAAACAATATCAAGGGTTGTGTGCAGCTCATGGCCCCGCCTCCCCCAAAACAAGATCACGGGTTGTGTGCAGCTCATGGCCCGCCTCCTCAAAACAAGATCAAGGGTTGTGTGCAGCTCATGGCCCCGCCTTCCCCAAAACAAGATCACGGGTTGGGTGCAGCTCATGTCCCCATTGGCCCCAATAAGAGAACACAGGTAGTGTGTAGCTCATGGTTCCACCTACCCCAATAAGGGAACACGGGTTGTGTGCAGCTAACGGTCCCATCTACTCAATAAGAGAACAAAGGTTGTGTGCAACTCGTGGCCCAATCTACCCCAATAAGAGAACACGGATTGTGTGCAGCTCATGTCCCCACCTGCCCCAATAAGAGAACACGGGTTGTGTGCAGCTAACAACCCCATCTACTCAATAAGAGAACACGGGTTGTGTGCAGCTCATGGCCCCATCTACCCCAATAAGAGAACACGGGTTGTGTGCAGCTCATGTCCCCACCTGCCCCAATAAGAGAACACGGGTTGTGTGCAGCTAACGACCCCATCTACTCAATAAGAGAACACGGGTTGTGTGCAGCTCATGGCCCCATCTACCCCAATAAGAGAACACGGGTTGTGTGCAGCTCATGTCCCCACCTGCCCCAATAAGAGAACACGGGTTGTGTGCAGCTAACGACCCCATCTACTCAATAAGAGAACACGGGTTGTGTGCAGCTCATGGCCCCATCTACCCCAATAAGAGAACACGGGTTGTGTGCAGCTCATGTCCCCGCCTGCCCCAATAAGAGAACACGGGTTGTGTGCAGCTAACGACCCCATCTACTCAACAAGAGAACACCGGTTGTGTGCAGCTCATGGCCCCATCTACCCCAATAAGAGAACACGGGTTGTGTGCAGCTCATGTCCCCACCTGCCCCAAGAAGAGAACACGGGTTGTGTGCAGCTAACTGTCCCATCTACTCAATAAGAGAACACGGGTTGTGTGCAGCTCATGGGCCCATCTGCACCGAATAGGAGACCACGGGTTGTGTGCAGCTCATGTCCCCACCTGCCCCAATAAGAGAACACGGGTTGTGTGCAGCTAACGACCCCATCTACTCAATAAGAGAACACGGGTTGTGTGCAGCTCATGGCCCCGCCTGCCCCAATAAGAGAACACGGGTTGTGTGCAGCTCATGGGCCCATCTGCACCGAATATACTACGGGTTGTGTGCAGCTCATGGCCCCACCTGCCCCAATAAGAGAACACGGGTTGTGTGCAGCTCATGGCCCCGCCTGCCCCAATAAAAGAACACGGGTTGTGTGCAACTCATGGCGCCGCCTGCCCCAATAAGAGAAAACGGGTTGTGTGCAGCTCATGGCCCCATCTGCACCGAATAGGAGACCACGGGTTGTGTGCAGCTCAGGCTAGTTGGCCTGAACCTCACCACGGGGTGAGTTCATTCATTTCTTTATTTTTGTTTTTACAGCGCTGTGAAGACGTTCGGGTAGGGTGCCTGGGCGCTTTCCATACTGTATGTCTGTGAGGCAGACAGAAACAGAGGGCGCATAACACACATGCCTGTAGCGCCTGGATGCTTCTGAGAGTCGCGCGTGCGTCGCTACCGTTTCCCCTTATTTTTTTTTTTAATGTGGGTGACATGTGAGAGTCTATCACGGAAATTTTGCAGAGAAATGTTGTGTTTATGTGCCATGCAACATCTATAAAAAGTTATTTTTAGATTAAAAGAGGTCCTCGCGTGAGAGATATGGGGGGGGGGGCACCGAGATTATTAGCGGTAATGTTAGTGAGCTGCCTCTGTGTTACAATATTGAAAACGCATGTTACCGTCCTTTAATATTAGATGGAAACACACGTAGAATCCGGACCAGCGACCTCTGCACCCTCAGTGACCTGAGGCGGGAAAAGAGCTGAAACCGGATCACAAATTCAAAGCTGTTCCGAATAGGCCCCCCAAAATACGTTTGGCTCCGGGCCCCCAGAATCCTTAGGGTGGGTGGCGTGGGTGAGACGCTCGTACATCACAGGGAGCTATCGATGTCAGGAGAAATGAACGCAAACACGGAAATTCAAATATTTATACCTGCATCATTGAGGGAAGAGATGGGGGTTGGGGGCGTTCTGGGGGTCACCAAGTGTGGGCAACGCTCATCAGGGTTCACACGTGGCCTTTTCTGAACTGCTCTACCCTTGGTTGCAGCGCTTCGAATAACATACGTCTTATCGATATAGCGCTTACAGATTCGGCTATCAGCTTCGTGGCACGATAAGTGACAAGTGTGGCTCTTCGTCTATCATGTTTCCCCCTCATCAAGGCGCGCGTCGGAGCCTGTTCACTATGGTTTGAGCCTGTAACCTATAGGTGCGTGAATCTCTGGAAGAGGTGGCCGGCAGGTCGATCCTAGTGCCTAGAATACCGCACCAAGAACGAGGCACTGTATAAAGATTGTTCTTCTTCATGCCAGCCTCTTGTTGGTTTGTTTTGTAAAGCGCCGACTTGTGCCAGAAAGCTGCTTCTTAGCACTTGTTGTGGGGTGGCAGTTCTTGCCATTGCCAGTCCACTGCCAGAGAGGTGAGGATCCGTGTAAGAAAGCCGGGGCATCTCGACCTAACTCTTAGAGGTAGTAGGCGCTATATAAATACTATTACAACTACAGTTTTTAATCTTGGAAAGGTCAAGCTGTGTCAGGACGCCCTGTTCCTTTTTAAGGGGGGGGGGTCCTAAAGAGCCCCCCGCCTGCAGCTGCCCTAGTGCGGATTCACTCCCCATCTCGATCCCGTCTGAAGGTCACGGCATCCTGTGCCCTGTCCTTTCATGGCCTTCTAGGATGGTGCCCCCATTCCCCTGGTTGGTGCATGTACCCCCGACAAAACAGTTTATTAAATAGAAATTAAAAATGGAAAAGCCCCTTGGAGCACTAGTCCAAATACAAAAGAAAAAACGCTACAAAAACGTAAGCAGCAACAAATATATTTCACTTTCAGATTAACCAGCACAAACCTCTCCTAGGACACCTTCTACTGGCAGATATCCACCCTTACACGCAGCTGCCTGTGGAGCCCCCAGGCACCTGACAGAGGGGTCTCTCCGCGGCCCAATGAACAGCAGAAAACGCTGCAGAAATGTGGATAACGTGGAATATTTGTTTTGGGTTTAAGGGCCTCCTTCACAGATGACCAGAGGCCCTGCAAGCTGTGATTACTCCGCAAGCGCCGGGTCTGCAGTAACTGCCCGGTGGAATACAGACCCCAAGCTTCGTTCATGTCTGGAAGGTTAAATGGCAGAACAGTAATTCGGGTGACAGGCCCGGGGTTTGTCCGCACAGGTGGTTTGTGGCAGAAGGCCCCAGAATCTGCGGGCCTTTCCCCAAGACTCAGAATAGGGGTCTCGGTGGCATTGGGTCAGCCCCCAACACCTCGGGCTGCACGTTTTCTATGTAGATTCGCTTAACTTTGGGGGCCTGGAAGCGGGTGTCACGAATCACTCCAGATACCGATGGAAGGCTGTGTGCTGGCAATTCGGTTTCCAGAAGTTAAAAACTCGCTGGGCCCAGCTAGGTGCCTAATGTGACGTGCATTATGCATGGGCGGGGACACGACATATGTGTGATGTGTTTGCTAGGGTGTGACGTATGTGGAAAGTCTATGCAAAGGTGCAACATGCATGGTGTGATGGCAGGGTGATACTTGCATGTAATGCATGGGCAGGGAGGTGGGAGGGATGAGACAACACGAGTTGTGTGACAGGGAGTGTCACATGCTTATAATACACAGACATATGTGTCATACATGTATATGATACAAGCGCAGAGATATGACACGTAGTTTAATGTGCAGGCTATAACGTGACATTTCTAATGCACAGGCCAGGATGAGGCATGTATATGATGCACGGACAGGGATGTGACATACATATTATGTGCTGACAGGGGTGTGACATGTATGATGCACAGGCTTGGGTATGACATATATATAATGTGCAGATAGGGGTGTGACATCCATATAATGTGCAGATAAGGGGGTGACATTTATGATGTGCCGTCAGTGGTGTGACTTACATATTTGCTATAGGGGATGTGACATGTATGATGCACAGGCAGGGGCGTGACATACATATAATGTGCAGATAGGGGTGTGACGTGTGTATGATGCATGGTCAGTGGTGTGACATACATATTATGTGCTGGCAGGGGGTATGACGTATGATGCACATGCAGAAGCGTGGCATTCATATAATGTGCAGATAGAGGTGTGACGTGTATGATGCGAGGTCAGTGGTGTGACATATATATTTGCTATTAGAGGTGTGACATGTATGATGCGTGCTCAGTGGTGTGACGCGCATACAATACGTGGTCAGGGGTGTGACGCACATACGATACGCGGTTAGTGGTGTGACGCACATACGATATGCGGTCAGGGGTGTGACGCACATACAATGCGTGGTCAGTGGTGCGACGCATGGATCCGATGTGCAGGCAGGAGTTCGATATACGTAATTCATATGCATGGATATGACGTGGGAGTGACATGCGGCCAGGCAAGCATTGCTTAGTCTTTAAAAGATCAAGGGCCTTATTCAGCTCTCGGCGATGGAATACTGCGCCACAAATGTGACGGCTATCCCGTCCGCCGTTTTACGCTCTTCATAGGATATAATGGAATCACAATACAGCGGACGGGATATCGATCTTGTTTGCGACTGAGTATCTCCCTCCGCCAGGACCTAAATCACGCCCCATGTCTCAGCGCCTGATGATCGTCTCAAGCGCTGCGGCTGGCACTGTCAAATGTCGGGTTGCCAAATACCAAACTGTCCAGTCTCGATGCCACCTCCCGCCTCTTCCTTGCGCCACCAGACCCCCATCCCTCCCTCTTGTAGGCTCTTTTCCACCCCGCTTTCTTCCTTTGTTGCTATTTTTACGTCTCATCCTTCTTTCCCAATTTTTTGCCTTTTGATTTCTTGTTCTGGGTCAAAGTCTCTTTTGAGGAGTCTCTCCCGAATGTGCCCTCTCCTCACCAGTGACCAGTCAGTGTACTCTCCTTGGTAGTGCCCAGTCTGTGTGTGTACCCTCCTCAGCAGCCTTCAGCCTGTCCCCTCTAATCAGCAGCCTCCAGTTTCTCTCCTCAGCAGCCTCTAGCCTGTCTTCTCTCCTCAGCAGCCTCTGGCCTGTCCCCTCTAATCATCAGCCTCTAGTCTCTCTTCTCTCATCAGCAGCCTCCAGCCTGTCCCCTCTAATCAGCAGCCTCCAGTTTGTCTCCTCACCTCAGCCTCTCGCCTAGCCTCAGCAGCCTCCAACCTGTCTCCTCTCCTCAGCAGCCTCAAGCCTTTCTCCTCTCCTCAGCAGCCTCCAGCTTGTCCCCTCTAATCAGCAGCCTCCAGTCTCTCTCCTCTCCTCAGCCGTCTCCAGCCTGTCTACTCCTCTCCTCAGTCGTCTCCAGCCTGCCTCCTCTTCTCAGCAGCCTCTGGCCTGTGTCCTCTCCTCAACAGTGGCCAGTCTGCCCCTCCACAGCCTCTCTCCTCTCCTTAGTGGTCTCCATCCTGTCTACCCTCCTCAGCAGTCTCCAGCTTGTATCCTCTCCTCAGCAGCCTCCAGTCTGTCTCCTCTCCTCAGCCTCCAGCCTTTCTCCTCTCCTCAGCCGTCTCCAGCATGCCTACTCCTCTCCTGAGCAGTGTCCAGTTTACCCCTCTACATACAGCCTCTCCCTTCTCCTAAGCAGCCTCCAGCCTCTCTCCTCTACTCCGGAGTCTCAACCCTCTCTCCTCTCCTCGGCAGCCTCTACCTTGTCTCCTCTACTCAGCAGCCCTCAGTCTGTCTCCTCTCCTCAGCCTCCAGCCTTTCTCCTCTCCTCAGCAGTTTCCGACCCATCTACTCTTCCCTCCTCAGCAGCCTCCAGCCTTTCTCCTCTCCTCAGCAGTTTCCGACCCATCTACTCTTCCCTCCTCAGCAGCCTCCAGTCTGTCTACTTTCCTCAGCAGCCTCTAGCCTGTCTCCTCCCCTCAGCAGTCTCCAGCCTGTATCCTCTCCTCAGCAGTCTCCAGCCTGTCTCCCCTAATCAGCAGCCTCCAGTTTGTCTCCTCACCTCAGCCTCTCGCCTATCCTCAGTAGCCTCCAGTCTGTCTCCACTCCTCAGCAGCCGCCAGTCTGTCTACTTTCCTCAGCCTCTAGCCTGCCTCCTCAGCAGCCTCCAGTCTGCCTCCTCTCCTCTACTCAGCAGCCTCCAGCCTATCCCCTGTCCTCAGCAACCTCTCGTCTGTCTCCTCTGCCTCTAGCCTGTCTCCTCAGCAGCCTCCAGCCCATCTTCTCAGCAGCCTCCAGTCTGTCTTCTCTCCTCAGCCTCTAGCCTGTATCCTACTCAGCAGTTTCCACCCTGTCTCCTCTCCTCAGAAGCCTCTCTCCTGTCTCCTCTCCTCAGCCTCCAGGCCGTCTCCTCAGCAGCCTCTAGCCTGTCTCCTCAGCAGCGTCTCGCCCGTTTCCTATCCTGACCAGCCTCTCTCTTCTCCTCAGCCTCCAGCCCTTCTCCTCAGCCTCCAGCCTCTCTCCTCTCCTCAGCAGCCTCCAGCCCTCCTCCTCCTCCCTGGCCCCTCGGCACTCTTTGCTGACACATGTTCGGGGGCCCCAGGGTGTCGGGGCTCCCTTTGGAGTTTTGTTTAATTACTGTTTGATATCAGCTGCCGGCGGATTAGCTCCTTGAAGCCCCGGTCCCCCCAGAAAACTGTATTCCTTTGCTGCAATTACCAGCCCCCCGGGGCTGCGTCTGACACACACGGCGTGATCCTGGGCCCCGGGATCCCCAGGTTTGATGCATGAGGGGCTGGGGGAGACCCCCTCCTCCCTGCTGAGGCCAGGCCCCCCCTGGGGTCCCTACAGGTGCCTACGGGCCCCAGGGGTCTGAAGCACCCCACATCCTTGGGACTGAGGGGAGACCACGGCAGGGGCGAGCCTGCCGGCATATGTGGGGAGCGGTAAGTACCGGACCGGTAACCTACCGCCCCCGCGGCGGTAACTCCAGAGCTCACTTGTTCATTTCTCATACAGCGTTCCCTCTCCTAAAGCGCTCTGAGGCCCAGTCTGCGCTATATAAAGTCACAAAATATATTAAATAAATCATTCGCCGGGTGAGCGTGGCCCGTAGACCATGTAGCGCCTTACGAAGACTGGTGCCACAGGCGCTCGTGAAACGGGCAATCACGGGCGGTAACTAAAGCCTACACCGCCGGCTGTGCGCTATCACAGTGGTTGTATGTGTCCTGAGTTTGGAGGGAATTAAAGGTGGTAAAATAAACAGTGTTGGTGGGGGGGTCAATATAGTAAGGAGGGGTAGAAGGGCGGTAAAGCCACAGAGGAGGGTCAGATGTTTGCCGCTAGACTGTTCTCTGCAGAAATTACTCCTTCGCCATGTTAACGGGGCTCTGTGCATCAGGATACTTTACTCCTGAAATATGTAAACGGAGCTCTGTGGATCAGGATACTTTACTACTGCAAAATCTAGACGAGACTCTGTGCATCAGGATACTTTACTCCTGCAATATGTAAACGGGGCTCTGTGCATCAGAATACTTTACTCCTGAAATATCCAAACGGGGCTCTGTGCATCAGAATACTTTACTCCTGAAATATCCAAACGGGGCTCTGTGCATCAGAATACTTTACTCCTGCACTACGTAAACGGGGCTCTGTGCATCAGAATACTTTACTCCTGCACTCATCACTTTTATCTGCGGGTGTGTTCCGCCATCCCTCTACACGTCTGTCTCTCTGTGTATGTGCGAGTGTATGTACTCCCTAATGATGTCTGGAGGGGCAGTGTGCATGTATGTGTGTGGTAAGATCGCCCGTGTGTGTATGTGTGTGAACATACGTGTGGTATTTCTGTTCACGTATGAACATCTCGTCGCCCACATATGTGCGTGCTCGTATGTTAATGTCTCATGTCCACACAGATGTATGAGTGTGCACATCTTAGCAAACTATGTGCCTGTGTGTGTTCTTGGGTGCGGATCTGCGTGTGTAGAGTTATGTGTGTGGCTGGAGAGTCGCGTGGATTTATTTGTGTGGGACTCTATATGTGTGTGGGGGGCGTGTACATGCGTGTGTGACATTTGTGAGCAATTATGTGGGTGTCTCATCAACCAGCCAAAGTATGTAAATGTCCATGTGTTTACTACCTCTATGTACATGTGTATATCTTCTCTGTGTGTGCGTGTAGCTGTGTGTGACTGTCGCTAATCCATATAGCTAAACGTATGCGTGTGTGCATGCATATTTACTGTGGAAATCCGTGTGTGTGACAATGTATCCTTGTTTAGTTGCATGTTTGTGTGTGTGTGTTTGGTGCAAATGTATTCTTTTCAGGTACAGTAATGTTTCTTAGTATATTGTCTTTCTGTGTGCGGCCACATATATGTGTGTGTGTGCGTCTGTGTGTGCGCGCGCACACACACACATGCAATGTTGGGCCTGTTCGTCCTTGCTCCTTGACAAGACCCCCCGCTCCCCCCCCCCCACATCAGGTTGTTGTTCTTGCACAGGTCCACATGGTCTGGGGAGATGAACGTGTGTGTGTCTCTGTGTGTGTGTGCAGTTCTCTTACCTCCCACAACAGGTTGTTCTTCTTGCACAGGCGTGCATGGTCTAGGAGATGAAGGTGTGTGTGGGGTGTGTGTATGTGGTGTGTGTGTGTGTGCGGCTCCCTTACCTCCCACATCAAGTTGTTGTTCTTGCACAGGTCCACGTGGTCTGGGGAGATGACCCTGCCAGTGAAGGGCCCCATCTCGGTGCCAGCTTTGATCCACGTCTTGGAGAAGATGCCAAGGCCTTCTCCGGGGATGGAGCTCTGGGCGATGATGACTTCGGAGGGCAGCACCAGGCTGGACAGCTTCTGCACCTCTAATGAAAGGATAAGAGAAGCCGGTCACCCTCTGTGCCCCAACTGGTGTCAGACCTACCGTGGCGGTGTCCACCCGGGGAGGTGTCCACCCGGGGAGGTGTCCACGCTGAGCCAAATATACAGAGGGCTACGAGAAGCTCCCTGGAAATGTGTGTGGATAGATAGATAGATAGATAGATAGATAGATAGATAGATAGATAGATAGATAGATAGATAGATAGATAGATAGATAGATAGATAGATAGATAGATAGATAGATGTGCGTGTATGTGGATAGATAGATAGATAGATAGATAGATAGATAGATAGATAGATAGATAGATAGATAGATAGATAGATAGATAGATAGATAGATAGATAGATAGATGTGCGTGTATGTGGATAGATAGATAGATAGATAGATAGATAGATAGATAGATAGATAGATAGATAGATAGATAGATAGATAGATAGATAGATAGATAGATAGATGTGAGTGTATGTGGATAGATAGATAGATAGATAGATAGATAGATAGATAGATAGATAGATAGATAGATAGATAGATAGATAGATAGATAGATAGATAGATAGATGTGAGTGTATGTGGATGGATGGATAGATAGATAGATAGATAGATAGATAGATAGATAGATAGATAGATAGATAGATAGATAGATAGATAGATAGATAGATAGATAGATAGATAGATGTGCGTGTGTGTGGATAGATAGATAGATAGATAGATAGATAGATAGATAGATAGATAGATAGATAGATAGATAGATAGATAGATGTGAGTGTATGTGGATAGATAGATAGATAGATAGATAGATAGATAGATAGATAGATAGATAGATAGATAGATAGATAGATAGATAGATAGATAGATGTGCGTGTATGTGGATAGATAAATAGATAGATAGATAGATAGATAGATAGATAGATAGATAGATAGATAGATAGATAGATAGATAGATAGATAGATAGATAGATGTGCGTGTATGTGGATAGATAGATAGATAGATAGATAGATAGATAGATAGATAGATAGATAGATAGATAGATAGATAGATAGATATGCGTGTATGTGGATAGATAGATAGATAGATAGATAGATAGATAGATAGATAGATAGATAGATAGATAGATAGATAGATAGATAGATAGATAGATAGATAGATAGATAGATAGATGTGCGTGTGTGTGGATAGATAGATAGATAGATAGATAGATAGATAGATAGATAGATAGATAGATAGATAGATAGATAGATAGATGTGAGTGTATGTGGATAGATAGATAGATAGATAGATAGATAGATAGATAGATAGATGTCATGTATGTAGATAGATAGATAGATAGATAGATAGATAGATAGATAGATAGATAGATAGATAGATAGATGTGCGTGTGTGTGGATAGATAGATAGATAGATAGATAGATAGATAGATAGATAGATAGATAGATAGATAGATGTGAGTGTATGTGGATAGATAGATAGATAGATAGATAGATAGATAGATGTCATGTATGTAGATAGATAGATAGATAGATAGATAGATAGATAGATAGATAGATAGATAGATAGATAGATTGATTTGAGGGTTATCAATACTGAAGCATCCTTTATACGGCGAGTTTCCTTTACTAAAAAGTCAGCCTCATCAGGGCAGTCAGTGCTACATAAATGAAATTGTAATGTATATTTAGAATTACAACAGTTCTGTGGTCTGGTACACATTTGGGTTTCAGGGACAAATACAGATCTAGTTTTATGATATAACACAAAACACTAGAATATACTAGAATAAATACCATGTGCCTACATCAACAGGGTGAGCCTCCCAGTCAAGTGTTGTGACATTTTTATGTAGAATGATTCATCGTGGATACATTTTGCATCGAAGACATAGTTAAGTTTTTAATGGCGGCGTGGGCTAGAACGTGCCGCTAGTGCGCTCATATACGTGTGTGCATAGAAGTGTGTTGGATGTAGCGCTTAAAGCTCTAGCTTGGCCGATTAGAGGCGCTTAAAGGAAGAAGTGAGAATGGGCGCCCCTTTTTGATGACACTCAAACATACATTCCCGGGGTGTGTACGCAAGGACTTGCGCTGGATTCAGAGGCCACTTGTCCTCGAAGCGCGTGTTTTGCATCTTGGCACAGAGCGCGCAAGTTGGACCTCGGTGCCGGCTGGCCCGTCTTCTTACCACACCCTGGGTAACTTCATCCCCGCTTCTTCCCATCTACCCCACGTCAAGCCCCCATCACACCGCCCTCCCCCTGCGCCCCCGGAAAGCGCCCGAATCCCGAAGGATAAAGGTTTCTGGGCTCCCCTTAAGTCCCGCCTGGGAAAACTCTGCAAGAAAAGGGGTCAGATGAGTGAATGTGTGGAAAAGCGAGCGGGACAAAATGTGGGCTGGACCCGGCGCCTTCCCGGGCAGTGGGGGCCCTGGAGCCGTACCTGGGAACCAGCGCGGCGGGGGCGCAGGCTGGGAGCCCGGGTTAAACGGCGTCCGTTCCTGCGCATCCAGCGATTTGTCATGGCGCGCCAGTGACGGGCATTCTTCAGAGGCGACCCCAAAAGGGACGGCTAATTTCAAATTCATTAGGCTGGCGAGAATGGCTCGGCCGTAAAGGGGCGCCCACTGTGGGCACGACTTGTTTAAAAGCGCAGGAATCCGGCGCCTAAAAGGGCCGATTACCCGCATGACATGCGCTGAAAGGCGCCGAATTAGGCTTCACAGTAAATTAAGACAGGAGCAGGGTGGGTGAAAGGGACCTGCCGGGGGTGCCCGGCCGGGCAGGGTGATGAATGGGCTCTGGGGAGCGCTGACATGTCCCACAGAAAAGGCAGCGCCTTCTTAGAAATTCATGGGCCGCGGTGGAGCCTCCGCGGGTCAAGCCCGCGTTAACTAAATGATTCCCTTTAAGACCGCTTCTTTTGCAGTCAAGTGATATTACACGCCTAGTAACTGCTTAAAAGGGCTCCTTGGAAGGGCCTGGCATGGGAGAGCAGAGTGGAGGGGGTCCCTTGGGAACGGAGGCACGGTGGGGGCTGCAGGGATCACAGGCCGAGGTTCTCCCATGGTTAGTTTGTGAAACTGGGACGAAAGTTTTATAGAACCCAAAGGACGTGTCCGTGCGCTCCGGGTGACCTGCAGGTGCAGTGCGCCGGCACCTTCTGCCCTCCGCCCCGGGCAGGCCTGCTTCTTCTAGGGGTCTCCAGCCCTAGGTGCCTTTCACTTTCCAAACAAATTGATGTTAAATTGAATGAGCGCGGTGGCTGCAAGCGGGGCGCGGGGGTAGGCAGTGGTACAGTTAACGACAGGTAAAGTATATTTACTCTCAGTTTCACACCTAATCCCCCGACCCCTAAGTCCCAGGCCTTGTACTGGCGGCTCCCCAGGAGTTTGTGAGACCAGGTACGTCTGTACTTTACGGGCAGTTTTTCCGGGGTCGGTTGGCTCGGTTAGGTGTCATTACGCGCAGCTCCACCGGTTGCCTGGACTGGCCCCGGGGTCCGTAAACCCAATTAGGTGCCTTTACGCGCAGCTCCAGCGACCCCCCGGAGACCCCTTGGGGTCGGCTAGCCCGCACACATATATCCACTTTACGCGCAGTTCCCTCAGAGGTCAGGTAAGTATTTTGGGGTAAGTAAGGCCACGCACGTGCCCCCGTCACAGGGGCCCCCGGTCCCTGGGCCAGGTACTCACCGCCGGAGAAGGACTGCGCCAGGACCTCGGCTGTGAAGGCCGTCTTTGGGCTGCTGTGGGCCGCCTTCTCCTCGAAGAGCTGCTCTCCCAGGACGTTCCTCCACCTGCCGTACAGGAAGCTGTGTAGGATGTCCGAGGTGATCATCTCGGCCAGGGAGAGCCCCTGGCCCGGCTTCAAACCCCCCTTCAGCACCAGGGCCTCCGCGGGCAACACGGAGCCCATCATCGAGCCCTCTGCTCTGGGCACAGTCTTGAGGTGGCAGCAAAACCCTGGGCCTCGAGGTGGGCACGCCGCCTTAGAGTGGACGCAGGGCCTGGGGTGGACGCAGGGCCTTGAGGTCTGGCACAAAGTGCTCAGAGCCTTGTAGTGCCTCGATGCGGGACACAGCGGCCGTAGGTAGGCCCAGGACCGTGAGACGTCACAGCAAGCGTTGAGGTGGTCGCAGAGCCTTGAGGCGAGTAACAGGGCGCTGAGGTGGGCAAACTCTATGAGGTGTGGCAAAGGGAGGGTTATGAGCTGCTTCCTCAACGTTTTTTTTTTAGAGGGAGGGTGTGGTTGGATGGGGACAGAGGATGGCTCACTTCCAGAATCGCGTGGAGGGGGCCTCCCTGGTGAAGAGTGGCTCCTGGTGCAGAGGGGGCCCTGGCACACACGGCTCCGGCCTCGTGCTGTCGAGATCTCTGGCAGGTTTCCCCCTGGCAGGTCCCTGGTCCCTTTTATACCAGCCTCTCTGACCTCCCTAATTGGCTGGTAATCACCCACTTCACGTTGGCAGATAAGACTTGCTCTGCGAGAAAAAGCCAAACCTTCAGAGCTGCCCCCTCCCCCTGGGAGGAGGAGGGAGGGCGGGTTTGGGAAGGGGGGGGGTCTCTGCAGCAGCCGCGCATGTGGAAAGAGGGAGGACGCTCTTTGGACACCCGCTGACTCCACACACGCCGCCCCCAGGCTCGAGTGACCAATGCGGAAAGGCGCTAACTCCCGCGAGTGACATCTGATGGGTGAGAGTGCCTGGCAAAGAGTGGGCCTGTGGTGAGAGGGGCGGCCACATGCCCACGCATTTCAGCACTCGAACAGAGACACTTTGCTAAATAGCAGGTAACAGGTGCCTAGGGAGGGCGAGCGCACTAAGAGAGAGATAAAGGACAAAGGCGCCCCTTTCTCACCCCAAGGACCGGCATCCTGCAATCACTGCCCCCTCCTGACCCCCACCAATGCTCCTCACCAGCTGAAAGTTACTGGTAGTCGTGCCAGGGGCCTGTGGTGGGCGGACCCGCTCACAGCCTGTGCGCAAACCTCGCATGTTTGTCCGGAAAATAACACGAAAGGAACACCAGCCTGTCCCAGAACTTCAAAGCGCCTTGATGCGCTGGGCAAAGCGACTAGGGCAACAACTGACCGGACAGAGGGTAGAATCCGCCGGGTCTTACGTGCTGCTAGAGGCGGGGTGGCAGGCGACAGGTCTGGCAGTGTATAAGCTGTGTTTGTGCTCGAATGTGTGTAATTTGTGGGCACTCCCAACAGAAGTGCTCTGCTTAGTAACAAGTTGGTTCAAAGGGACAGGCGCGGACCTCAGCGAGAAAACACAGAATAAAGCGCTACACGAAAGAAATATCATGCATCTCCCGGCGAGGGTCCCTGGATGGCAGTCCTAGCGTCGCGTTACAGCGCTTCAGGGGGCTGCACGCAGCGCTTTAATAAGGGTGACAAGTGAGGCCGAAGGAGGAAGATGAGAAGCTGTTCTGATGCGCTCTTGGGTGCCTGTCAGTCTATTTAACGGTCTTTATAATTATTATAAAGCGCTGTATAAAACTCTTTAGCACGTTATAATCTGCTTAAACGTGCGTATATTGTACATTTATAACGTGTATAAAGTGATGATAGCACAGATAAGGGCGGGCCCGGCACGGGGGGGGGGGTGGGGGGTTGGTGTCAGTCCGCGCATACAGGCTCCTAATTAGACAGTTCAAACAGTTTTAAGGCGCTTTAGTGTGCTGCACGAACCGTTTTAATGCAGGGGCGACTAGATGACAGGAGAGACACAGCATCAAAGCGCATTAACTAGGGGGAGAGTGGCAGATAATTAAGCGCAGTGTTGAAGCGCTTTATAAAATTCTTTCACGAGAGAGAGATGTAGGCGCGTCAGACACTTTAAAAACGCCCCGGCCTCTCTATTCCACCAGTTTAAGGAGTCCTTTCAGGGAGCGGGGCGGCTAAAAATCACGGATTTCTTGCTGTGCGGGGCCCAGGGAGGTAAAGCCGATGACGGCCGCGCTACCAGGCTGTTTCTGTACCACCCGCACCCCATTTGCAGGGTAGTGTTTGGGGTGTTACCCCACCTAATAAATGTATTTTCTGGTAAATAGTTGGGTACAGGTGTTTTCATTCGCGTTTGGTGAGGTGTCTGCGGGATTTCATCAACAATTTTTACATGCGCACAGAAAAAACATATAGCTCTCTCTCTCTCTGTTTTGAAAGTCTTCGAAAATGTTGGTTATTTTATAAAATATTGTGTTTTCTCTCACATAATACACCTACCGATCCGCATTAGTTTCCCGTCCCAGTGCCCATTCCATCCCTCTCATGCGCCCGCTTGTGCATAATGTATTTCAACATTAAATGCCAGCATGATTGTTGGAAAATCTAAAACTCACCCCCAATTTTACTGACCAAGTAACGCCCCATCGATTGCAGCAGAAATGTCTTATTTCGAGAGATCATATTTTTGGGGGGCCCACGGTTGTCTGTGCTGGATTCAGGTCTCTTTGGACGGTTCCCGTGAGCGCACGATTATGGGCATCTTTGCGCTCAAAGGACCCCGTCCGGCGAACCTTTAAATAAATGATTTCGGTGCTAAAATCGCGCAGTTGGACAGAGTTTTACATTTTAGGACTTAAATTTAAAACAAACCCGCGAGGACGGTGTCCTCCTTCGATCTAAAAAAGCCGGTTTAGGCGGCATCTCCCCTAAAGTGTAGACAATTTACGCGCGACGACATGCGCCAAGGTGCGCAATAATACGCATTATTTCGTTTAAAATGTTCTTGGTTTTCTACCGGCAGCTTTCGGCCGGGAAGGATTTTTACAAACAGAATTATTCTCGAAACACATCGAATTAACCAAGAGTTTATTATTTAGGGCCGGATTGGACCGGGCATTTTCAGCTGTTTGGCGGGAGCCCGTGGATCGATTCCCGGTTCACCTGTGCCCGGGGGCGAGGGGAGTCGAAGAGGCCACGTTGGGTGTACAGGCGGGCCTTCCGAGGGGCGCAGGAGAGGGGGGCAGTAAGAGGTCTGCAGGGGAGGGAGGCAATACGAGGGGTGCAGGGGTGGGAAGGATCGGACGACCAGTGTGGGCCAGGTGTGCACCGCACCCCGAGGGGGTCTTAGGGCCAGGAAGGGGGCGGGGGCTCCGGCGGATAAGAGAGGTCCGTGAAGGTGGTGGAGGCTTCTGGACTTCTTGGGGGCTGGGGGCAGCTCATGTAGGCTCAGAGCCCGGGGCATGGAACCAGGCTGGCAGAGGATGCGGCGATCCACCCCACGCTCCTGTACACGCCCGGTGCCACCTGTTGGGGACACGAACCTACTCGAAGAGCGGATCTTCGGGTGCCCCTGTTTTTTTTCTCTCTTCTCGCCTTCTTTTCTTCCTCTCAGCGTACCTCGTCGCATATTCTATCGTTCCCCCTCTCTCTGTCTTCTTTTATCTCAGCATCTCACGTTCCCTCTCCGACTTCTTTCTTTGCGTCTTTTCTCCCAGTTCTTTACATGTCCTCCAGTTTCTCTATTTTCCTTTCAGTGTCTCCTCTCCGTGTCTGTCCTCTCACTTGCTACCCTCTCCTCTCGGCGCCCCCTCTTAGTTTTTTGCCGTTTCCTTCGGTTTCTTTCCTTCCGTCTCTATCTCCTCTTACTCCCTACCCTTTCCCCGCAGTGCCCCCTCTCATTGTCTTTCCTTCCCCTTTATTCTCCCTTTCCTCAGTTTCTCTCCTCGCCGTTTCACCTCTCAGTTTGTTCCCTTTCCCCGGTTTCTCGTATGTCTTTTCGAGTCCGATCCTCTCTTATCTCTTTCCCCCCATTTTATACCAACTTCTCACATTTCCTCCACCTTACATTGGTATTTAATTTCCTCCTTCTTTCGTTTTCTTCGGCTTTTCTCCTTTCCTCTCATTTTTTATCCTTTCTCGTCGCCTCTCTGTTGCAGCTCAGCATTGCCTCCTTCCCACTCTGTCTCTTTCATTATTGCTGGTACAGGGCATGGACCCAGTCTTCACTGTGCCCAGTACACATGGCACAGTCCCAGCACGACATGGGCTGCGGGGGCTTCTGGAAACGTTCTCAGTTCCCTGCCCGCAGTGTCTTTGCGCTATGCCACCCACATGCCCGCGGTATAGACAGGCCACGGCCTTCGGACAAGCCTCCTGCCCTGTGCACAGGTCCACAGAGCACAAGAGTTGGCCATTTCCACCCATAGCATCGCTGCACTGGGCAAAGGCACATGGCACCGGGCCATGGCACAGGAACTGGCTATTCCCACCCATTTTATCGATCCACCGGGCCATGGCACAGGAACTGGCTATTCCCACCCATAGTACCGATCCACCGGGCCATGGCACAGGAACTGGCTATTCCCACCCATAGTACCGATCCACCGGGTCATGGCACAGGAACTGGCTATTCCCACCCATTTTATCGATCCACCGGGCCATGGCACAGGAACTGGCTATTCCCACCCATTTTATCGATCCACCGGGCCATGGCACAGGAACTGGCTATTCCCACCCATAGTACCGATCCACCGGGCCATGGCACAGGAACTGGCTATTCCCACCCATAGTACCGATCCACCGGGCCATGGCACAGGAACTGGCTATTCCCACCCATAGTACCGATCCACCGGGCCATGGCACAGGAACTGGCTATTCCCACCCATTTTATCGATCCACCGGGCCATGGCACAAGAACTGGCTATTCCCACCCATAGTACCGATCCACCGGGCCATGGCACATCGCACCGGACAAGGGCATAGGAGCTGGCTATTTCCACCCAAATTCTCTGTGCAACGGGCCCCTGCCTTGTGCGCTGGCCCCTGCCACGTTTGCTGCTTGGCATGGTTTCTAGTCATACCAAGCCGGCAGGGGGCGCAGGCCACGGGTATTTACGCATGCCCAGGCTGCAGTGGCCCTGTGTGCAGGGCGCACAGGATGCCCGGGGCGTAGTCTGACTTTGGTCTCCTCACCCTCTACTTTCATCTTGAACTTGAGTTTTTCAGACGGAGCCCTGTCTGTGGACTTCTGTGTCTGCGTAAAGGTGCCCAAGAGGTGAACCCCAAGACTGAAAGATGTGTGTTTTTTTGGTTTTGTAAGTGGCATCCCCCACCCACTCCCTTCGTGTGAAGTGTGAGGGCTGTTCTGGGGCAACGCCTTTCAGAATCCTGACACATATGTAACCCCTCGTGCCCGATCGGCACCAAGGGTTCGAGTGTTTCATTGAATTGGATCACAGGTGGTCGCAGGCAGACTGTATTCACCTCCGTGGTGAAGGAAAGGAAAGCTGTCCTGTGACTGGGGGGTCGCCATTGCGCTCGCAAAATCTATATGCAGGTATGTGCTAGGGTTACATGCTACATTCTTCGTTACGTGTTCGACCACGCATGTCACACGCCCACACGAGGAATACATATCAACTTCCACCCAAAACATCACGACTTGCCATTGTTCCCTGCTGTAGCCCAGCCACTCCTTGTGGGAGAGGGGAGGGTATGTCCATTGAGTTGATTTTTGTTGAATGTGATAATCCTAGAGCACAAACCTGGCCGAAAGGCAGCCGAGCCCTGCACGTGGCCCACGGCACAGTCAACAGCCACCCGGAGGGGTGGCTGGTGGTTGCTGCGTTGTGATGTTGAGTTCTTCAGGGGTGAGCCGTCAACCCTTCCCTAACCTGCAGCGGGGTTGGGGTGTCCCGATGGCTACCTAGATGCCATTCCAGGTCCTGGGTGCACACATGGAGAGGGCCTGGTGCTCTGTTGTTTAATAAGCGTGTTTTCATCCTCCAGGGCCACTTTATGGGCGGTGCCATGCTGCTTGTAAAGCCTTGTGTTCTCTGTTGCACCACATCATGAGTGTGGCATGGATGAGTGTGAAGCTGGTTCTATCATCTGCAGGTTGCCTCTCGCGCACAGGACCACCCAGGCCTCACCAGCCTTACTTGGCATAACACCCAGCACCAGGCAATACGGCCCAAGCTTCTCAAATAAGGAGCATCGGACCCACCCACAGAACCAGCCAATCAGAACACAGTGGGCATACCTTACAGACACACACACACACAACCAGCCAATCAGAACACAGTGGACATACCTTACAGACAAACACACACACAACCAGCCAATCAGAACACAGTGGACATACCTTACAGACACACACACGCACACAACCAGTCAATCAGACACAGTGGACAAACCTTACAGACACACACACACAATCAGCCAATCAGAACACAGTGGACATACCTTACAGGCACACACACCCAACCAGCCAATCAGAACACAGTGGACATACCTTACAGACACACACACACAAAACTAGTCAGTCAGAACACAGTGGACATACCTTACAGACACACACACACAACCAGTCAGTCAGAGCACAGTGGACATACCTTACAGACACAAACACACACACAACCAGCCAATCAGAACACAGTGGACATACCATACAGACAGACACACACACACAACCAGCCAATCAGAACACAGTGGACATACCTTACAGACAAACACACACACAACCAGCCAATCAGAACACAGTGGACATACCTTACAGACAAACACACACACAACCAGCCAATCAGAACACAGTGGACATACCTTACAGACACACACACGCACACAACCAGTCAATCAGACACAGTGGACAAACCTTACAGACACACACACACAATCAGCCAATCAGAACACAGTGGACACACCTTACAGGCACACACACCCAACCAGCCAATCAGAACACAGTGGACATACCTTACAGACACACACACACAAAACTAGTCAGTCAGAACACAGTGGACATACCTTACAGACACACACACACAACCAGTCAGTCAGAGCACAGTGGACATACCTTACAGACACAAACACACACACAACCAGCCAATCAGAACACAGTGGACATACCATACAGACAGACACACACACACAACCAGTCAATCAGAACACAGTGGACACAACTTACAGAGACTTTATAATCAGCCACACGCAGCCACACAATCAACGAATCACAGAACAGTCGACAGACTTTACAGCCAAACACACACATACACACAGAGACACACAGAAACACATACAGACACACAGCCAATCAGAACACAGTGGACAGACCTTACAGCTACACGCACACACAACCAGCCAATCAGAACACAGTGGACAGACTTTACAAACAGACACACACAACCAGCCAATCAGAACACAATGGACAGCCCTTACACACACAGCCAATAGAAGCACAGTGGACAGACCTTACAGCTACACACAGACGCACACACGCACACACACAGCCAATCAGAACACAATAGACAGCCCTTACACACAGCCAATAAGAGCACAGTGGACAGACCTTAAACACACACACACAAACCCACACACAAAACCAGCTAATCAGAAGAACACTGGACACACCTTACCTCTCTCTCACACACACACACTCCAGCAATCAGAGCACAATGGACAGACCTCGCAGCCACACACACATGCACCAGACGTTCAGTATTCTGAACCGCAGAACACTGTCACTCACCTCACCAACACACATCTTACAACTCTTCACATAAAGCTGTCTTAAATAAACCCACACAACCACGACTCATCATGCCTGTCTAGAAAACAGTGCAGAATACACAACGAAAAGGACAAACTCCTTTGGAGCGCCGCTCCTTACACTCTGCACAGCAAAACAATATTTACGCAGAGCCTATTCATGTTACTCCCACATTAGTAGTAGATAACCTTACTAACATAGCTCTCTGACCCATGTTACTCCCACATTAAACAGTGAGAACCTTACTAACACAGCTCTGTGACCCAAACCCCAGAGCCCACTCATGTTACTTCCGCATTAGACAGAGAGAACCTTACTAACACAGCTCTGTGACCGAAACCCCAGAGTCCGCTCATGTTACTCCCACATTAGACAGCGAGACCCTTACTAACACAGCTCTGTGACCCAAACCCCAGAGCTCGCTCATGATACTCCCACATTAGACAGCGAGACCCTTACTAACACAGCTCTGTGACCCAAACCCCAGAGCCCGCTCATGTTACTCCCACATTAGAGAGCGAAACCCTTACTAACACAGCTCTGTGACCCAAACCCCAGAGCTCGCTCATGATACTCCCACATTAGACACTGAGAACCTTACTAACACAGCTCTGTGACCCAAACCCCAGAGCCCGCTCATGTTACTCCCCAGAGCCCACTCATGTTACTCCCACATTAGACAGCGAGAACCTTACTAACACAGCTCTGTGACCCAAACACCAGAGCCCACTCATCTTACTCCCCAGAGCCCGCTCATGTTACTCCCACGTTAGACACTGAGAACCTTACTAACACAGCTCTGTGACCCAAACCCCAGAGCCCGCTCATGTTACTCCCACATTAGGCAGAGAGAACCTTATTAACACAGCTCTGTGACCCAAACCCCAGAGCCCGCTCATGTTACTCCCACATTAGGCAGAGAGAACCTTATTAACACAGCTCTGTGACCCAAGCCCCAGAGCCCGCTCATGTTACTCCCATATTAGGCAGCGAGAACCTTACTAACACAGCTCTGTGACCCAAACCCCAGAGCCCGCTCATGTTACTCCCACATTAGACAGCGAGACCCTTACTAACACAGCTCTGTGACCCAAACCGCAGAGCCCGCTCATGTTACTCCCACATTAGGCAGCGAGAACCTTACTAACACAGCTCTGTGACCCAAACCCCAGAGCCCGCTCATGTTACTCCCACATTAGACAGCGAGACCCTTACTAACACAGCTCTGTGACCCAAACCCCAGAGGCCACTCATGTTACTCCCACATTAGACAGCGAGACCCTTACTAACACAGCTCTGTGACCCAAACCCCAGAGCTCGCTCATGATACTCCCACATAAGACACTGAGAACCTTACTAACACAGCTCTGTGACCCAAACCCCAGAGCCCGCTCATGTTACTCCCCAGAGCCCACTCATGTTACTCCCACATTAGGCAGCGAGAACCTTACTAACACAGCTCTGTGACCCAAACCCCAGAGCCACTCATGTTACTCCAACATTAGGCAGCGAGAACCTTACTAACATAGCTCTGTGACCCATACCCCAGAGCCCACTCATGTTACTCCCACATCAGGCAGCGAGAACTTTACTAACACAGCTCTGTGACCCAAACCCCAGAGCCACTCATGTTACTCCCACATCAGGCAGCGAGAACCTTACTAACACAGCTCTGTGACCCAAACCCCAGAGCCCACTCATGTTACTCCCACATTAAACAGTGAGACCCTTACTAACACAGCTCTTAGACCCAAACCCCAGAGTCCGCTCATGTTACTCCCACATTAGGCAGCGAGAACCTTACTAACATAGCTCTGTGTCCCATACCCCAAAGCCCACTCATGTTACTCCCACATTAGGCAGCGAGAACCTTACTAACACAGCTCTGTGACCCAAACCCCAGAGCCACTCATGTTACTCCCACATTAGGCAGCGAGAACCTTACTAACACAGCTCTGTGACCCAAACACCAGAGCCCACTCATGTTACTCCCACATTAGACACTGAGAACCTTACTAACAAAGCTCTGTGACCCATGTTACTCCCAAATTAAACAGTGAGACCTTTACTAACACCGCTCTGTGACCCAAACCCCAGAGCCCACTCATGTTACTCCCACATTAGACACTGAGAACCTTACTAACACAGCTCTGTGACCCAAACACCAGAGCCCACTCATCTTACTCCCCAGAGACCACTCATGTTACTCCCACATTAGACACTGAGAACCTTACTAACACAGCTCTGTGACCCAAACCCCAGAGCCCGCTCATGTTACTCCCACATTAGACAGTGAGACCCTTACTAACACAGCTCTGTGACCCAAACCCCAGAGCCCACTCATGTTACTCCCACATTAGGCAGCGAGAACCTTACTAACACAGCTCTGTGACCCATGTTACTCCCACATTAATCAGTGAGACCTTTACTAACACAGCTCTGTGACCCAAAACCCAGAGCCCACTCATGTTACTCCCACATTAGACACTGAGAACCTTACTAACACAGCTCTGTGACCCAAACCCCAGAGCACGCTCATGTTACTCCCACATTAGACAGCGAGAACCTTACTAACACAGCTCTGTGACCCAAACCCCAGAGCCCACTCATGTTACTCCCCAGAGCCCGCTCATGTTACTCCCACATTAGACAGCGAGACCCTTACTAACACAGCTCTGTGACCCAAACCGCAGAGCCCGCTCATGTTACTCCCACATTAGGCAGCGAGAACCTTACTAACACAGCTCTGTGACCCAAACCCCAGAGCCCGCTCATGTTACTCCCACATTAGACAGCGAGACCCTTACTAACACAGCTCTGTGACCCAAACCCCAGAGGCCACTCATGTTACTCCCACATTAGACAGCGAGACCCTTACTAACACAGCTCTGTGACCCAAACCCCAGAGCTCGCTCATGATACTCCCACATAAGACACTGAGAACCTTACTAACACAGCTCTGTGACCCAAACCCCAGAGCCCGCTCATGTTACTCCCCAGAGCCCACTCATGTTACTCCCACATTAGGCAGCGAGAACCTTACTAACACAGCTCTGTGACCCAAACCCCAGAGCCACTCATGTTACTCCCACATTAGGCAGCGAGAACCTTACTAACATAGCTCTGTGACCCATACCCCAGAGCCCACTCATGTTACTCCCACATCAGGCAGCGAGAACTTTACTAACACAGCTCTGTGACCCAAACCCCAGAGCCACTCATCTTACTCCCCAGAGCCCGCTCATGTTACTCCCACATCAGGCAGCGAGAACCTTACTAACACAGCTCTGTGACCCAAACCCCAGAGCCCACTCATGTTACTCCCACATTAAACAGTGAGACCCTTACTAACACAGCTCTTAGACCCAAACCCCAGAGTCCGCTCATGTTACTCCCACATTAGGCAGCGAGAACCTTACTAACATAGCTCTGTGACCCATACCCCAAAGCCCACTCATGTTACTCCCACATTAGGCAGCGAGAACCTTACTAACACAGCTCTGTGACCCAAACCCCAGAGCCACTCATGTTACTCCCACATTAGGCAGCGAGAACCTTACTAACACAGCTCTGTGACCCAAACACCAGAGCCCACTCATGTTACTCCCACATTAGACACTGAGAACCTTACTAACAAAGCTCTGTGACCCATGTTACTCCCAAATTAAACAGTGAGACCTTTACTAACACCGCTCTGTGACCCAAACCCCAGAGCCCACTCATGTTACTCCCACATTAGACACTGAGAACCTTACTAACACAGCTCTGTGACCCAAACACCAGAGCCCACTCATCTTACTCCCCAGAGACCACTCATGTTACTCCCACATTAGACACTGAGAACCTTACTAACACAGCTCTGTGACCCAAACCCCAGAGCCCGCTCATGTTACTCCCACATTAGACAGTGAGACCCTTACTAACACAGCTCTGTGACCCAAACCCCAGAGCCCACTCATGTTACTCCCACATTAGGCAGCGAGAACCTTACTAACACAGCTCTGTGACCCATGTTACTCCCACATTAATCAGTGAGACCTTTACTAACACAGCTCTGTGACCCAAAACCCAGAGCCCACTCATGTTACTCCCACATTAGACACTGAGAACCTTACTAACACAGCTCTGTGACCCAAACCCCAGAGCACGCTCATGTTACTCCCACATTAGACAGCGAGAACCTTACTAACACAGCTCTGTGACCCAAACCCCAGAGCCCACTCATGTTACTCCCCAGAGCCCGCTCATGTTACTCCCACATTAGACAGTGAGACCCTTACTAACACAGCTCTGTGACCCAAACCCCAGAGCCCACTCATGTTACTCCCACATTAGGCAGCGAGAACCTTACTAACACAGCTCTGTGACCCAAACCCCTGTGCCACTCATGTTACTCCCACATTAGGCAGCGAGAACCTTACTAGCACAGCTCTGTGACCCAAACCCTAGAGCCACTCATGTTACTCCCACATTAGGCAGCGAGAACCTTACTAACAATGCTCTGTGGCCCAAACCCCAGAGCCCACTCATGTTACTCCCACATTAGGCAGCGAGAACCTTACTAACACAGCTCTGTGACCCAAACCCCAGAGCCACTCATGTTACTCCCACATTAGGCAGCGAGAACCTTACTACTCATGTTACTCCCACATTAGGCAGCGAGAACCTTACTAACACAGCTCTGTGACCCAAACCAAAGAGCCACTCATGTTACTCCCACATTAGGCAGCGAGAACCTTACTAACACAGCTCTGTGACCCAAACCCCAGAGCCCACTCATGTTACTCCCACATTAGACAGCGAGAACCTTACTAACACAGCTCTGTGACCCATGTTACTCCCACATTAAACAGTGAGACCTTTACTAACACAGCTCTTTGACTCAAACCCCAGAGTCCACTCATGTTACTCCCACATTAGGCAGCGAGAACCTTACTAACACAGCTCTGTGACCCAAACCCCAGAGCCCACTCATGTTACTCCCACATTAGACAGCGAGAACCTTACTAACACAGCTCTGTGACCCATGTTACTCCCACATTAAACAGTGAGACCTTTACTAACACAGCTCTGTGACTCAAACCCCAGAGCCACTCAAGTTGCTCCCACAATAGGCAGCGAGAACCTTACTAACACAGCTCTGTGACCCAAACCCCAGAGCCACTCATGTTACTCCCATATTAGGCAGCGAGAACCTTACTAACACAGCTCTGTGACCCAAACCCCAGAGCCCGCTCATGTTACTCCCACATTAGACACTGAGAACCTTACTAACACAGCTCTGTGACCCAAACCCCAGAGCCCGCTCATGTTACTCCCACATTAGATAGCGAGAACCTTACTAACACAGCTCTGTGACCCAAACCCCAGAGCCCACTCATCTTACTCCCCAGAGCCCGCTCATGTTACTCCCACATTAGACAGTGAGACCCTTACTAACACAGCTCTGTGACCCAAACCCCAGAGCCACTCATGTTACTCCCACATTAGGCAGCGAGAACATTACTAGCACAGCTTTGTGACCCAAACCCCAGAGCCCACTCATGTTACTCCCACATTAGGCAGCGAGAACCTTACTAACACAGCTCTGTGACCCAAACCCCAGAGCCACTCATGTTACTCCCACATTAGGCAGCGAGAACCTTACTAACACAGCTCTGTGACCCAAACCCCAGAGCCACTCATGTTACTCCCACATTAGGCAGAAAGCACCTTACTAACACAGCTCTGTAACCCAAACCCCAGAGCCCACTCATGTTACTCCCACATTAGACAGCGAGAACCTTACTAACACAGCTCTGTGGCCCATGTTACTCCCACATTAAACAGTGAGACCTTTACTAACACAGCTCTTTGACTCAAACCCCAGAGCCCACTCATGTTACTCCCACATTAGGCAGCGAGAACCTTAATAACACAGCTCTGTGACCCAAACCCCAGAGCCACTCATGTTACTCCCACATTAGGCAGCAAGCACCTTAGTAACACAGCTCTGTAACCCAAACCCCAGAGCCCACTCATGTTACTCCCACATTAGACAGCGAGAACCTTACTAACACAGCTCTGTGACCCATGTTACTCCCACATTAAACAGTGCGACCTTTACTAACGCAGCTCTGTGACTCAAACCCCAGAGCCACTCATGTTACTCCCACATTAGACAGTGAGAACCTTACTAACATAGCTCTGTGACCCATGTTACTCCCACATTAAACAGTGCGACCTTTACTAACGCAGCTCTGTGACTCAAACCCCAGAGCCACTCATGTTACTCCCACATTAGACAGTGAGAACCTTACTAACATATAACCTTACTAACATAGCTCTATGACCCACACACAACCAAACGGCCACACACACACAGTCAGTGCAAATAACAGAATTGTACATACAGAAAGGGCTTCCAGATCAAGAAAGCGCTATGACACCATGTCAAGCTTTTCTTATTGGGAGCAACCATTCACCTAGAAGGTTTCAAGGTGCTACGCAGCGTTTCGAAGTACAAGCACATGCACATCGCTGAATATAACAAATAACTTTATTTTTCCTAAGGAAAATGAGGTTAGTCAGGCATCTGGGTTCTAGGAGAAGGTACTTCCAGAACGTGGGGGCTAGCACCGAAAAGGGTCTCTCCCAGTTCTAGGCTTTTGAATACAAGGGCCCCTCAGACTACAGATATTGTCTCTACCAGGCCGGCTGCTTCTGTGGGGTTTTAGGATAGTACATGATCCTACATGTAGCACAGAGTTTTAAACAGTGGCGTTATGAAACTTGAGGGGGCCAACCTGCCAAGTACATGGAGAGACCCCCCTCTGGACTCACTCAGGAGCTCTCAGGCCAGGGTACCGTGTTGAGGGGCCCCTTGTATTTCAGCATCTCCCACACTGCAGAGGCTGTGGGGGCCTTTGTTACGCCACTTGTTTTAAAGGTAACTTTTTACTCGCTGAAGAGAAGATAAATGTCATTGAGCCCAATAAAACAAAGAATCTACACCTAACTTAGGCTATCAAAGTGATTTATTTGCTAGTTTCCTGAAAAAAAAGTCCACCTGTTCAGGCAATCACTAAATACGCTTTAAAACAACCTCGATTCAAGGCTGGTTGGCTGGCGTTCCTTAACCTAATGTTAGTGGGTGGGATAGAAGAGATTTCCATTGGCTAACAAAAAGTTGTGCATGTTGCTTTCAGTAGTGTAGCCAGTGTGCCATGGACCCTAGTGTGAAGAAGGAAATGCGCCCTGCTACAGTTTGAATGATATAATATAGCTATAATCCGGGTTCATTGGGATCCGGTGCAGCGCACCTGTTGCACCAGTAGACGCTAGAACCCCAGTTTTTGTCAAAATGTTTTAATTATTGCCTGAAGAACTGAACTTGTCTTAAAAGATCTAGCAAATAAATCACTGTATTAGCCTAACAAAGCCTAATTTGTGTATATATATATATATATATATCTCTGTGTGTGTTTATCTACACAAAACTTTGCCAAAAACAACATCCATCTCAGCTCCTTCCTTAAATGTTTCGGGGTGATTCCTCAAGCAGAGTCTAAAAAATGGATCCTAGAACAATTTCTGCATCCAATATCCATAGGAAAATTTAGACATCACTACAACTAAAGAGGCTGAATGGAATTACACAAAATTTGTCAGGGAGCTCGTTCTTTATCCAGAAAGTGTGCTATTTGTGATTTGGTGTAAATCTGTCCAGTAACTTTAGAGAATTTAATAGATTTAAAGACAGCTGGGTTCGCGGAAATTTTAAGTCCAGCAGGCAAAGAACTTCAAATAATATAGCTATTTAATTAACCGAGGAGGCTTTTTTCTCATTGGCCACCTCACTCCAGCGGAAGCGAGAAGCTCCCACGAGTACCCACTGGAGCTGGCGCTCAGATTGGGTGGCCGCAAAATGAAGATACAAGTTGTGTCTGCCATTACAGGCCATGGCAACTCAGTCCCTGTGTCCTGACAATAACCAAAAAAAGTATAAGAGGGCAGGTGGTGTCCCAGACGGACCTACCCAGGGCCCAAACTAAAATACAATGTTTTTTGGGTTACCATGAGCCCTCTGGACTCTCGGTGGAGCCAGCGTGAACCCCCGTTACTCCTGCGAGAGTCCAGCACGATCAAAATACAATTAAAAAAAAAGTGGAGTGTGTGTCCTTTGGGCCAGGCCAGGCCCTGAACTCCCTGCTGTGCACTATGGGAGGTCATGTGTGAATGGGAGTTGGCAAAGTTAGATATGGTAAAAAAAATTGACTAATTTATAGAAAAATACAAAGGTTAAAGTGTTGTAGTTCGGTGAAATTTTTGCATTAGCATTTTAAACTTAAAAAAATGAAATTCACCAGTTACAGTTAATTCAAGTAACTTATAACCTGCACCCTTTGCCATGCACTGCTTATGACCTCACATATTACATCACTCATGAGGCTCTATGACATCATTGATAAGATCACTGGTGACATCTGAGATGACATCACATTGTAATGACGTATTTCATGGTAATAACATGGGATTTGTGGTAATAAATGGCTGAATGGGCCTTCGCTATTACACGCGCTCCAAATGACACTTGATTGGGGGACATTTATTTTTCAGTGCTATGATGTAAATCTATTTACGCACAAGGACGTACATTAACACATAGATACAATTGTGTTCGTACACATATCCACACGTATTCACACACACACCCACAAACACCCCCCCCCCCCCCACCCCGTCAGGCCATTTACTATTCATAGCCTTTAATAGAGCGGCCCCAGTACATCGGGCTTTGTCCGGGCGCACACACGGCTCTGCCCCCCCGGCAGCCCCCCCAGACCCCTATTTCTCTTCCCTTTCTCAGTGGTCCAGGCTCGCTGGGCCTGAACAGAGAGCACGTCTCTATCCCAGGCATGGACTTTACTCCCCCTCTCCCACCCCCC
Organism: Pleurodeles waltl; assembly: GCF_031143425.1. NCBI lineage: Eukaryota > Metazoa > Chordata > Amphibia > Caudata > Salamandridae > Pleurodeles > Pleurodeles waltl. Next base: position 20,433,041 of record NC_090445.1, on the reverse strand, counting down.
ATTCACGGACCCCTGAAATAAAACCCAAGTGCGGCCAATCCATCCTCCATGCGCCCCCAGATTAGCCCCCGCAGCTGCCTTTGGGGGGCCGCCCTCCCCTTTCAGAGCCCAGTGAATGGGCTTGAAGAGGCCGGCCTGATTTATATGAGCTGAAGTTAAACATTTATTGCTGTCAAAGAGTGGGGGCCAGGGGGGCGCAAGAATGGCCCCCTCTGTATTAAAGGGGCATTAGCGAACACAGCGCCAATGGCTGTTTCATTGGCGTTTAAAGGCGCATTTCACCCTTCCTGCGGCTGACGGACACGTTGGGAAACATTAGCCGTCAAAGGGAGAGAAAAGGGGAGCAGATTGCGGGGCACTCGTGTTTCCATCCTGACAAAGCCCCTCAGTGGCTCTGCCCCCACCCCCCCGGCCCTTGTTGTCCCACAATTACCGATTTATGAAAGCGCTGGCTTCGGTGCGCTCCGAATTATATTGGATTATCGCGCGCTCTCGGCTCCTCTCTGTAGCAGCAATTTAAAGGCAATATTTACATAATAAAGATTAGATATGGAGGCGGGGGCTGGATGCGCCAAGGGGCGCTGCGTGCGCACACACATGTGGCTCGCTGGCACGCATTTGTAAATATGTTACCTGGCACATATGTGACCCCCAAAAAGTGAATGTGTCATTGTGTAATGTAACTGGTGCTCACTGAAGCGCGGCGGTACCTTCGGCTGGAGTTCGCGCTCTGTAAAAATGCAACTATTTAAAAAATGCATGTGTACTGTAGGTTTCTAGTCATGGAGGCGCGCGGTTGTGCGCTACAGCTCAGTAAATATGTATTTAAGTGCGTTGTACAGCTGTGAGCAGTGACGTGCGCACCACAGCCACGAGTATGTTTTTATAGCCATGTACACGTGTGTTCCGTGGATGTCTGGGCGCTATAACCGTGTGCATGTTGCTGTAACCTAGCTATGTGTCAGAGCCGGAAGTGTGTACTTTAAAGACTTTGCACTTGCGTGTGCTCTAGACGTGTATCTATGTAAACGTGCACGCGTGAGACACATGATTCTGCATGTCGATAAGCATCTTATACATGTCTGTACACTCGTGTAACTATGTACAGACCCGCGCTACAGATATAATGTTTAATAGAACTATTTACGCGGCTTTGATAGACGTGTCTGCTTGTATATAGTTGTACACGTATGTTGTAAAGCTGTGAGTGTATTTATATAGTTATACATGCATGTTCTACGGGAGTATGTGTTCCCCGCGTACATCTCTGTGACAGGTGTGTGTACAATATGCGATGTGTGTATTATATAATTGTACACGTATGTTATATAGCCGTGGGTGTACTTATATAGTTAAACATGCGTGTGGTATAGGACTCTGGGCTTAACATCACCGCGTACACCTGTGTGATAGGCGTGTGTTACGTGTATACGTACACCTGTGTGATAGGCGTGTGTGACGTGTATATGTACACGTGTGTGATAAGCGTGTGTTACGTGTACACGTGTGTGATGTACGTGTGCCTGTGTTAATCCATGTAAAGTCGTGTGTTTTAGAAGTGTGTGTGTGTTTAAAATAACCAAGTAACCGGAGTTCTATTTAAATAACCGTGTACACGCGTGTTACATGTGTGCCACTCGTATGACGGGCGTCTACGCATGTTATAACCGTGTAAACGTGTTCACTAAATATGTTTTCGTTATCACTTTCTTTGACTGAGGCGCTCTTTTCTAAGTGTGAATTGTGTCTCCTGCCGACTAAAAGTGTATTTTTAATTTAAGAATTATCCACAAATGCCCCCTCACCGGGCACAGGAGGGGAGGGGCACCGTCTGGGGAGGAGGGGAGGCGACGAGGGGGTGATGTGATAAATACAACATATAACATCTGCCCGAGCCCAGAAGGAGAACGGAGGCGCCGAACATACATACATACTGGGGTCCGGGCGTCCCCAAAAGGCTGAGCACTTAATCGCGAGCCCCCAGTGCATGAGCCCCCACTGTGTGTATGTTTGGGGGGGGGGGGGGGGGGGTTGTTCTCCGCCCGTTTCGACATCTGCCCAGAAATCCCGGCTCCGGGGCAGATTTTCTGAAAGTCACAAGTCATTAAAAGGACATTAGTTCTGTGAACAAGACCCGTCGAGGTTACTGGGGTGGGGGAGTGTATGTGAAGGGGGTCATCGGTTGTAGGGGGGGGCCCTCCGATCCCTCCAAGCCGTCCACCCTAAAGGTTCACTTTTAATTCTACAGCGCTCATTTCGTCTCGGGGCTACTTCAGGGCGCTTTATTTGTGCCAAGCCCCCCCCCCCCCCTCCCCACCCCCCACACACACACTGCATGTATCACCTCTCCGTTCATTTCAGTGACTTTCGGGTGACTCCCTTTTCATTGCATTGAAACAAGGGGCGCCGCGAGGAGGGTCGTGAGTAAGAACTACCTGGATGGTTGGATTTCTGTTCAGACCCCCCCCCCCCCCCCCCAACCCCCCAAAACAAACAAAAAAAACTGGGACTACCCGGCTGCAAGTGAGAAATAAAGTGCAGGGGTGTCAGATTGGCTGTTGGTGAACCCCCTTTCAATGTGTCACTTTTAATGGAGGAGGGGGGCCTGCCAGGCTTCCATTCGGTTCAGTTGCACAAAGAGACAAGCTGCTATTTTGGGGGCTTTCATGCGCAGGAGCAGAAAGGCCCGTGAGACCCCAGCACAAAAGGAATCTGCAAATGTTTTCAAAAGGTTTAACTCAATGAAGAGTCCATTTTCCAAGGGCTTCGAACAAGGCCCCGGTTGAAAGCAGAGGGGCTGCGCTTGAAAGGCCGGGCCCGGCTCCCGGTGGGGGAAGGAGGGGTTCAGGGGTGTCGTTTGTTGGGATCACATTTAATTAGCTTAGTAGGACCCTCGAAAGACAAAGGGGCCCCAATATGTGTCCAATCTGAATCTCATTTCCAAGGCGAGCCCCTAGAAAAGTCAAAAGAGACGGAGGGAGAGGGGGGCCGCCGGCGCGCAGGTGACTGGCACGCGTAAAGACAAGTGGCCCTTCTGGCACAAAGGTTCAGTGGAAGGGGCCGGGGGCCGGGGGCAGGCGTGGTCTCAGGTTTTGCCGCATTCAAAGCTCTGAAAAGGGAATCATGGGGCTGTCGGAAGGACGGCTTTTAAAGCGCTCCAAGGCTGGTCTCTAGGCGGCAACACGGCCTTGGCTATGGATGGGAAGGTGCCCATATGGTTCCCAGAGATGGGGATGGGGAGGATCCACCCACACAGGCATCACCGACGTGGAAGGTGATAACGTGGGCCTCTCGGCTGTTTTCTGAAGAGTCGGAGACTTGCAGGCGGCGCATGTGGCTTCAAAGGTGGGTTCCCTGCTTGTCCACCTGCCCGGGAGCCTGGGTAACAGGCCTGCAGTGATTGGGCAGATTACCACCAGTGCCTCGATCCCCAGGGGTAGGTGTGAGCGAGAAGTGAAGGCCTGTCCCATGGGAGGAGGTGGGGGAAGGGCAGAGAAGGCCTGTCCCATGGGAGCAGGTGAGGGGAAGGGCAGTTAAGGCCTATCCCATGAAAGGAGGTGGGGAAAGGCAGTCAAGACCTGTCCCATGGGAGCAGGTGGGAAGGATAGTCAAGGCATGTCCCATGGGAGCAGGTGGGAAGGGTAGTCAAGGCCTGTTCCATGGGAGGAGGTGGGGGAAGGATAGTTAAGGCCTGTCCCATGGGAGGAGGTGGACAGGAAGGGCAGTCAAGGCCTGTCCCATGGGAGAAGGTGGGGGGAAGTGTAGTGAAGGCCTGTCCCATGGGAGGAGGTGGGGGAAGGGCAGTCAAGGCCTGTCCCTCGGGAGGAGCTGAGGGAAGGGTAGTCAAGGCCTGTCCCATGGGAGGAGGTGGGGGAAGGGCAGCCAAGGCCTGTCCCTTGGGAGGAGGTGGGGGAAGGGCAGTCAAGGCCTGTCCCATGGAAGGAGGCGGGGAGGGTAGTCAAGGCCTGTCCCATGGGAGGAGGTGGACAGGAAGGGCAGTCAAGGCCTGTCCCATGGGAGGAGGTGGGGGAAGGGCAGTCACGGCCTGTCCCATGGGAGGAGGTGGGGGAAGGGTAGTTAAGGCCTGTCCCATGGGAGGAGGTGGGGGAAGGGCAGTCAAGGCCTGCCCCATAGGAGGAGGTGGGGGAAGGGCAGTCAAGGCCTGTCCCATGGGAGGAGGTGGGACAAGGGTAGTTAAGGCCTATCCCATGAGAGGAGGGGGGAAGGGCAGTCAAGGCCTGTCCCATGGGAGTAGGTGGACAGGAAGGGCAGTCAAGGCCTGCCCCATGGGAGCAGGTGGGGGAAGGGCAGTCTTGGCCTGTCCCATGGGAGGTGGCGGGTGAGAAGGCTGGTATCAGATACAGTGTACCAGGATATCACACAGTGAAGGTTCTTGTGTAGTCAGAGATCGTGATTTTTAAAAATAATAAAAAAGCGATGGAATCTACCCGACTCAGCCTCCCCAGATGTTGCCTTCCTGACCGAGACATGGATGAACCCCTGAGCGCCTCACATCGCCATAGCCATCCCGGACGGCTACAAGATCACCCACAGGGACCGCTCCAACAAACCAGGAGGAGGCATCGCCTTCATCCACAAGAACACCCTCAGGATCACGACCAACACCGAAGACACACTCAGCACCGCCAAACACCTGCACTTCTAAATCCACACTGACCCAAACACCACCCCCTGAGGGTCCCTTGTCTACAGGCCACCCGGCCCACGACAGCAGTTCAGCAACTCCATTACCGACATCACCAGCACACACGCTCTCGTATCCACCGACTACATACTTCTCGGGGACTTAAACTTCCACCCCGAGAACACCAGCGACAACAACACCACCACCCTGCTCAACAACCTCTCCAATCTCGGCTTCAAACAGCTCAACCCACTCTGCAGGACACACACTCAACCCTATTTTCTCCGCCAGCAATCATGTCTCTTTCAGCCACACCACCAAACTCCACTGGACAGACCACCGCTGCATCCACTTCTGCTTCAAGAAACCCACAACACGCCACCACCCACAACGGATCCCCCACCGCATTTGGAACAAGGTCAACGAAGACCAACTGATCGCAACCCTCTCCCAGAAGCCACCCACCGACACCACCGACACTGATGCAGCTGGCCGCAACTTCAGGCAATGGGTCAACACCTGTGCCAATACTCTCGCCCCAATCAAGAATCCCTCCAGTAAACACACCAACAGAAAGGACTTCCACAAATCTAAGCAAAGCTGCTGAAGACTCGAAAGAAAGTGGTGCCAAGATCAGACTCTGGACAACCTCACAGCCTTCAAAAACGCCATCCGCAGACACCAACTCATCCGAGCCGCCAAGAGAACCACCTTCAAAGACGAATCAACAACAACGCACACAGCCACAAGGAGCTCTTCAACGTCGTGAAGAAACTCTCCAACCCCAGCTCCACCACTAACGACATCCCACCATCCCAAGACCTCTGCGACTCCCTAGCCTCCTACTTCCACCGCAAGACTGCACACATCCACGACAGCTTCAGCACCCAGACCCCCCCCCCCCCGGGAACCACCAACACCACAGATTCACCTCCGACCAACCTCCTGCTCTCCTGGACCCCCGTCAATGACAACAAGACCATCGAAATCATGAACACCATCCACTCCGGCTCTCCATATGACCCCTGCCCTCACCACATCCTCAACAGGGCAATCTCTGTCATCGCACCCTGTAGGAAGTTGGCTCTGTATGTGCTATTTCAAAGTAAGGAATAGTATGCACAGAGTCCAAGGGTTCCCCTTAGAGGTAAAATAGTGGTAAAAATAGATAATACTAATGCTCTATTTTGTGGTAGTGTGGTCGAGCAGTAGGCTTATCCAAGGAGTAGTGTTAAGCATTTGTTGTACATACACATAGACAATAAATGAGGTACACACACTCAGAGACAAATCCAGCCAATAGGTTTTGTTATAGAAAAATATATTTTCTTAGTTTATTTTAAGAACCACAGGTTCAAATTTAACATGTAATATCTTGTTTGAAAGGTATTGCAGGTAAGTACATTAGGAACTTTGAATCATTTCAATTGCATGTATACTTTTCAAGTTATTCACAAATAGCTATTTTAAAAGTGGACACAGTGCAATTTTCACAGTTCCTGGGGGAGGTAAGTTTTTGTTAGTTTTACCAGGTAAGTACGACACTTACAGGGTTCAGTTCTTGGTCCAAGGTAGCCCACCGTTGGGGGTTCAGAGCAACCCCAAAGTTACCACACCAGCAGCTCAGGGCCGGTCAGGTGCAGAGTTCAAAGTGGTGCCCAAAACGCATAGGCTTCCATGGAGAGAAGGGGGTGCCCCGGTTCCGGTCTGCTTGCAGGTAAGTACCCGCGTCTTCGGAGGGCAGACCAGGGGGGTTTTGTAGGGCACTGGGGGGGACACAAGCCCACACAGAAATTTCACCCTCAGCGGCGCGGGGGCGGCCGGGTGCAGTGTTAGAACAAGCGTCGGGTTCGCAATGTAAGTCAATGAGAGATCAAGGGATCTCTTCAGCGCTGCAGGCAGGCAAGGGGGGGCTTCCTCGGGGAAACCTCCACTTGGGCAAGGGAGAGGGACTCCTGGGGGTCACTTCTGCAGTGAAAGTCCGGTCCTTCAGGTCCTGGGGGCTGCGGGTGCAGGGTCTTTTCCAGGCGTCGGGACTTAGGTTTCAGAGAGTCGCGGTCAGGGGAAGCCTCGGGATTCCCTCTGCAGGCGGCGCTGTGGGGGCTCAGGGGGGACAGGTTTTGGTACTCACAGTCGTAGAGTAGTCCGGGGGTCCTCCCTGAGGTGTTGGTTCTCCACCAGCCGAGTCGGGGTCGCCGGGTGCAGTGTTGCAAGTCTCACGCTTCTTGCGGGGAGTTGCAGGGTTCTTTAAAGCTGCTTCTTGAAACAAAGTTGCAGTCTTTTTGGAGCAGGTCCGCTGTCCTCGGGAGTTTCTTGTCGTCGTCGAAGCAGGGCAGTCCTCAGAGGATTCAGAGGTCGCTGGTCCCTTTGGAAGGCGTCGCTGGAGCAGAGTTCTTTGGAAGGCAGGAGACAGGCCGGTGAGTTTCTGGAGCCAAGGCAGTTGTTGTCTTCTGGTCTTCCTCTGCAGGGGTTTTCAGCTAGGCAGTCCTTCTTCTTGTTGTTGCAGGAATCTAATCTTCTAGGGTTCAGGGTAGCCCTTAAATACTAAATTTAAGGGCGTGTTTAGGTCTGGGGGGTTAGTAGCCAATGGCTACTAGCCCTGAGGGTGGGTACACCCTCTTTGTGCCTCCTCCCAAGGGGAGGGGGTCACAATCCTAACCCTATTGGGGGGAATCCTCCATCTGCAAGATGGAGGATTTCTAAAAGTTAGAGTCACCTCAGCTCAGGACACCTTAGGGGCTGTCCTGACTGGCCAGTGACTCCTCCTTGTTACTTTCTTTGTTTCCTCCAGCCTTGCCGCCAAAAGTGGGGGCCGTGGCCGGAGGGGGCGGGCAACTCCACTAAGCTGGAGTGCCCTGCTGGGCTGTGACAAAGGGGTGAGCCTTTGAGGCTCACCGCCAGGTATTACAGCTCCTGCCTGGGGGAGGTGTTAGCATCTCCACCCAGTGCAGGCTTTGTTACTGGCCTCAGAGTGACAAAGGCACTCTCCCCATGGGGCCAGCAACATGTCTCTAGTGTGGCAGGCTGCTGGAACTAGTCAGCCTACACAGACAGTCGGTTAAGTTTCAGGGGGCACCTCTAAGGTGCCCTCTGGGGTGTATTTTGCAATAAAATGTACACTGGCATCAGTGTGCATTTATTGTGCTGAGAAGTTTGATACCAAACTTCCCAGTTTTCAGTGTAGCCATTATGGTGCTGTGGAGTTCGTGTTTGACAAACTCCCAGACCATATACTCTTATGGCTACCCTGCACTTACAATGTCTAAGGTTTTGTTTAGACACTGTAGGGGTACCATGCTCATGCACTGGTACCCTCACCTATGGTATAGTGCACCCTGCCTTAGGGCTGTAAGGCCTGCTAGAGGGGTGACTGACCTATACTTGCATAGGCAGTGAGAGGCTGGCATGGCACCCTGAGGGGAGTGCCATGTCGACTTACTCGTTTTGTTCTCACTAGCACACACAAGCTGGCAAGCAGTGTGTCTGTGCTGAGTGAGAGGTCCCCAGGGTGGCATAAGACATGCTGCAGCCCTTAGAGCCCTTCCTTGGCATCAGGGCCCTTGGTACTAGAAGTACCAGTTACAAGGGACTTATCTGGATGCCAGGGTCTGCCAATTGTGGATACAAAAGTACAGGTTAGGGAAAGAACACTGGTGCTGGGGCCTGGTTAGCAGGCCTCAGCACACTTTCAATTGTAAACATAGCATCAGCAAAGGCAAAAAGTCAGGGGGAAACCATGCAAAGGAGGCATTTCCTTACACAACCCCCCCCCCCCAAACGAAAGAGGATGAGACTAACCTTTCCCAAGAGAGTCTTCATTTTCTAAGTGGAAGAACCTGGAAAGGCCATCTGCATTGGCATGGGCAGTCCCAGGTCTGTGTTCCACTATAAAGTCCATTCCCTGTAGGGAGATGGACCACCTCAACAGTTTAGGATTTTCACCTTTCATTTGCATCAGCCATTTGAGAGGTCTGTGGTCAGTTTGAACTAGGAAGTGAGTCCCAAAGAGGTATGGTCTCAGCTTCTTCAGGGACCAAACCACAGCAAAGGCCTCCCTCTCAATGGCACTCCAACGCTGCTCCCTGGGGAGTAACCTCCTGCTAATGAAAGCAACAGGCTGGTCAAGGCCATCATCATTTGTTTGGGACAAAACTGCCCCTATCCCATGTTCAGAGGCATCTGTCTGCACAATGAACTGCTTAGAATAATCTGGAACTTTTAGAACTGGTGCTGAGCACATTGCTTGTTTCAGGGTGTCAAAGGCCTGTTGGCATTCCACAGTCCAGTTCACTTTCTTGGGCATTTTCTTGGAGGTGAGTTCAGTGAGGGCTGTCACAATGGATCCATATCCCTTCACAAACCTCCTGTAATACCCAGTCAAGCCAAGGAATGCCCTGACTTGAGTCTGGGTTTTTGGGGCTACCCAGTCCAGAATAGTCTGGATCTTGGGTTGGAGTGGCTGAACTTGGCCTCCACCTACAAGGTGGCCCAAGTAAACCACAGTTCCCTGCCCTATCTGGCATTTGGATGCCTTGATAGAGGCCTGCAGATTGCAGAGCCTTCAAAACCTTCTTCAGGTGGACCAGGTGATCCTGCCAGGTGGAGCTAAAGACAGCAATATCATCAAGATAAGCTGTGCTAAAGGACTCCAAGCCAGCAAGGACTTGATTCACCAACCTTTGGAAGGTGGCAGGGGCATTCTTTAAACCAAAGGGCATAACAGTAAACTGATAATGCCCATCAGGTGTGGAGAATGCTGTTTTCTCTTTTGCTCCAGGTGCCATTTTTATTTGCCAGTACCCTGCTGTCAAGTCAAAGGTACTTAAGAATTTGGCAGCACCTAATTTGTCTATGAGCTCATCAGCTCTAGGAATTGGATGGGCGTCTGTCTTGGTGACAGAGTTGAGCCCTCTGTAGTCCACACAAAACCTCATCTCTTTCTTTCCATCTTTGGTGTGAGGTTTGGGGACTAAGACCACTGGGCTAGCCCAGGGGCTGTCAGAGCGCTCAATTACTCCCAATTCCAGCATCTTGTGGACTTCCACCTTGATGCTTTCCTTAACATGGTCAGACTGTCTAAAAATTTTGTTTTTGACAGGCATGCTGTCTCCTGTGTCCACATCATGGGTACACAGGTGTGTCTGACCAGGGGTTAGGGAGAAGAGTTCAGGAAACTGTTGTAGGACTCTCCTACAATCAGCTTGCTGTTGGCCAGAGAGGGTGTCTGAGTAGATCACTCCATCTACTGTGCCATCTTTTGGGTCTGATGACAGAAGATCAGGGAGAGGTTCACTCTCTGCCTCCTGATCCTCATCTGTTACCATCAACAGATTTACATCAGCCCTGTCATGGAAGAGCTTAAGGCGGTTCACATGGATCACCCTCTTGGGGCTCCTGCTTGTGCCCAGGTCCACCAGGTAGGTGACCTGACTCTTCCTTTCTAGCACTGGGTAAGGGCCACTCCATTTGTCCTGAAGTGCCCTGGGAGCCACATGCTCCAGAACCCAGACTTTCTGCCCTGGTTGGAACTCAACCATTGCAGCCTTTTGGTCATACCAAAACTTCTGGAGCTGTTGGCTGGCCTCAAGGTTTTTGGTTGCCTTTTCCATGTACTCTGCCATTCTAGAGCGAAGGCCAAGTACATAGTCCACTATGTCTTGTTTAGGCTCATGAAGAGGTCTCTCCCAGCCTTCTTTAACAAGAGCAAGTGGTCCCCTTACAGGGTGGCCAAACAGAAGTTCAAAGGGTGAGAATCCTACTCCCTTCTGTGGCACCTCTCTGTAAGCGAAAAGCAGACATGGCAAGAGGACATCCCATCTCCTTTTGAGTTTTTCTGGGAGCCCCATGATCATGCCTTTTAATGTCTTGTTGAATCTCTCAACTAAGCCATTAGTTTGTGGATGGTATGGTGTAGTGAATTTGTAAGTCACTCCACACTCATTCCACATGTGTTTTAGGTATGCTGACATGAAGTTGGTACCTCTGTCAGACACCACCTCCTTAGGGAAACCCACTCTGGTAAAGACACCAATGAGGGCCTTGGCTACTGCAGGGGCAGTAGTCGACCTAAGGGGAATAGCTTCAGGATACCTAGTATCATGATCCACTACTACTAGGATGTACATATTTCCTGAGGCTGTGGGAGGTTCCAGTGGACCAACTATGTCCACACCCACTCTTTCAAAGGGGACCCCCACCACTGGAAGTGGAATGAGGGGGGCCTTTGGGTGCCCCCCTGTCTTACCACTGGATTGACAGGTGGGGCAGGAGAGGCAAAACTCCTTAACCTTCTGGGACATATTGGGCCAGTAGAAGTGGTTGACTAACCTCTCCCACGTCTTGGTTTGTCCCAAATGCCCAGCAAGGGGAATATCATGGGCTAAGGTCAGAATAAACTCTCTGAACGACTGAGGCACTACCACTCTCCTAGTGGCACCAGGTTTGGGGTCTCTGGCCTCAGTGTACAGGAGTCCATCTTCCCAATAGACCCTATGTGTTCCATTTTTCTTGCCCTTGGACTCTTCAGCAGCTTGCTGCCTAAGGCCTTCAAGAGAGGGACAGGTTTCTTGTCCCTTACACAGCTCTTCCCTTGAGGGTCCCCCTGGGCCTAAGAGCTCAACCTGATAAGGTTCAAGCTCCAAAGGCTCAGTTCCCTCAGAGGGCAGAACTTCTTCCTGAGAAGAGAGGTTCTCTTTTTCTGACTGTGTTGCAGTTGGTTTCCCAACTGACTTTCCTTTTCTCTTGGTAGGCTGGGCCATTTTTCCAGACTCCAGCTCTACTTTTTCACCCTGTGCCTTGCATTGTGCTCTTGTTTTCACACACACCAGTTCAGGGATACCCAGCATGGCTGCATGGGTTTTTAGTTCTACCTCAGCCCATGCTGAGGACTCCAGGTTATTTCCAAGCAGACAGTCTACTGGGATGTTTGAGGAGACCACCACCTGTTTCAGGCCATTGACCCCTCCCCATTCTAAAGTTACCATTGCCATGGGATGTGCTTTAGTCTGATTGTCAGCGTTGGTGACTGTATACGTTTTTCCAGTCAGGTATTGGCCAGGGGAAACCAGTTTCTCTGTCACCATGGTGACACTGGCACCTGTATCCCTCAGGCCTTCTACACTTGTCCCATTAATAAAGAGCTGCTGCCTGTATTTTTGCATGTTAGGCGGCCAGGCAGCTAGTGTGGCTAAATCCACCCCACCTTCAGAGACTAGAGTAGCTTCAGTGTGGACCCTGATTTGCTCTGGGCACACTGTTGATCCCACTTGGAGACTAGCCATTCCAGTGTTACCTGGATTGGAGTTTGGAGTGGAACTTTTCTTGGGACAGGCCTTGTCTCCAGTTTGGTGTCCAGACTGACTACAGTTTCGACACCAGGCCTTTTTGGGATCAAAGTTTTTACCCTTGTACCCAGGATTGTTTTGTGAAGAGGCTCTGGGCCCACCCTCCTGTGCAGGTGTTTGGGGGCCTGTAGAAGACTCTTTACTATTTTTATTTTTGGCTGTCTCACCACCTTTCCCCTGGGGAGGTTTTGTGACCCCTTTCTTTTGGTCACCCCCTGTGGAAGTTTTGGACACCCTTGTCTTGACCCAATGGTCCGCCTTCTTTCCCAATTCTTGGGGAGAAATTGGTCCTAGGTCTACCAGATGCTGATGCAGTTTATCATTGAAACAATTACTTAACAGGTGTTCTTTCACAAATAAATTGTACAGCCCATCATAATTACTTACACCACTGCCTTGAATCCAACCATCTAGTGTTTTTACTGAGTAGTCTACAAAGTCAACCCAGGTCTGGCTCGAGGATTTTTGAGCCCCCCTGAATCTAATCCTATACTCCTCAGTGGAGAATCCAAAGCCCTCAATCAGGGTACCCTTCATGAGGTCATAAGATTCTGCATCTTTTCCAGAGAGTGTGAGGAGTCTATCCCTACACTTTCCTGTGAACATTTCCCAAAGGAGAGCACCCCAGTGAGATTTGTTCACTTTTCTGGTTACACAAGCCCTCTCAAAAGCTGTGAACCATTTGGTGATGTCATCACCATCTTCATATTTAGTTACAATCCCTTTAGGGATTTTCAACATGTCAGGAGAATCTCTGACCCTATTTATGTTGCTGCCACCATTGATGGGTCCTAGGCCCATCTCTTGTCTTTCCCTCTCTATGGCTAGGATCTGTCTTTCCAAAGCCAATCTTTTGGCCATCCTGGCTAACTGGATGTCCTCTTCACTGGAGTTATCCTCAGTGATTTCAGAGTTGTTGGTCCCTCCTGTGAGGGAACCAGCATCTCTGACTATTATTTGTGGAGTCAGAGCTTGAGAAGCCCTGCTCTCCCTAAGTAGGACTGGAGGGGGGGAATTTCCCTCCAAGTCACTATCTTCATCCTCTGTGTTGCCATCCTCAGAGGGGTTGGCCTTTTCAAACTCTGCCAAAAGCTCCTGGAGCTGTACTTTGGTAGGTTTGGGGCCCATTGCTATTTTCTTTAGTTTACAGAGTGACCTTAGCTCTCTCATCTGTAGATGGAGGTAAGGTGTGGTGTCGAGTTCCACCACAGTCACATCTGTGCTAGACATTTTGCTTCTAAAAGTTGGAATACTTTTTAAGAATCTAAAACTGGTTCTAGAATCTAATTCAAACTTTTACAAACTTTTAAACTCTAAAAGAAATGCTAAACAGGATCTAACACAAGGCCCTAGCAGGTCTTTTAAGAATTTAGAAAACTTTTCAAATTGCAAAAATCAATTTCTAATGACAATTTTGGAATTTGTCGTGTGATCAGGTATTGGCTGAGTAGTCCAGCAAATGCAAAGTCTTGTACCCCACCGCTGATCCACCAATGTAGGAAGTTGGCTCTGTATGTGCTATTTCAAAGTAAGGAATAGTATGCACAGAGTCCAAGGGTTCCCCTTAGAGGTAAAATAGTGGTAAAAATAGATAATACTAATGCTCTATTTTGTGGTAGTGTGGTCGAGCAGTAGGCTTATCCAAGGAGTAGTGTTAAGCATTTGTTGTACATACACATAGACAATAAATGAGGTACACACACTCAGAGACAAATCCAGCCAATAGGTTTTGTTATAGAAAAATATATTTTCTTAGTTTATTTTAAGAACCACAGGTTCAAATTTAACATGTAATATCTTGTTTGAAAGGTATTGCAGGTAAGTACATTAGGAACTTTGAATCATTTCAATTGCATGTATACTTTTCAAGTTATTCACAAATAGCTATTTTAAAAGTGGACACAGTGCAATTTTCACAGTTCCTGGGGGAGGTAAGTTTTTGTTAGTTTTACCAGGTAAGTACGACACTTACAGGGTTCAGTTCTTGGTCCAAGGTAGCCCACCGTTGGGGGTTCAGAGCAACCCCAAAGTTACCACACCAGCAGCTCAGGGCCGGTCAGGTGCAGAGTTCAAAGTGGTGCCCAAAACGCATAGGCTTCAATGGAGAGAAGGGGGTGCCCCGGTTCCGGTCTGCTTGCAGGTAAGTACCCGCGTCTTCGGAGGGCAGACCAGGGGGGTTTTGTAGGGCACTGGGGGGGACACAAGCCCACACAGAAATTTCACCCTCAGCGGCGCGGGGGCGGCCGGGTGCAGTGTTAGAACAAGCGTCGGGTTCGCAATGTAAGTCAATGAGAGATCAAGGGATCTCTTCAGCGCTGCAGGCAGGCAAGGGGGGGCTTCCTCGGGGAAACCTCCACTTGGGCAAGGGAGAGGGACTCCTGGGGGTCACTTCTGCAGTGAAAGTCCGGTCCTTCAGGTCCTGGGGGCTGCGGGTGCAGGGTCTTTTCCAGGCGTCGGGACTTAGGTTTCAGAGAGTCGCGGTCAGGGGAAGCCTCGGGATTCCCTCTGCAGGCGGCGCTGTGGGGGCTCAGGGGGGACAGGTTTTGGTACTCACAGTCGTAGAGTAGTCCGGGGGTCCTCCCTGAGGTGTTGGTTCTCCACCAGCCGAGTCGGGGTCGCCGGGTGCAGTGTTGCAAGTCTCACGCTTCTTGCGGGGAGTTGCAGGGTTCTTTAAAGCTGCTTCTTGAAACAAAGTTGCAGTCTTTTTGGAGCAGGTCCGCTGTCCTCGGGAGTTTCTTGTCGTCGTCGAAGCAGGGCAGTCCTCAGAGGATTCAGAGGTCGCTGGTCCCTTTGGAAGGCGTCGCTGGAGCAGAGTTCTTTGGAAGGCAGGAGACAGGCCGGTGAGTTTCTGGAGCCAAGGCAGTTGTTGTCTTCTGGTCTTCCTCTGCAGGGGTTTTCAGCTAGGCAGTCCTTCTTCTTGTTGTTGCAGGAATCTAATCTTCTAGGGTTCAGGGTAGCCCTTAAATACTAAATTTAAGGGCGTGTTTAGGTCTGGGGGGTTAGTAGCCAATGGCTACTAGCCCTGAGGGTGGGTACACCCTCTTTGTGCCTCCTCCCAAGGGGAGGGGGTCACAATCCTAACCCTATTGGGGGGAATCCTCCATCTGCAAGATGGAGGATTTCTAAAAGTTAGAGTCACCTCAGCTCAGGACACCTTAGGGGCTGTCCTGACTGGCCAGTGACTCCTCCTTGTTACTTTCTTTGTTTCCTCCAGCCTTGCCGCCAAAAGTGGGGGCCGTGGCCGGAGGGGGCGGGCAACTCCACTAAGCTGGAGTGCCCTGCTGGGCTGTGACAAAGGGGTGAGCCTTTGAGGCTCACCGCCAGGTGTTACAGCTCCTGCCTGGGGGAGGTGTTAGCATCTCCACCCAGTGCAGGCTTTGTTACTGGCCTCAGAGTGACAAAGGCACTCTCCCCATGGGGCCAGCAACATGTCTCTAGTGTGGCAGGCTGCTGGAACTAGTCAGCCTACACAGACAGTCGGTTAAGTTTCAGGGGGCACCTCTAAGGTGCCCTCTGGGGTGTATTTTGCAATAAAATGTACACTGGCATCAGTGTGCATTTATTGTGCTGAGAAGTTTGATACCAAACTTCCCAGTTTTCAGTGTAGCCATTATGGTGCTGTGGAGTTCGTGTTTGACAAACTCCCAGACCATATACTCTTATGGCTACCCTGCACTTACAATGTCTAAGGTTTTGTTTAGACACTGTAGGGGTACCATGCTCATGCACTGGTACCCTCACCTATGGTATAGTGCACCCTGCCTTAGGGCTGTAAGGCCTGCTAGAGGGGTGACTGACCTATACTTGCATAGGCAGTGAGAGGCTGGCATGGCACCCTGAGGGGAGTGCCATGTCGACTTACTCGTTTTGTTCTCACTAGCACACACAAGCTGGCAAGCAGTGTGTCTGTGCTGAGTGAGAGGTCCCCAGGGTGGCATAAGACATGCTGCAGCCCTTAGAGCCCTTCCTTGGCATCAGGGCCCTTGGTACTAGAAGTACCAGTTACAAGGGACTTATCTGGATGCCAGGGTCTGCCAATTGTGGATACAAAAGTACAGGTTAGGGAAAGAACACTGGTGCTGGGGCCTGGTTAGCAGGCCTCAGCACACTTTCAATTGTAAACATAGCATCAGCAAAGGCAAAAAGTCAGGGGGAAACCATGCCAAGGAGGCATTTCCTTACACAACCCCCCCCCCAAACGAAAGAGGATGAGACTAACCTTTCCCAAGAGAGTCTTCATTTTCTAAGTGGAAGAACCTGGAAAGGCCATCTGCATTGGCATGGGCAGTCCCAGGTCTGTGTTCCACTATAAAGTCCATTCCCTGTAGGGAGATGGACCACCTCAACAGTTTAGGATTTTCACCTTTCATTTGCATCAGCCATTTGAGAGGTCTGTGGTCAGTTTGAACTAGGAAGTGAGTCCCAAAGAGGTATGGTCTCAGCTTCTTCAGGGACCAAACCACAGCAAAGGCCTCCCTCTCAATGGCACTCCAACGCTGCTCCCTGGGGAGTAACCTCCTGCTAATGAAAGCAACAGGCTGGTCAAGGCCATCATCATTTGTTTGGGACAAAACTGCCCCTATCCCATGTTCAGAGGCATCTGTCTGCACAATGAACTGCTTAGAATAATCTGGAGCTTTTAGAACTGGTGCTGAGCACATTGCTTGTTTCAGGGTGTCAAAGGCCTGTTGGCATTCCACAGTCCAGTTCACTTTCTTGGGCATTTTCTTGGAGGTGAGTTCAGTGAGGGCTGTCACAATGGATCCATATCCCTTCACAAACCTCCTGTAATACCCAGTCAAGCCAAGGAATGCCCTGACTTGAGTCTGGGTTTTTGGGGCTACCCAGTCCAGAATAGTCTGGATCTTGGGTTGGAGTGGCTGAACTTGGCCTCCACCTACAAGGTGGCCCAAGTAAACCACAGTTCCCTGCCCTATCTGGCATTTGGATGCCTTGATAGAGAGGCCTGCAGATTGCAGAGCCTTCAAAACCTTCTTCAGGTGGACCAGGTGATCCTGCCAGGTGGAGCTAAAGACAGCAATATCATCAAGATAAGCTGTGCTAAAGGACTCCAAGCCAGCAAGGACTTGATTCACCAACCTTTGGAAGGTGGCAGGGGCATTCTTTAAACCAAAGGGCATAACAGTAAACTGATAATGCCCATCAGGTGTGGAGAATGCTGTTTTCTCTTTTGCTCCAGGTGCCATTTTTATTTGCCAGTACCCTGCTGTCAAGTCAAAGGTACTTAAGAATTTGGCAGCACCTAATTTGTCTATGAGCTCATCAGCTCTAGGAATTGGATGGGCGTCTGTCTTGGTGACAGAGTTGAGCCCTCTGTAGTCCACACAAAACCTCATCTCTTTCTTTCCATCTTTGGTGTGAGGTTTGGGGACTAAGACCACTGGGCTAGCCCAGGGGCTGTTAGAGCGCTCAATTACTCCCAATTCCAGCATCTTGTGGACTTCCACCTTGATGCTTTCCTTAACATGGTCAGACTGTCTAAAAATTTTGTTTTTGGCAGGCATGCTGTCTCCTGTGTCCACATCATGGGTACACAGGTGTGTCTGACCAGGGGTTAGGGAGAAGAGTTCAGGAAACTGTTGTAGGACTCTCCTACAATCAGCTTGCTGTTGGCCAGAGAGGGTGTCTGAGTAGATCACTCCATCTACTGAGCCATCTTTTGGGTCTGATGACAGAAGATCAGGGAGAGGTTCACTCTCTGCCTCCTGATCCTCATCTGTTACCATCAACAGATTTACATCAGCCCTGTCATGGAAGAGCTTAAGGCGGTTCACATGGATCACCCTCTTGGGGCTCCTGCTTGTGCCCAGGTCCACCAGGTAGGTGACCTGACTCTTCCTTTCTAGCACTGGGTAAGGGCCACTCCATTTGTCCTGAAGTGCCCTGGGAGCCACAGGCTCCAGAACCCAGACTTTCTGCCCTGGTTGGAACTCAACCATTGCAGCCTTTTGGTCATACCAAAACTTCTGGAGCTGTTGGCTGGCCTCAAGGTTTTTGGTTGCCTTTTCCATGTACTCTGCCATTCTAGAGCGAAGGCCAAGTACATAGTCCACTATGTCTTGTTTAGGCTCATGAAGAGGTCTCTCCCAGCCTTCTTTAACAAGAGCAAGTGGTCCCCTTACAGGGTGGCCAAACAGAAGTTCAAAGGGTGAGAATCCTACTCCCTTCTGTGGCACCTCTCTGTAAGCGAAAAGCAGACATGGCAAGAGGACATCCCATCTCCTTTTGAGTTTTTCTGGGAGCCCCATGATCATGCCTTTTAATGTCTTGTTGAATCTCTCAACTAAGCCATTAGTTTGTGGATGGTATGGTGTAGTGAATTTGTAAGTCACTCCACACTCATTCCACATGTGTTTTAGGTATGCTGACATGAAGTTGGTACCTCTGTCAGACACCACCTCCTTAGGGAAACCCACTCTGGTAAAGATACCAATGAGGGCCTTGGCTACTGCAGGGGCAGTAGTCGACCTAAGGGGAATAGCTTCAGGATACCTAGTAGCATGATCCACTACTACTAGGATGTACATATTTCCTGAGGCTGTGGGAGGTTCCAGTGGACCAACTATGTCCACACCCACTCTTTCAAAGGGGACCCCCACCACTGGAAGTGGAATGAGGGGGGCCTTTGGGTGCCCCCCTGTCTTACCACTGGATTGACAGGTGGGGCAGGAGAGGCAAAACTCCTTAACCTTCTGGGACATATTGGGCCAGTAGAAGTGGTTGACTAACCTCTCCCACGTCTTGGTTTGTCCCAAATGCCCAGCAAGGGGAATATCATGGGCTAAGGTCAGAATAAACTCTCTGAATGACTGAGGCACTACCACTCTCCTAGTGGCACCAGGTTTGGGGTCTCTGGCCTCAGTGTACAGGAGTCCATCTTCCCAATAGACCCTATGTGTTCCATTTTTCTTGCCCTTGGACTCTTCAGCAGCTTGCTGCCTAAGGCCTTCAAGAGAGGGACAGGTTTCTTGTCCCTTACACAGCTCTTCCCTTGAGGGTCCCCCTGGGCCTAAGAGCTCAACCTGATAAGGTTCAAGCTCCAAAGGCTCAGTTCCCTCAGAGGGCAGAACTTCTTCCTGAGAAGAGAGGTTCTCTTTTTCTGACTGTGTTGCAGTTGGTTTCCCAACTGACTTTCCTTTTCTCTTGGTAGGCTGGGCCATTTTTCCAGACTCCAGCTCTACTTTTTCACCCTGTGCCTTGCATTGTGCTCTTGTTTTCACACACACCAGTTCAGGGATACCCAGCATGGCTGCATGGGTTTTTAGTTCTACCTCAGCCCATGCTGAGGACTCCAGGTTATTTCCAAGCAGACAGTCTACTGGGATGTTTGAGGAGACCACCACCTGTTTCAGGCCATTGACCCCTCCCCATTCTAAAGTTACCATTGCCATGGGATGTGCTTTAGTCTGATTGTCAGCGTTGGTGACTGTATAAGTTTTTCCAGTCAGGTATTGGCCAGGGGAAACCAGTTTCTCTGTCACCATGGTGACACTGGCACCTGTATCCCTCAGGCCTTCTACACTTGTCCCATTAATAAAGAGCTGCTGCCTGTATTTTTGCATGTTAGGCGGCCAGGCAGCTAGTGTGGCTAAATCCACCCCACCCTCAGAGACTAGAGTAGCTTCAGTGTGGACCCTGATTTGCTCTGGGCACACTGTTGATCCCACTTGGAGACTAGCCATTCCAGTGTTACCTGGATTGGAGTTTGGAGTGGAACATTTCTTGGGACAGGCCTTGTCTCCAGTTTGGTGTCCAGACTGACTACAGTTTCGACACCAGGCCTTTTTGGGATCAAAGTTTTTACCCTTGTACCCAGGATTGTTTTGTGAAGAGGCTCTGGGCCCACCCTCCTGTGCAGGTGTTTGGGGGCCTGTAGAAGACTCTTTACTATTTTTATTTTTGGCTGTCTCACCACCTTTCCCCTGGGGAGGTTTTGTGACCCCTTTCTTTTGGTCACCCCCTGTGGAAGTTTTGGACACCCTTGTCTTGACCCAATGGTCCGCCTTCTTTCCCAATTCTTGGGGAGAAATTGGTCCTAGGTCTACCAGATGCTGATGCAGTTTATCATTGAAACAATTACTTAACAGGTGTTCTTTCACAAATAAATTGTACAGCCCATCATAATTACTTACACCACTGCCTTGAATCCAACCATCTAGTGTTTTTACTGAGTAGTCTACAAAGTCAACCCAGGTCTGGCTCGAGGATTTTTGAGCCCCCCTGAATCTAATCCTATACTCCTCAGTGGAGAATCCAAAGCCCTCAATCAGGGTACCCTTCATGAGGTCATAAGCTTCTGCATCTTTTCCAGAGAGTGTGAGGAGTCTATCCCTACACTTTCCTGTGAACATTTCCCAAAGGAGAGCACCCCAGTGAGATTTGTTCACTTTTCTGGTTACACAAGCCCTCTCAAAAGCTGTGAACCATTTGGTGATGTCATCACCATCTTCATATTTAGTTACAATCCCTTTAGGGATTTTCAACATGTCAGGAGAATCTCTGACCCTATTTATGTTGCTGCCACCATTGATGGGTCCTAGGCCCATCTCTTGTCTTTCCCTCTCTATGGCTAGGATCTGTCTTTCCAAAGCCAATCTTTTGGCCATCCTGGCTAACTGGATGTCCTCTTCACTGGAGTTATCCTCAGTGATTTCAGAGTTGTTGGTCCCTCCTGTGAGGGAACCAGCATCTCTGACTATTATTTGTGGAGTCAGGGCTTGAGAAGCCCTGCTCTCCCTAAGTAGGACTGGAGGGGGGGAATTTCCCTCCAAGTCACTATCTTCATCCTCTGTGTTGCCATCCTCAGAGGGGTTGGCCTTTTCAAACTCTGCCAAAAGCTCCTGGAGCTGTACTTTGGTAGGTTTGGGGCCCATTGCTATTTTCTTTAGTTTACAGAGTGACCTTAGCTCTCTCATCTGTAGATGGAGGTAAGGTGTGGTGTCGAGTTCCACCACAGTCACATCTGTGCTAGACATTTTGCTTCTAAAAGTTGGAATACTTTTTAAGAATCTAAAACTGGTTCTAGAATCTAATTCAAACTTTTACAAACTTTTAAACTCTAAAAGAAATGCTAAACAGGATCTAACACAAGGCCCTAGCAGGTCTTTTAAGAATTTAGAAAACTTTTCAAATTGCAAAAATCAATTTCTAATGACAATTTTGGAATTTGTCGTGTGATCAGGTATTGGCTGAGTAGTCCAGCAAATGCAAAGTCTTGTACCCCACCGCTGATCCACCAATGTAGGAAGTTGGCTCTGTATGTGCTATTTCAAAGTAAGGAATAGTATGCACAGAGTCCAAGGGTTCCCCTTAGAGGTAAAATAGTGGTAAAAATAGATAATACTAATGCTCTATTTTGTGGTAGTGTGGTCGAGCAGTAGGCTTATCCAAGGAGTAGTGTTAAGCATTTGTTGTACATACACATAGACAATAAATGAGGTACACACAATCAGAGACAAATCCAGCCAATAGGTTTTGTTATAGAAAAATATCTTTTCTTAGTTTATTTTAAGAACCACAGGTTCAAATTTAACATGTAATATCTTGTTTGAAAGGTATTGCAGGTAAGTACATTAGGAACTTTGAATCATTTCAATTGCATGTATACTTTTCAAGTTATTCACAAATAGCTATTTTAAAAGTGGACACAGTGCAATTTTCACAGTTCCTGGGGGAGGTAAGTTTTTGTTAGTTTTACCAGGTAAGTACGACACTTACAGGGTTCAGTTCTTGGTCCAAGGTAGCCCACCGTTGGGGGTTCAGAGCAACCCCAAAGTTACCACACCAGCAGCTCAGGGCCGGTCAGGTGCAGAGTTCAAAGTGGTGCCCAAAACGCATAGGCTTCAATGGAGAGAAGGGGGTGCCCCGGTTCCGGTCTGCTTGCAGGTAAGTACCCGCGTCTTCGGAGGGCAGACCAGGGGGGTTTTGTAGGGCACCGGGGGGGACACAAGCCCACACAGAAATTTCACCCTCAGCGGCGCGGGGGCGGCCGGGTGCAGTGTTAGAACAAGCGTCGGGTTCGCAATGTAAGTCAATGAGAGATCAAGGGATCTCTTCAGCGCTGCAGGCAGGCAAGGGGGGGCTTCCTCGGGGAAACCTCCACTTGGGCAAGGGAGAGGGACTCCTGGGGGTCACTTCTGCAGTGAAAGTCCGGTCCTTCAGGTCCTGGGGGCTGCGGGTGCAGGGTCTTTTCCAGGCGTCGGGACTTAGGTTTCAGAGAGTCGCGGTCAGGGGAAGCCTCGGGATTCCCTCTGCAGGCGGCGCTGTGGGGGCTCAGGGGGGACAGGTTTTGGTACTCACAGTCGTAGAGTAGTCCGGGGGTCCTCCCTGAGGTGTTGGTTCTCCACCAGCCGAGTCGGGGTCGCCGGGTGCAGTGTTGCAAGTCTCACGCTTCTTGCGGGGAGTTGCAGGGTTCTTTAAAGCTGCTTCTTGAAACAAAGTTGCAGTCTTTTTGGAGCAGGTCCGCTGTCCTCGGGAGTTTCTTGTCGTCGTCGAAGCAGGGCAGTCCTCAGAGGATTCAGAGGTCGCTGGTCCCTTTGGAAGGCGTCGCTGGAGCAGAGTTCTTTGGAAGGCAGGAGACAGGCCGGTGAGTTTCTGGAGCCAAGGCAGTTGTTGTCTTCTGGTCTTCCTCTGCAGGGGTTTTCAGCTAGGCAGTCCTTCTTCTTGTTGTTGCAGGAATCTAATCTTCTAGGGTTCAGGGTAGCCCTTAAATACTAAATTTAAGGGCGTGTTTAGGTCTGGGGGGTTAGTAGCCAATGGCTACTAGCCCTGAGGGTGGGTACACCCTCTTTGTGCCTCCTCCCAAGGGGAGGGGGTCACAATCCTAACCCTATTGGGGGGAATCCTCCATCTGCAAGATGGAGGATTTCTAAAAGTTAGAGTCACCTCAGCTCAGGACACCTTAGGGGCTGTCCTGACTGGCCAGTGACTCCTCCTTGTTACTTTCTTTGTTTCCTCCAGCCTTGCCGCCAAAAGTGGGGGCCGTGGCCGGAGGGGGCGGGCAACTCCACTAAGCTGGAGTGCCCTGCTGGGCTGTGACAAAGGGGTGAGCCTTTGAGGCTCACCGCCAGGTATTACAGCTCCTGCCTGGGGGAGGTGTTAGCATCTCCACCCAGTGCAGGCTTTGTTACTGGCCTCAGAGTGACAAAGGCACTCTCCCCATGGGGCCAGCAACATGTCTCTAGTGTGGCAGGCTGCTGGAACTAGTCAGCCTACACAGACAGTCGGTTAAGTTTCAGGGGGCACCTCTAAGGTGCCCTCTGGGGTGTATTTTGCAATAAAATGTACACTGGCATCAGTGTGCATTTATTGTGCTGAGAAGTTTGATACCAAACTTCCCAGTTTTCAGTGTAGCCATTATGGTGCTGTGGAGTTCGTGTTTGACAAACTCCCAGACCATATACTCTTATGGCTACCCTGCACTTACAATGTCTAAGGTTTTGTTTAGACACTGTAGGGGTACCATGCTCATGCACTGGTACCCTCACCTATGGTATAGTGCACCCTGCCTTAGGGCTGTAAGGCCTGCTAGAGGGGTGACTGACCTATACTTGCATAGGCAGTGAGAGGCTGGCATGGCACCCTGAGGGGAGTGCCATGTCGACTTACTCGTTTTGTTCTCACTAGCACACACAAGCTGGCAAGCAGTGTGTCTGTGCTGAGTGAGAGGTCCCCAGGGTGGCATAAGACATGCTGCAGCCCTTAGAGCCCTTCCTTGGCATCAGGGCCCTTGGTACTAGAAGTACCAGTTACAAGGGACTTATCTGGATGCCAGGGTCTGCCAATTGTGGATACAAAAGTACAGGTTAGGGAAAGAACACTGGTGCTGGGGCCTGGTTAGCAGGCCTCAGCACACTTTCAATTGTAAACATAGCATCAGCAAAGGCAAAAAGTCAGGGGGAAACCATGCCAAGGAGGCATTTCCTTACACAACCCCCCCCAAACGAAAGAGGATGAGACTAACCTTTCCCAAGAGAGTCTTCATTTTCTAAGTGGAAGAACCTGGAAAGGCCATCTGCATTGGCATGGGAAGTCCCAGGTCTGTGTTCCACTATAAAGTCCATTCCCTGTAGGGAGATGGACCACCTCAACAGTTTAGGATTTTCACCTTTCATTTGCATCAGCCATTTGAGAGGTCTGTGGTCAGTTTGAACTAGGAAGTGAGTCCCAAAGAGGTATGGTCTCAGCTTCTTCAGGGACCAAACCACAGCAAAGGCCTCCCTCTCAATGGCACTCCAACGCTGCTCCCTGGGGAGTAACCTCCTGCTAATGAAAGCAACAGGCTGGTCAAGGCCATCATCATTTGTTTGGGACAAAACTGCCCCTATCCCATGTTCAGAGGCATCTGTCTGCACAATGAACTGCTTAGAATAATCTGGAGCTTTTAGAACTGGTGCTGAGCACATTGCTTGTTTCAGGGTGTCAAAGGCCTGTTGGCATTCCACAGTCCAGTTCACTTTCTTGGGCATTTTCTTGGAGGTGAGTTCAGTGAGGGCTGTCACAATGGATCCATATCCCTTCACAAACCTCCTGTAATACCCAGTCAAGCCAAGGAATGCCCTGACTTGAGTCTGGGTTTTTGGGGCTACCCAGTCCAGAATAGTCTGGATCTTGGGTTGGAGTGGCTGAACTTGGCCTCCACCTACAAGGTGGCCCAAGTAAACCACAGTTCCCTGCCCTATCTGGCATTTGGATGCCTTGATAGAGAGGCCTGCAGATTGCAGAGCCTTCAAAACCTTCTTCAGGTGGACCAGGTGATCCTGCCAGGTAGAGCTAAAGACAGCAATATCATCAAGATAAGCTGTGCTAAAGGACTCCAAGCCAGCAAGGACTTGATTCACCAACCTTTGGAAGGTGGCAGGGGCATTCTTTAAACCAAAGGGCATAACAGTAAACTGATAATGCCCATCAGGTGTGGAGAATGCTGTTTTCTCTTTTGCTCCAGGTGCCATTTTTATTTGCCAGTACCCTGCTGTCAAGTCAAAGGTACTTAAGAATTTGGCAGCACCTAATTTGTCTATGAGCTCATCAGCTCTAGGAATTGGATGGGCGTCTGTCTTGGTGACAGAGTTGAGCCCTCTGTAGTCCACACAAAACCTCATCTCTTTCTTTCCATCTTTGGTGTGAGGTTTGGGGACTAAGACCACTGGGCTAGCCCAGGGGCTGTCAGAGCGCTCAATTACTCCCAATTCCAGCATCTTGTGGACTTCCACCTTGATGCTTTCCTTAACATGGTCAGACTGTCTAAAAATTTTGTTTTTGACAGGCATGCTGTCTCCTGTGTCCACATCATGGGTACACAGGTGTGTCTGACCAGGGGTTAGGGAGAAGAGTTCAGGAAACTGTTGTAGGACTCTCCTACAATCAGCTTGCTGTTGGCCAGAGAGGGTGTCTGAGTAGATCACTCCATCTACTGAGCCATCTTTTGGGTCTGATGACAGAAGATCAGGGAGAGGTTCACTCTCTGCCTCCTGATCCTCATCTGTTACCATCAACAGATTTACATCAGCCCTGTCATGGAAGAGCTTAAGGCGGTTCACATGGATCACCCTCTTGGGGCTCCTGCTTGTGCCCAGGTCCACCAGGTAGGTGACCTGACTCTTCCTTTCTAGCACTGGGTAAGGGCCACTCCATTTGTCCTGAAGTGCCCTGGGAGCCACAGGCTCCAGAACCCAGACTTTCTGCCCTGGTTGGAACTCAACCATTGCAGCCTTTTGGTCATACCAAAACTTCTGGAGCTGTTGGCTGGCCTCAAGGTTTTTGGTTGCCTTTTCCATGTACTCTGCCATTCTAGAGCGAAGGCCAAGTACATAGTCCACTATGTCTTGTTTAGGCTCATGAAGAGGTCTCTCCCAGCCTTCTTTAACAAGAGCAAGTGGTCCCCTTACAGGGTGGCCAAACAGAAGTTCAAAGGGTGAGAATCCTACTCCCTTCTGTGGCACCTCTCTGTAAGCGAAAAGCAGACATGGCAAGAGGACATCCCATCTCCTTTTGAGTTTTTCTGGGAGCCCCATGATCATGCCTTTTAATGTCTTGTTGAATCTCTCAACTAAGCCATTAGTTTGTGGATGGTATGGTGTAGTGAATTTGTAAGTCACTCCACACTCATTCCACATGTGTTTTAGGTATGCTGACATAAAGTTGGTACCTCTGTCAGACACCACCTCCTTAGGGAAACCCACTCTGGTAAAGATACCAATGAGGGCCTTGGCTACTGCAGGGGCAGTAGTCGACCTAAGGGGAATAGCTTCAGGATACCTAGTAGCATGATCCACTACTACTAGGATGTACATATTTCCTGAGGCTGTGGGAGGTTCCAGTGGACCAACTATGTCCACACCCACTCTTTCAAAGGGGACCCCCACCACTGGAAGTGGAATGAAGGGGGCCTTTGGGTGCCCCCCTGTCTTACCACTGGATTGACAGGTGGGGCAGGAGAGGCAAAACTCCTTAACCTTCTGGGACATATTGGGCCAGTAGAAGTGGTTGACTAACCTCTCCCACGTCTTGGTTTGTCCCAAATGCCCAGCAAGGGGAATATCATGGGCTAAGGTCAGAATAAACTCTCTGAACGACTGAGGCACTACCACTCTCCTAGTGGCACCAGGTTTGGGGTCTCTGGCCTCAGTGTACAGGAGTCCATCTTCCCAATAGACCCTATGTGTTCCATTTTTCTTGCCCTTGGACTCTTCAGCAGCTTGCTGCCTAAGGCCTTCAAGAGAGGGACAGGTTTCTTGTCCCTTACACAGCTCTTCCCTTGAGGGTCCCCCTGGGCCTAAGAGCTCAACCTGATAAGGTTCAAGCTCCAAAGGCTCAGTTCCCTCAGAGGGCAGAACTTCTTCCTGAGAAGAGAGGTTCTCTTTTTCTGACTGTGTTGCAGTTGGTTTCCCAACTGACTTTCCTTTTCTCTTGGTAGGCTGGGCCATTTTTCCAGACTCCAGCTCTACTTTTTCACCCTGTGCCTTGCATTGTGCTCTTGTTTTCACACACACCAGTTCAGGGATACCCAGCATGGCTGCATGGGTTTTTAGTTCTACCTCAGCCCATGCTGAGGACTCCAGGTTATTTCCAAGCAGACAGTCTACTGGGATGTTTGAGGAGACCACCACCTGTTTCAGGCCATTGACCCCTCCCCATTCTAAAGTTACCATTGCCATGGGATGTGCTTTAGTCTGATTGTCAGCGTTGGTGACTGTATAAGTTTTTCCAGTCAGGTATTGGCCAGGGGAAACCAGTTTCTCTGTCACCATGGTGACACTGGCACCTGTATCCCTCAGGCCTTCTACACTTGTCCCATTAATAAAGAGCTGCTGCCTGTATTTTTGCATGTTAGGCGGCCAGGCAGCTAGTGTGGCTAAATCCACCCCACCCTCAGAGACTAGAGTAGCTTCAGTGTGGACCCTGATTTGCTCTGGGCACACTGTTGATCCCACTTGGAGACTAGCCATTCCAGTGTTACCTGGATTGGAGTTTGGAGTGGAACTTTTCTTGGGACAGGCCTTGTCTCCAGTTTGGTGTCCAGACTGACTACAGTTTCGACACCAGGCCTTTTTGGGATCAAAGTTTTTACCCTTGTACCCAGGATTGTTTTGTGAAGAGGCTCTGGGCCCACCCTCCTGTGCAGGTGTTTGGGGGCCTGTAGAAGACTCTTTACTATTTTTATTTTTGGCTGTCTCACCACCTTTCCCCTGGGGAGGTTTTGTGACCCCTTTCTTTTGGTCACCCCCTGTGGAAGTTTTGGACACCCTTGTCTTGACCCAATGGTCCGCCTTCTTTCCCAATTCTTGGGGAGAAATTGGTCCTAGGTCTACCAGATGCTGATGCAGTTTATCATTGAAACAATTACTTAACAGGTGTTCTTTCACAAATAAATTGTACAGCCCATCATAATTACTTACACCACTGCCTTGAATCCAACCATCTAGTGTTTTTACTGAGTAGTCTACAAAGTCAACCCAGGTCTGGCTCGAGGATTTTTGAGCCCCCCTGAATCTAATCCTATACTCCTCAGTGGAGAATCCAAAGCCCTCAATCAGGGTACCCTTCATGAGGTCATAAGATTCTGCATCTTTTCCAGAGAGTGTGAGGAGTCTATCCCTACACTTTCCTGTGAACATTTCCCAAAGGAGAGCACCCCAGTGAGATTTGTTCACTTTTCTGGTTACACAAGCCCTCTCAAAAGCTGTGAACCATTTGGTGATGTCATCACCATCTTCATATTTAGTTACAATCCCTTTAGGGATTTTCAACATGTCAGGAGAATCTCTGACCCTATTTATGTTGCTGCCACCATTGATGGGTCCTAGGCCCATCTCTTGTCTTTCCCTCTCTATGGCTAGGATCTGTCTTTCCAAAGCCAATCTTTTGGCCATCCTGGCTAACTGGATGTCCTCTTCACTGGAGTTATCCTCAGTGATTTCAGAGTTGTTGGTCCCTCCTGTGAGGGAACCAGCATCTCTGACTATTATTTGTGGAGTCAGGGCTTGAGAAGCCCTGCTCTCCCTAAGTAGGACTGGAGGGGGGGAATTTCCCTCCAAGTCACTATCTTCATCCTCTGTGTTGCCATCCTCAGAGGGGTTGGCCTTTTCAAACTCTGCCAAAAGCTCCTGGAGCTGTACTTTGGTAGGTTTGGGGCCCATTGCTATTTTCTTTAGTTTACAGAGTGACCTTAGCTCTCTCATCTGTAGATGGAGGTAAGGTGTGGTGTCGAGTTCCACCACAGTCACATCTGTGCTAGACATTTTGCTTCTAAAAGTTGGAATACTTTTTAAGAATCTAAAACTGGTTCTAGAATCTAATTCAAACTTTTACAAACTTTTAAACTCTAAAAGAAATGCTAAACAGGATCTAACACAAGGCCCTAGCAGGTCTTTTAAGAATTTAGAAAACTTTTCAAATTGCAAAAATCAATTTCTAATGACAATTTTGGAATTTGTCGTGTGATCAGGTATTGGCTGAGTAGTCCAGCAAATGCAAAGTCTTGTACCCCACCGCTGATCCACCAATGTAGGAAGTTGGCTCTGTATGTGCTATTTCAAAGTAAGGAATAGTATGCACAGAGTCCAAGGGTTCCCCTTAGAGGTAAAATAGTGGTAAAAATAGATAATACTAATGCTCTATTTTGTGGTAGTGTGGTCGAGCAGTAGGCTTATCCAAGGAGTAGTGTTAAGCATTTGTTGTACATACACATAGACAATAAATGAGGTACACACACTCAGAGACAAATCCAGCCAATAGGTTTTGTTATAGAAAAATATCTTTTCTTAATTTATTTTAAGAACCACAGGTTCAAATTTAACATGTAATATCTTGTTTGAAAGGTATTGCAGGTAAGTACATTAGGAACTTTGAATCATTTCAATTGCATGTATACTTTTCAAGTTATTCACAAATAGCTATTTTAAAAGTGGACACAGTGCAATTTTCACAGTTCCTGGGGGAGGTAAGTTTTTGTTAGTTTTACCAGGTAAGTACGACACTTACAGGGTTCAGTTCTTGGTCCAAGGTAGCCCACCGTTGGGGGTTCAGAGCAACCCCAAAGTTACCACACCAGCAGCTCAGGGCCGGTCAGGTGCAGAGTTCAAAGTGGTGCCCAAAACGCATAGGCTTCAATGGAGAGAAGGGGGTGCCCCGGTTCCGGTCTGCTTGCAGGTAAGTACCCGCGTCTTCGGAGGGCAGACCAGGGGGGTTTTGTAGGGCACCGGGGGGGACACAAGCCCACACAGAAATTTCACCCTCAGCGGCGCAGGGGCGGCCGGGTGCAGTGTTAGAACAAGCGTCGGGTTCGCAATGTAAGTCAATGAGAGATCAAGGGATCTCTTCAGCGCTGCAGGCAGGCAAGGGGGGGCTTCCTCGGGGAAACCTCCACTTGGGCAAGGGAGAGGGACTCCTGGGGGTCACTTCTGCAGTGAAAGTCCGGTCCTTCAGGTCCTGGGGGCTGCGGGTGCAGGGTCTTTTCCAGGCGTCGGGACTTAGGTTTCAGAGAGTCGCGGTCAGGGGAAGCCTCGGGATTCCCTCTGCAGGCGGCGCTGTGGGGGCTCAGGGGGGACAGGTTTTGGTACTCACAGTCGTAGAGTAGTCCGGGGGTCCTCCCTGAGGTGTTGGTTCTCCACCAGCCGAGTCGGGGTCGCCGGGTGCAGTGTTGCAAGTCTCACGCTTCTTGCGGGGAGTTGCAGGGTTCTTTAAAGCTGCTTCTTGAAACCAAGTTGCAGTCTTTTTGGAGCAGGTCCGCTGTCCTCGGGAGTTTCTTGTCGTCATCGAAGCAGGGCAGTCCTCAGAGGATTCAGAGGTCGCTGGTCCCTTTGGAAGGCGTCGCTGGAGCAGAGTTCTTTGGAAGGCAGGAGACAGGCCGGTGAGTTTCTGGAGCCAAGGCAGTTGTTGTCTTCTGGTCTTCCTCTGCAGGGGTTTTCAGCTAGGCAGTCCTTCTTCTTGTTGTTGCAGGAATCTAATCTTCTAGGGTTCAGGGTAGCCCTTAAATACTAAATTTAAGGGCGTGTTTAGGTCTGGGGGGTTAGTAGCCAATGGCTACTAGCCCTGAGGGTGGGTACACCCTCTTTGTGCCTCCTCCCAAGGGGAGGGGGTCACAATCCTAACCCTATTGGGGGAATCCTCCATCTGCAAGATGGAGGATTTCTAAAAGTTAGAGTCACCTCAGCTCAGGACACCTTAGGGGCTGTCCTGACTGGCCAGTGACTCCTCCTTGTTACTTTCTTTGTTTCCTCCAGCCTTGCCGCCAAAAGTGGGGGCCGTGGCCGGAGGGGGCGGGCAACTCCACTAAGCTGGAGTGCCCTGCTGGGCTGTGACAAAGGGGTGAGCCTTTGAGGCTCACCGCCAGGTGTTACAGCTCCTGCCTGGGGGAGGTGTTAGCATCTCCACCCAGTGCAGGCTTTGTTACTGGCCTCAGAGTGACAAAGGCACTCTCCCCATGGGGCCAGCAACATGTCTCTAGTGTGGCAGGCTGCTGGAACTAGTCAGCCTACACAGACAGTCGGTTAAGTTTCAGGGGGCACCTCTAAGGTGCCCTCTGGGGTGTATTTTGCAATAAAATGTACACTGGCATCAGTGTGCATTTATTGTGCTGAGAAGTTTGATACCAAACTTCCCAGTTTTCAGTGTAGCCATTATGGTGCTGTGGAGTTCGTGTTTGACAAACTCCCAGACCATATACTCTTATGGCTACCCTGCACTTACAATGTCTAAGGTTTTGTTTAGACACTGTAGGGGTACCATGCTCATGCACTGGTACCCTCACCTATGGTATAGTGCACCCTGCCTTAGGGCTGTAAGGCCTGCTAGAGGGGTGACTGACCTATACTTGCATAGGCAGTGAGAGGCTGGCATGGCACCCTGAGGGGAGTGCCATGTCGACTTACTCGTTTTGTTCTCACTAGCACACACAAGCTGGCAAGCAGTGTGTCTGTGCTGAGTGAGAGGTCCCCAGGGTGGCATAAGACATGCTGCAGCCCTTAGAGCCTTTCCTTGGCATCAGGGCCCTTGGTACTAGAAGTACCAGTTACAAGGGACTTATCTGGATGCCAGGGTCTGCCAATTGTGGATACAAAAGTACAGGTTAGGGAAAGAACACTGGTGCTGGGGCCTGGTTAGCAGGCCTCAGCACACTTTCAATTGTAAACATAGCATCAGCAAAGGCAAAAAGTCAGGGGGCAACCATGCCAAGGAGGCATTTCCTTACACACCCCAACTACGGAAGATCATCAACAGCTCCTTCGTGTCCGCCACCTTGCCCCAGAGCTGGAAACACGCCGAGATTAACGCCCTCCTCAAAAAACCCAAGGCACACCCAAAGGACCCCAAGAACTTCCAGCCTATCTTCCTGCCCCCCTTCCCGGCAAAAGTCATCGAGAAGGCTGTCAACAGACAACTAACTCGCTTCCTCAAGGAGAACCGCACCCTGGACCCTTCCCAATCCAGATTCCACAGCAACCACAGCACTGAAACCGCCCTCATCGCCGCCACCGAAGACATCAGAATCATACTGGACAGCGGCAAAACCGGTGCCCCCTTCCTCCTGGACCTCTCGGCTGCGTTGGACACCGTCTGCCACCAAACCCTACGCTCACGCCTCAGCAACACTGGAATCCATGACCGGACCCTGGAATGGGTCACCTTCTTTCTCAGTGGCAGAACCCAGAGAGTCAGTCTCCCCTATTCCGCTCGGAGGCCACCAAAATCATCTGCGGCGTACCCCAGGGTTCGTCCCTCAGCCCGACCTTCTTCAATATCTACATGGCCCGCTCGCTAACATCGCCCGATCCCACAACTTCAACATCATCTCATACGGAGACGACGCCCAGCTGATCCTCTCCCTCACTAAGGACTCCGCCAAGACCTACCTCCACGAAGGAATGAAGGCCATCGCCGAAAGGATGAAGAGCAGCTGCCTCAAACTCAATTCCTACAAGACGGAAGTCCTCATTGTCGGCTCCACCCCCTCCGCATGGGATGACTCCTGGTGGACTGCTACTCTCGGAACCACTCTAATTCCCACCGATCATGCACGCAACCTCGGATTCATCTTGGACCCCTCACTATCCATGACCCAGCAAGTCAACGCCATCTCCTCCTCCTGCTTCAAAACCCTCTGCATGCTCCAAAAGTTCTGCAAATGGATACCCAGCGAAACCAGAAGAACAGTCACCCAAGCCCTCGTAAGCAACAAACTGGACTACGGCAATGCCCTCTACGCAGGAACCACGGCCAAACTCCAGAAGAGGCTGCAACGCATCCAGAACGCCTCCGCACGCCTCATCCTGGACATCCCCCGCCACTGTCACATCACAGACCACCTGACAAACCTGCACTGGCTCCTAGTCAACAAGAGAATCACCTTCAAACTCCTCACCCACGCTCACAAAGCACTGCACAACACTGGACCATAATACCTCAACAGACGACTCTCCTTCTACACCCGACCCGGCATCTCCGCTCTGCCGACCTCGCAACCGTCCCACGCATCCGCAGAACTACAACCGGCAGTAGATCATTCTCGCACCTCGCTGCCAAAACGTGGAACACCCACCTGTGCCACACCAAAAACCTCCTTACCTTCAGGAAACTTCTCAAGACCTGGCTGTTCGAACAGTAGCAGCACCTCCCCCATCCCTTCTCCCCCACTCCCTTCCTCAGCGCCTTGAGACCCTCACAGGTGAGTAGTGCGCTTTACAAATTCCTGATTGCTTGATTGATTTAGAAGACACAGATTACGGGAACAGGTAAAGTGATGCCATGTAGTGGGAACTGAATGACTATAGGTCAGAGGGTCTTTTGTACGGTTCTACTGCAGACCCCAGGTATGTAGGGGACTGAAATGTCCCTGCAAGGCCCAGGAGAACATGCCCCCTGCTGTGTTAGACTGCTAGTATGGTCATGGCTTGTACACAGCAGTCATGCATATTAATCAAACGCCTCCAGTCCCAACAAAAGACTTGGTACCCCAAAGGGTGGCTCTGAGGACAGGAGAGGGTACCACCCCTTTCGTCAGTGACTCCTCCTCTCAGCAGACTGAGAGAGACCTCCAGCAGTGATGACATTATTGCTGCTAGTAGGGATTGGTGTCTGCTGGTGCCTGCTGGCCTCTACTACCCTGGCCCTTCACTTCATCCGTCTATGGCCAGCGCATATTTTCTCTGCATGTATGAAGGTGGGTGAGCATGTATGAAGGTGGGTCTGCATGTATGAAGGTGGGTCAGCATGTATGCAGGTGGGTGAGCATGTATGAAGGTGGGTGAGCATGTATGCAGGTGGGTGATCATGGGGCAGGTGTGTCCTATGCTTTACTGCATGGGGATAAGATTACATTCTTGAAATCGTGTGTGCGGATGAATGGTTAGATGCAGAATGCATGAGCTTGAGGGACTCCTTGGACCATTCCACAGGGCGGATGGTGAAGTGAGCGAGGTACCCACAGCTGGAGGGTGCCGTGTGGTCTTTTTTGAGGGTTCAAATGCTCCTTTTGCTTCTCACTGACTCTCTGTGGGCTTCTTCAGGGCCTGTTATTTGTGCATAGCACCCCAAGCGCCTGTATCACTGTCACCGTTTATTTTTGGGGCTTCACTTGATTGCAGCAAGATTTTTGGGGCGCCACTGGAAGGGGGTCAGAGGTAAAAATACCTAGATCAGGGGTCTTCAAACTGGGGGGGTCACCTAGAGGGCCTAAAATAATCCAGGGGAGGGGATAGGCTCTGGTCAAAGAAAGCATTATACCGATAACAGGGATTTGTTTTAAGCAGAAAAAATGAACCGCAGTAAACCCCTCTGTAATGGGCCATCAATGACATGCCTTGTCATTTATAACCAAGCTGGGAGTGTGTGTCAAAAGGGAAGTATTCCAAATACTCTTCAAAACCCCACCCTACCTCTAATACTCACAATGTGGATACTTTAACATGTTAGTAAGTCATGCCCAACCAGAATAGCATGTTTGGCATCATGTATTTGACTGCATGTTTAAAATAGTAACAATGTAACTGCAATGTTTAAACAAGTCGACATATATTTAAACTTTGCCAATTTAATAGATTAATGGTGAAACATTTGTAGGGGGGGCCTGATAATGTATTTTTCCACTGGGGGGGCGCGGCATTAAAAAGTTTGAAGACCACTGATCTATATGAATGACAGGTATGCCCGGTGTATGTATGTATGTATGTATGTATGTATGTAGGTCTGTATGTATGTATGTAGGTCTGTATAGTGCAGGCCTAGGTCACGAGCAGTAAGAACTGGACAGCGCCCCCAGGAAGGTACAATCACCGAGAGAAGGTCAAGGTAAACGTCATGTCAGGGTTGGTGCTCCCTAAACAGGTGTCTTCATCTTTTTCTGAATTGACGGAGAGCCAGTGCTGATCTCATGTCGACAGCGGTGCTATTTCAGGTCTCGGGGGCATGAACATAGAAGTATAAAGTTCTGTCTCTCTTCTTCTTACAATGTTTCGTCTTCAGTCTGGTGATATCCAGGCTCCCTGTCTGGTGTTGTCCCCAGACATTGGTAGTGTGTTATCAGGGTAAGCTGGGGCTTGTTAGTGAGGGCTTTTTAAGTGATGCAGCTCAGCGGGAAGATAATTCGGGCTGCAATGGGCACCTTTGGAGGTCTTTTAACTTGGGAGTGATGTGCTCGGCATTCTACGAGCCCTTGATGAGCCTTGCTACTGGTGTGTATGACAGGTCTCATGGATGCTTGGATGGAATGGAGGAGACCATTGAGCAGGGTGCTCTTTCTGTGTAGGTGGGACAGGTATACGCATTTGATTTAGAATTTGGCGGATGGGTTACTCTGTCACAAATGTGATGGATATTCCAACAGCAGTATTACAATTTCCTATCGACCCATAGGATATAATGGGCTCATAATACGGTGGACGGGACATCCGTCACGTTTGTGACAAAGTATCCTCATCTGCCAAACTCTAAACCAGGCCCTAAGGCTTGTATGGTTGCTCTGAGGCCATCTTCCTAGGAGATACTATTTCCCTTTTTCAAGAGGGAACGCTGGAACTAAGCTGTCTTGGTGTTCCTTTTCATGTGTTGCTTGAATGGGAGATATGTGTCAAGGGTGAGTCCCAGGGATTTTGCACGGTCTGTCAGCTGGGGTGAAGTCCCGTTGTGTAAGACAGAGAGACAGGTCTTGAATTTGGGGACGTTTGGTACTGTTTGCAAACAGGAGGAGCCTAGTCTTCGTGGGGTTTAGCTTCAGGACAGTATTTGACTACCACAATTGGATGAGTTCTGTGCAGGGTTTGAGTCTCTGTGGGCCTCATTACGACGTTGGCGGTCTAGCCACTGCAGCCAGCATACCACCAGTGCTGGTGGTATGCAGGCCGCCCTAGTAGAAGTTTTCCACTGGCCCAGCGGAAAACTCACCACAACATTGACGCCGGCTCGTAATTGAGCCGGCAGCAATGTTGGGGTGCATCAGGTGCTATAGCACCTGTCGCGCATTTCACTGCCCGTAATTCAATTGCATGGGCAGTGCAGGACCCCCCAAGTGTCCCCTGACGCCCCCTGCAAAGGTTGGCGGAAAGGGGACTCGTAATCCCCAGGGCAGCACTGCTTGCGACCGCCGAGACCACCAGGCTGTCGGCAGCCGGCAACCTGGTGGTGCCGGCAGTCGGACCGTGGCCCATCTGCCACAGTCATAATAGGGAGGTCGGACCACCCTGTCTGCGGCAGTCCGACAGCCATCGTGAGTGTGGCAGTCTTGAGACCGCACACTCGTAATGAGAGACTGTGTGTTGTTAGGTGAGGATATTTTTAGAGTTGGATGTCGTCTGCGTATTGATCTGTCTAGATGCCTCTAGCTGCTAGACTTGATCTGAGGCATGCCTCTCCACCTTAGTCCCATTGTTTTCCACCTCCTGTCATGGCACACCAGACTCCACCCACTCTTCCTGCTAATTATGCTGATCAAAGGGCTATGGATGGGTAAGACTGTGAGAAATAGTACCCTGAAAACTAGACATAAACCACGGCAGAGAAGGGACTGTACTGCTGAACACTGACCACAAAAATACCACGGCGTAAAAGTAGCAGTTCAAATACACTGAGAACCACAATATCAATTTTGAATTGAGTCTATAGAAACAATAAATATAGTGAAAACAATAAATCGTTTATTTAAATACTGACAATACCAAAGTATCAATAGGAAACATATACAGGCCCATAATATTGAAATCAGTATCTCAATGATAAAAACATGTCAAAATACCAAATAATAAAATATCGCAAATTATATGTATTAAGCTGTATAAATGGGGGGGTGGCCTGCAGCCGATGAAGCTGCACGCCTAGCGCGGCGCTCTGGGGCCGAGAACGGGGCCCGGTCAAATCCCAGCTTCAAACAAGCCCAGACAGCCCTAACAATGGCGGCCCCAACTTCGGAAGACCCCCGAGCAGAAGTGGGAGCAGTTTCAAGAGCACCGACCGGACAGCGAGGAGAAAATAGCGAGCGATTTCCATGACCCCAGAGACCCAAGATGGCGGCCGCATCGGAAAGTCAGCCCCGCTGAGGTGAGACGACGGGGCGCCCCAACTCGGAGTCCGGTGTTGGAGAGCACAACACCACTTTCCAGCTAGAAGGGGGTGGGAGCATTGCACGCCGGCCGCCGACCTCGGCAAGAGAAAAATAACAGGGGCGCGAACACAGGACCCAAACGAAGACGAGACACGCTGCAGATAAAAATAGCAGAGCGACAAACAGTCACCGGAGCTGCAGAACACAAATAACGCCGAGGCCCGCAGACCCAGCGAGGTGAGGAGCTGCGACAATTCCTGGAACTCCCCATTGGGCGCAGCGGGGAGTTCATAGCCACAGCGGGGAGTTCTTAGCCCTAACTACAGCAAGAACTAAAAGGGGGAATGGGGAGAGCCCTTCACCTGAGAACGCGGCACCGCTATCCCATCTGAGAGGCAAAGGGAACCCGGGGTGCCCGACACTCACCTCGGTGGAAGGAGGGTGACGAGAGCAAGCGCGGAGGATACCGGCAACTAGGGGCAAAACGAAGCGGTCAACCAACACCGGAGCCACTGGAAGCGACTGAAACTGCCATCATCAGGCCTCGATTAGTGTTCCCCGCAGGGCTCTATCGGGGGAATTTTTAGTCAGAAACCACAGAAGCCGAAGTGACATAAACGAACACCCAGTATCGTGTACTGGGCCTCGCCTTACCCAAATAAACACATCTAAGAGGCCCTCCACCAGGATAACCACCCCCACTAGGCCGAGAGCAAAGATGCAGACCCCAATCGCACGCTGATTACCGTCCCCTGGCCCACCAAGGTACCGTGCGCTGATAGGAGTCTACCTCGGAACGTTGAAACCCGATGTCACTTATATCCCCGGCAGAAACCACTGCTGCCTTAACCGGCAAACTGGGAGCTGAACCCCCCTACTCGATAATAACTTTTCCCCTAATCAGACGCTCAACGTAAAGTTGCAAAATACGCAAAGTGATCTACCCTGTCGTGGGGCCTGAATTTTAGAACACCCGATCATTACAATTGAAGCCCTCTACCTCATCCAGCCCGCAACGAGCTTCAAAGAATGGGCAAACCCAAAAAACGCGATGGGCAGGACCAAGACGACTTGATGGTCAGCAAAATGCCTGGACAACCTCCACACTTGACAGCCCAGAACGCACCAACTCAGCAAGAAACAACTCTAGATACAGTCCTACAGGCCATTAGGGAATCCCCTGAAGCACTCAAACAATAAATAGACAACTTGACAGTGGACTTATCACTGCTGCGAGATGACCATCGTAAGCTCACAGAAAGAGTAGGGGCAACGGAAAAAAACATAGATCTGGTGACATCTACACAGAAAACATCGTCTATCGAAACTGCCGAACTAACATTCCGAATCAAAGCACTGGAGGTCAGAGCAGAAGACGTGGAAAAACGCTCCGGCAGGAGCAAGCTGAGACTAGTTGGAGTACCTGAAGGTGCGGAGTCCTCTGCGGCAAATATGGAATTATTTCTGGAAAGCTGGCTCAAAGACGTAGTTCCACCTGAAGGCCTATCAGCATTTTTTGCGATAGAAAGAGCCCATCGAGTTCCCAGCAGACCTCCCCTACCAGGATCTAGACCGCGACCGATAGTGGCAAAACTTTTGCACTTCAAAGATAGGGACTTAGGGCCAGATGTAGGAAGGCATTAGCGCCTCGCAAAGGGCGAAAAAAGCCGTTTGCGAGGCGCTAATGCCCTCACGCGATGCAGAAACACATATTGCGAGTCGGTACCGACTCGCAAAATGTGTTTCAGACTCGCAAATAGGAAGGGGTGTTCCCTACCTATTTGCGAGTCGCACCGCAATGTAAGTTGATTTGTGACCGCGAAAGCGGTCGCAAATCAACTCGCAGTTACCATCCACTTGAAGTGGATGGTAACTCATTCGCAAATGGGAAGGGGTCCCCATGGGACCCCTTCCCCTTTGTGAATGCTCACAAGAATATTTTTTCAGAGCAGGCAGTGGTCCTATGGACCACTGCCTACTCTGAAAAAAACCGAAACTAAAAGGTTTCGGTATTTTTTCTATTTGCAGCTCGTTTTCCTTTAAGGAAAACGGGCTGCAAAGAGAAAAAAAAAAACTGCTTTATTGCAAAGCAGTCACGGACATGGAGGTCTGCTGTCTCCAGCAGGCCACCATCCCCGTGAGTGCCTAGACTCGCTATGGGGTCGCAAACTGCGACCCACCTCATAAATATTTATGAGGTGGGTCTTTGCGACCCCATAGCGAGTCGCAGAAGGTGTCTGAGACACCTTTCTGCATTCGCTTTTGCGAGGTGCAAATTGCAAGTCGCAGGGACTTGCAATTTGCACCTCGCAAAAGGGAACCTTCCTACATCTGGCCCTATATCCTCTCGCAAACTCGCATAAGAGGTGAAATCACATTAAACAACCAACGTATCATGATATTCCCTGACTTCACCAAAGGAACCCAAACCCAGAGAGCCTCCTATAATGACTATAAACTTACTCTACGTAAAAAAGGCATAAAATACGCAATGCTCTTCCCAGCCAAACTCAGAATAGAACACGAGGGCAAGACACACTTTTTTTCAACCCCACAGCTGGTGGGAGA
Source organism: Pleurodeles waltl (assembly GCF_031143425.1). Lineage (NCBI taxonomy): Eukaryota > Metazoa > Chordata > Amphibia > Caudata > Salamandridae > Pleurodeles > Pleurodeles waltl. The sequence goes on along the minus strand of NC_090445.1, from coordinate 20,393,434 downwards.
CTGGCGGGAGACCCTAAACCTTACACCTATGGATTCCCGGATCAGAACCTCCCGCACACCAGGCAGGAAATGTAGTAGATCCACCAAAAGGGTCCTGGAAACAGCGCCTCCTAGACATCAATCCCTACAAGAAATGCACGAGGCAGTGGATACAGCAGCGGCCTTGAGCGGAGGGACCCTCCACCTCTCGCAAACCTCAGGAGATGCCTCGGACCACGACTCGAGTTGGGGGAGTTCCTCAATTTCATCACGGGACTCTTATACTAGCCTGCCAAAAGTAACTCCCAGAACAGCAGAGGAAATCATTTAACTCCTCATGGGCAGAACATAGAATACCCAAATAACCTCTCGAACATTAGCTACATATAACACTTGCCAGAGGAAAGCACCACGTAACCGCAAGGAACAGCAAACTTCGAATACACCACCATGGGCAGCAGATATGTGTCTGCCGGGTCCCCGGAACGGCCTGGAGTGTAGGCTATCGGTTCTGACGCGCCACCCACCAATAGGATTTAAGATAAGTTATAATGGTTTGGACGGGGAATGTTTTGGTATCCGGTCCTTGGGAGAGGGAGTTGGGAGAAGTTCTTGTTAAGTTTAGAAAAGGGATAATTCATGCACATGCCATCACTAAAGTTGATGGGTCTCAAACTAGACCTTTACCATTAATCCGGACTAATATCGCAACGCACACACTTAACCCTGTCAATACTGTTAAGAAAAACCAAGATAATGACTACACAGTATAAAATAATAACCTGGAACGTAAGAGGCTTAAATAATATGTCCAAATGATACAAAGTGCACAACTATCTTAAACGCAGAGGGATACACATAGCTCTCTTACAAGAAACCCATCTGGTAGAGCAAGAAGTCAAAGCACTCAATAAAAGATGGAGAGGCCAAATAATTGCTACTAATTACTCAGCTTACGATAGGGGAGTGCTGGTGTGGGTTCGTCCCGGAGTCCCTTTCCAGATACTCCACAAGATCATTGACAAGGAAGGAAGATACGTGGTGGTCAGTCAGAGACTAGGGGGGAGAGAAGTAACCATAGGCAGTATAAATGCACCGAACCATGACCAAGGGAAATTCTTCGATAGACTATCTCTAGAAATAGGCCCACTCTTAGCAGGCATAAATATAATTGGGGGGGACTTCAACTGTATAGCAAGCAACACCCTAGACAGGTCACACCCACCAGTGTCACAATCCCAATCCTTAAAAACCGCTAAATTGTTCACGGAATGGCAACACCACCGGCAACTAATAGATAGCTGGAGAACAACCAACCCACACTCAAGAGACTATTCATATTACTCACCTGTGCATGACCTACATGTCAGGCTTGATACCTTCTTAGTATCCCCCGAAATTCAAAACAACATGATAACAGCTGAATATCTCAGCCGTACAATATCCGATCACAATCCCCTGATGTCATCCTTATCTTGGGGCAGGGAGAGACTAACAATCCCAACCTGGCGCCTCAGAGCCAAAATGCTCAAAGATGAAGCATTTAAACTCTCTTTACATACAGCTATAGCTGAATTTTCTAAACACAACAAGGGAACTGTGTCTTCCAGGTCTATCGAATGGGAAACTTTTAAAACAGTAATTCGGGGCAAATGCATCACCGAAAATATAGGTGTCTGGAAATCAATAGAAACAGAACTCCAACAATTGGAAGACTCCCTTAGAGACCTGGAGAGAAGACGCCCTACACAATCTGACTTACACCCCGTTCTGGCAGAAACCAGGACGAAAATACACGACGCTAGCAACAAACTAGAACGCTTTGATTACAAGCAATACTTAACTAGACAACACTCGGAAGGTGACAAAACCAGTGCCTTACTAGCTTGGCACGTGCAACCTCCAAAAACCAAACCGTTGTAGTCGAAGTCGAAGACTCTCAGGGCAAAAACGTATACACCCAAAAAGAGATAAACACTGTCTTCCATAAATACTATGCAAAATTATATGCACCTCCCACCGAAACACTGAGTACTACCCAGATACGGGAGTTAGAGGCCCTCACTCTCCCCAAACTGAAACCAGAAGAGAACTCAGCCTTAGCATTACCAATTTCGATTGCAGAAATAAAAAGAACAATCCAAAGCATGGCAAGAGGCAAGGTCCCAGGGGCGGATGGGCTCCCATTAGAGTTTTACCACCAGTACCAAGACTTACTAGCTCCCCACCTTAGCACACTATACGCGGAAGCCTGGAGTAGAAATACCTTCCCCCAAACAACCAACGTAGCTATCATGATCCCCCTGCTGAAACCTGATAGGCCTGCTACAGATGTTCGCTCCTACCGCCCTCTCTCCATGCTTAATATTGACTATAAAATACTGAGCCGGATCCTTGCTAATAGATTACTCCCCCATATGCCTTCATTGATACACCAAGACCAATCAGGCTTCATACCCAAATGCAGCACATCCCAAAATATTAGGCGCCTAATATAAGTACTCCACTCCTTGCCCCCGACTCTGTCACAAGCGCCGATCATCTCGGTCGATATAGAGAAAGCATTCGACAGCCTAAAATGGGACTACTTAGAGCAGTCCATGCTGAAACTGGATTGGGGAAGGGTTTGTGAGATGGACTAAATTACTATGGGGGTCATTTTGACCCTGGCGGTACATGACCGCCAGGGCTAAAATGACAGAAGCACCGCCAACAGGCTGGCGGTGCTTCCTGGGTCATTACGACCGCGGCGGAAGCGCCGCAGTTGCACCGCCGGGGCCGGCGGTTTTCTGCCACAATGGCCCCGGCTGTAGTAATCCGCCAGGGGATTACGAGTCCCCGACCGCCAGCCTTTTCACCGACCCAGTGGGGATGTTGAAATGGGCACCTCTGGAGTGCGGCCGCATTGGCAGCCGCACAGCGGTTACAACTTGCCGCCCACCAATGTTGTAATGGGGCCCTATATGCCAATCCCACTGCAAGAGTAAGAACAGGCAATACCATATCTGCCCCATTCCAGGTTGCAAGGGGCACCAGACAAGGATGCCCACTATCCCCCCTTCTTTTTGCAATAGCAGTAGAACCCCTAGCCCAAATGGCAAGGACCGGCCTACACTTTAGGGCTATCTCATCCTACAGTTGGACCCACCACATCGCTTTATACGCGGACGATATGCTGCTCTTCCTACAAAATCTAGAGACAGATGAACCAGGGGCTATGAAGATGCTGGAGAATTACGGAGCAGCCTCCAGACTCCAGATCAACTGGAGGAAGTCCTCCATTTTCCTGCTGCGTAAGGACACCCCTGAGCCTAATAACACAAAAAGTCTGCCCTGGCCCCCAAGTACGTTTAAATACTTGGGAGTAAAGATTTACCACGAAGTGGATGACTTGCTAGAAGGGAATATACAGGGAGCACTCGGAGGGATTAGAGCTAATATGCGCTTCTGGGAGGCTTTACCCCTGACGGTCACAGGAAGAATTGCTCTACTTAAGATGATAGTACTGCCCAGATTGCTATACTATTTTTCAACCATCCCACTCATAATCCCGAAAACGACGTTCAAAGAGATAGAGTCCATGTCTACGAATTTCATATGGGGATCGAGCAGACATAGAATAGCATTAAACTCCCTTCAAAGACCCACGACCGAGGGAGGCCTAGCCGCCCCAGACATGGAAATGTTTTATTGGGCAGGGCAACTGCAATGCATTGCAGAATGAATGAGCAGCCCCCCAATCGCAGCTGAACTACGCCTCCCCTTAAACTGCCCAACGGATAGAATAATGGGCATACTACTGAACCCCCCGAAACCTAAACAACAGTTACCACTAGAATGGGAATCGTCCAGATACTGCTGGGACCAATACCGAAAACGCTCTCACACTAAAACTCCATATGCACCAGAGGCTCCTTTGTCCTGTCTGAAACACATTTCGGGGAGTCAAACACTCCCAGGTATTAATAATCTGATAACACACAATATTACAAAACTGGGAGACCTATACGGCGGAGGGAAACTTTACACTTACACCGAACTACAAACTCAATACGATCTCCCTCCCGGTCTATTCATTACCCACAACCCCATTATTAGGGTCGCTCAAAAATCATGGGGAACTGGAACTCTTGAACCCCCCACCCATAATAGCTGTAATACTATCTGCTCAATTGGAGATCAGAGAGGAGTGGTTTCAGGAACATATAAAGCACTGCTAACTAGCATACGCTTGCCCTTAACAAAACTTAAAACCAAATGGCAATCGGAATTGGATATTACATTTGAAGAAGCTCAATGGGACCATATCACCTCCCATGTCTACTCAGTATCCAGAAATGCCAGATTCAAACTAATAAACCTATATATCTACCACAGAGCCTATCTAACCCCGCAACTGATAGCCAAAATCTACAACACAAACACCACAGGCTGCCCCCGATGTGCTGAACCCGCAGCAGGCCTCGTACAAATGCTCTGGAGTTGCCCCCAGCTTAACTCATACTGGGAAGAGATACTCGAAAAAATCTCAGCCTGTATCGATTGAACACTGAACAAGCCCCCAACAATGGCCCTATTGGGGGACTTTCCACGTCCTGCAGCCCTTAAAATATCCAACAAGTTCATAGACCTAGCCCTGATCCTTGCCAGAAGAGAAATCACCTCAAATTGGAAGGCCCCGGCAGGACCACAAGTAAACAGATGGCAAAATGTGTTGGAGAAATGGGCAGGCATAGAAGGAGTAGTATTGCTGCGAGAAGCACTACGAGGGCAAAGACCCAGAGACAATGCCACACAGTGGGACTCAATACTTGAGAAGCTGAAGACACCAAAAACATCCGCCGCAGAAGTGAACACACCCACGTCGGACTCCAAATCGGAGCCAGACACTACACCCGAAACCTAATGCTTTGCGAAGAGAGAACTTAAAAATGGACCTAATGAGACTTGTCAACTATGAATCATATCATACAAATGTAAATGAATGTGGGGAGGTAGGGGGGTATGGGTGAACATTTGAAGAATTTATCAAATCAATGTTACTGATAAATTCAAAACTATAATAAAAATGTTTGTAAAAAAAAAAACCTGTATAAATATAACAATGTAAATCGCCAAAATTATTAAATATTCCAAAAAAATTACATACACAGTAGTTAGTGTTTTTCATAGTGGAAGACTAGAAAAATGCAAAAGACTAATCAAATTTCACAAAAAAAACTGCTAACAAACCTGAAGAAAGGATTGATTACCAACATACAATGAAAAGCACTGTGCAAAGAAGACAGAAGCCTAGCACAACGCCCAAAAAGAGTACACAAACCTACTATAAAAAGTTACATTTTTAAAATAATGTAAACACTCTGGGCCTTATTCACCAAGGCAACTTACACTTTTGAGTAAGTATACACTTTTGAGTAAGTTTACTACTTTTCCATTTTCACTGACCCCGATTCACAAAGGGAGTTATGACTCGTAAAGTTATGAGTGTGGAGTCTCGTAAAGTTATTAGTGCGGAGTCTCCACACTAGTGTCAGGTTCTCTGCACTCAGGGAGGAATCGCCGCACAGCTCAGTGTGGAGATTCTGCCCCAAGTACTGCACTGCGGCTAGTACATGGCTCTAGAGTAGACTGACCTTTGCCCCCTGGAAGCTCCTGTTGTTGGCGAGAGCTGGCTGGTGTGGGAGGGTCGAACACAGCCCTCGCTGCTGCTATGAACCTGGTGAGAAAGTGAACCGGCCTAGGTCCGAGAAACTGAGTACTAAGACTAGATGTCTTGGGGAGTTTTAGCTGCACTCACCGATCTACCTTAAATGATGAACCTAAGGGTGGGAGCCCAGAGACACGTGGTATCCATAAGTGGCGCATGAAGGGTTGATCAGCAGAAACCTCTAGAGCGCATAAATTCACACCCAAGAACTAGGTATTCATGCATTATTGATAAAGTACTTGTCTTTTTTACAGAGAGAAGTACTGGGTTGGACACAGTGGTGGTTCCACTGCGATGACGGAGGAGCGTCGCCCTTGCCAGCGCAGGCAGCTGGGAGCATGTGCTTGCAGTGAGTAGAGCCAGAAGAGCGGCGTGGGAGCAGCGATGCAGGAGGTCAGATAAGTTTGTTTTTTTAATTACTAATTTTGTTATTTTAGTTGAGTGCCCCCCCACCCCACTGCTTTGCCCCAACAGGAGCCACCCATGGTTGGACGCTGAGGGGGTGGTATTGATTCATGAACCTGAGTAACCCCCACACTAAGCCGCCTGAGAAGCTTTTGACTGCCCACCATCACTACTCCTGAGAGCCGAGTGTGGAAAGGGTTGTAGGTGGCCCAGTATACAGAGCCCTAGGCATAGGGCAAACCACAGTACAGCCTGTGGCCTCCTGAGCAAGGTCTGACAGAGACAGTCACCTTGGACCTCCACAGTGATCTCAGCTTCACTAAAGAAAAAGAGTGGAAAGTAATGGATGTGGTAAGAAAGACGATTGAATGAAAATTAAAAAAGGCTTTTGTATAGTGTTATCCTGTGTGACAAATATGCACATACATTTAGAAATTATGTTGAAAATGTAAAAAAAGTAGACACTGTCTGGGAGAAATTTCCAATGTAAACAAAAAACTCTTTTGCACAAAAGTAAAGAATTAATTAAAATGTTACATGTTAGAAAGCTTATTAGTATTAAGGAATAAAAATGTGTAAAAATTGTTAACATATGTATGTACGAAAAATGATTATACTTAAAAATTCAACATCTGTCTTAAAAACATACTGACACGTAGTCAAGGAGCTATACAGTGCAAGGAATGTGGTTTATTGGCACGCAAGCAATCCCATCCGTTTCAGCTCCGTCACGCCTAGGGTGTATTGACAAATTATCGACTACAAAATATTACAAAATTAAACTATCTTGTCAAGAATATCGTAAATTCACAAAAATCGAGGACAAAAAATATCAAAGGTAAGAATATCGTTTTAGGTGTTGTGCTTATTATTGTGGTAAAAATATTACTGTCCAAATTTTCATGGTATATAATATCAATTTATGGTTATTTTATTATGTATTTTTGGAGTACTTAATTAGTGTTGTATGTTATTAATTTAATTAATTTTATATTTTTTATTTTTATAGGTTTTATACTGTTATAGGAGCAGGATGCTGGGCTTATAAGGGAAAAGGGTGTGGAGATTTTTAAATGTAATTTATAATTTTAAATGTAATATTCTCTATTTTATTAGAAAATATTTTTTGAAACATTTTGCATTTTTGTAAATTAAGAAAGTATTTTTTGTGTCATGATATTGATTTTTTCTCTTTTTAATAATCATTTTATTGTTTTTATAAATGTCATATAGAATTTAATAAAAAATGATATTAAAAAACTATTCTGATAAAATTTAAACTGATTATAATTACTTTGTTTATATTTATGGCCATATTTTACATTTTATTTATTTGATCATGTAGCAATTTATATTATTTAGCATGTTTTACATTCAACATTTTAATTTTGGGAACATATATATTTTAAAATGTATTATTTAGAAATAAATGTTGATTAATTACACATTTTCTATATTGTCCTAATTCCTAATTTATATATTTTTCATTTTAAAGTTTCAAAATATTTTTTTTACATGATGACAAAACAAAGACATTTTATGTTTGTTTGATTAATATTGATTTTCTAAGTGTGTTGTAGTAAAAGTAAATAAATTATACAATTTGTGTAATGTATAGTGTGAACGTAAGGCTGTCAGTGGATGGAAAGCCAAGGACGAAGCAGCAAGCCTGGAGCTGTCCAAACTGTCCCGTAGGGGCACACCAGAGAGCGCCTCACCCGGAAGTTATGCAATGAGCTCGGGGAAGAGGACGCTGAAGGAGAAGAGGGCGAGTGGTGAGACAGGAGGACAGCAGACAGCGGACAGTGAAGAGGACGAGCAAAGAGACGAAGGGAGGAGCGAAGGAAAAGACAACTCAGAAGAAAACAGCAAGGAGTGGAAGAGAGAATAAGAAGGACACGTCGGCCACAGAGAAGAGGAGAAAGGCTCGAAAGATGGAGTACCAACCCAAAGGAGACTACAGGTGCCAGATCCCAGCCACGTTCCAGGAGGAACGTGGTTACACAAGGTACGGTTCCTTGCCAAATTACAAGAGGAAATTTTGATTTTAGAACAGGAGATCAAAGAGCTAAACTTAGCTGAGGCCACAAAGAAAAACAATAAAATCTTAAATGAGATAATACTTAGAGTACAGGAGGAAGTAAAACACAGAAAAGCAGGGAAACTTAAAAGAGATGAACAGGACTACCTTAATGGTAGGGTGTTCACGTTCTCCAAGAAGTATGATCATTTGATTCAGGGAATTGGTTCAAGGGCACAATCACTTACATCAGTTAGCTCAGTGTCTACCTCTCTAAGTATCCCCTCAACTAGTGACAGTGATGTTGACAGAGGTGAGAATGGAGCACAAATATCGAATACGAACAAGCACACTTTTTTACAAGAAATTTGGAGAATAAAATAAGGCAATTGGGAACACAATATGAAAAGAGACAGAGAAAGAAAACCCGAAGGGGCAGGAGTGGAAAGGGCACAGGAACAAAGAGTGGGCATGAAAACCAGGTCTTGGGACAGGAAGGTATGAAAATAGTCTCAGAACAACAGGACATTGTGACCAACTTATCCATTGAGGCCTTAACACCAGAAATGGTGACACTTTTAAATAGGGGATTAGGATATTGTCTGATGAGCATGGGAGACATTTGTCAATCCAAGACTGATCTATTCAAATATATTACACGACTGAAATTGAAGAAATACTTCAAACAAATAGATGCACAAGCTAGAGATAGGGATCGACCAAGGAGTAGGATCATGCAGAGGGAACTATCGATTCAGGACATACACGATACGGTTACCCTTTTGTCAATAACCAATAATGAGGATTCACCAGTTACAGTGTCCAATGTACTGAATGATCTTAATATTACATCAGACTTACGGATTACCAGTGGTCTCAAAAATAAGTCAAGGTGGATTCCTAAACTGGCGACAGACTATAATATAGATGTATTCTACAAATTGGTATGTAATGACTTAAACAAATCTTCTACAAAAATGTGTGATCATAAAAGGATACCTAAAATGAATTTGAGCAATGGAGAACAAGTAGCATTGAGAAACTTTATGAGCAAATGCAAATATAATAATCAGACTAGCTGACAAAGGAGGAGACATTGTAATAATGAATCGTACCGATTATGACAAAGAGGTTTACATACAATTAGAAGAAGGTAACTGTAGGAAGTTGGCTCTGTATGTACTATCTCAAAGTGAGAGATAGTGTGCACAGAGTCCAAGGGTTCCCCTTAGAGGTAAGATAGTGGCAAAAGTAGATAATTCTAATGCTCTATTTTGTGGTAGTGTGGTCGAGCAGTAGGCTTATCAGGGGGTAGTGTTAAGCATTTGTTGTACACACACAGGCAATAAATGAGGAACACACACTCAAAGACTTAACTCCAGGCCAATAGTTTTTATATAGAAAAATATCTCTTCTTCATTTATTTTTAGAACCACAAGTTCAAGATTTGATGTAAATACATACAATGCAAGGTACTCCACACAGGTAAGTTAGGAACTTTTAATTAGAGCAATAACATATACAGTTTTTGTTAAAATGGCAATAAGCTATTTAAAAAGCAGATACTGTGTAAGTATTGGTTAGATTGTGAGGTAAGTAAGACACTTACAAGTCTCAGTTCCTGGGCATAGGCAGCCCACCGTTGGGGGTTCAAGGCAACCCCAAAGTTACCACACCAGCAGCTTAGGGCTGGTCAGATGCAGAGGTCAAAGAGGTGCCCAAAACACATAGGCGCCTATGGAGAACAGGGGTGCTCCGGTTCCAGTCTGCCAGCAGGTGAGTACCCGCGTCCTCGGGGGGCAGACCAGGGGAGTTTTGTAGAGCACTGGGGGGACACAAGTAGGCACACAAAACACACCTTCAGCGGCACAGGGGCGGCCGGGTGCAGTGTGCAAAGCAAGTGTCGGGTTTTGTATAGGAAACAATTGAGGGACCCCGGGGTTACTCTAGTGATGCAGGCAGGGCACAGGGGGGCTTCTCAGGCCAGCCATCACCTGGGCTAGGCAGAGGGTTGCCTGGGGGTCACTCCTGCACTGAGGTTCGGTTCCTTCTGGTCCTGGGGGCTGCGGGTGCGGTGCTTGGTCCAGACGTCGGGTCCCTTGTTACAGGCAGTCGCTTTCAGGGGGAGCCTCTGGATTCTCTCTGCAGGCATCGCTGTGGGGGTCCAGTGGGGTCGTCTCGGGCTACTCACGGGGTCACAGTTGCCGGGGAGTCCTCCCTGTGGTGTTGGTTCTCTGGATCTCGAGCCGGGGGCGTCAGGTGCAGAGGGTGAAGTCTCACGCTTCCGGTGGGAAGAGTAAGGTCTTCGAAAGTTGCAAGAAAGTTACAAGATTGTTGCTGTTTCCTGAGCAGAGCCGCAGCTCATGGGAGTTTCTTTGTCCTGGGGTTCAGGGCAGTCCTCTGAGGCTTCAGAGGTCGCTGGTCCCTGTTGGATGCGTTGCTGTTGCAGTTTTTCGAGTCAGGAGACAGGCCGATAGGGCTGGGGCCAAAGCAGTTGTCGTCTTCCGTCATCTCTGCAGGCATGCAGGTCAGTAGTCCTTTTTCTTAGTTCAGGTTGCAGGAATCTGATTTCCTGGGTTCTTGGGTGCCCCTAAATACTAAATTTAGGGGTGTGTTTAGGTCTGGCAGGGCAGTAGCCAATGGCTACTGTCCTGGAGGATGGCTACACCCTCTCTGTGCCTCCTCCCTGAGGGGAGGGGGGCAGACCCTAATCCTATTGGGGGAATCCTCCAAACTTAAGATGGAGGATTTCTAAAGGCAGGGGTCACCTCAGCTCAGGGCACCTTAGGGGCTGTCCTGACTGGTGGGTGACTCCTCCTTGTTTTTCTAATTATCTCCTCCACCCTTGCCGCCAAAAATGGGGGCAGTGGGGCGGGCACCTCCACTAGCTGGGATGCCATGTGGCGCTGTAACAAAGGGGGGTGAGCCTTTGAGGCTCACCGCCAGGTGATACAGTTCCTGCCGGGGGAGGTGAGAAGCACCTCCACCCAGTGCAGGCTTTGTTCCTGGCCACAGAGTGACAAAGGCACTCACCCCATGTGGCCAGAAACTTGTCTGGTTGTGGCAGGCTGGCAGAAACTGGTCAGCCTAACACTGGTGTTTGGACTGGTATACAGGGGCATCCCTAAGATACCCTCTGTGTGCATTTTTCAATAAATCCCACACAGGCATCAGTGTGGATTTATTGTGCTGAAAGGTTTGATACCAAACTTCCCAGATTTCAGTGTAGCCATTATGGAACTGCGGAGTTCGTGATTGACAGACTCCCAGACCATATCCTCTTTATGGCTACCCTGCACTTACAATGTCTAAGGTTTTGCTTAGACACTGTAGGGGCACAGTGCTCATGCACTGATGCCCTCGCCTATGGTATAGTGCACCCTGCCTTAGGGCTGTAAGTCCAGCTAGATGGGTGACTTACCTATGCCACAGGCAGTGGGTTGAGGGCATGGCACTATGAGGGGAGTGTCATGTCGACTTAGTCATTTTCTCCCCACCAGCACACACAAGCTGTGAAGCAGTGTGTATGTGCTGAGTGAGGGGTCCCCAGGGTGGCATAAGTCATGCTGCAGCCCTTAGAGACCTTCCCTGGCCACAGGGCCCTTGGTACCAGGGGTACCAGTTACAAGGGACTTATCTGGGTGCCAGGGCTGTGCCAATTGTGGGAACAAAGGTACAGTTTAGGGAAAGAACACTGGTGCTGGGGCCTGGTAAGCAAGATCCCAGCACACTTTTAGTCATAACTAGCATCAACAAAAGGCAAAACGTTAGGGGGTAACCATGCCAAGGAGGCATTTCCCTACAAGCTCCAACTGCACTGTAGGCCTAAACCACCATGCCTCCAGAAGGATCTCTTCAGATGGTGCAGTGTTTCGGGGGCATGTGATAACGCACCTGAGAGGTCTAGTGGAAAGGTCATGCGGGAAAGACAGTTCCCAGATTTGGTGGTTGTGTATCTTGGGGTAATGGCTTGGTTTTCCTGGCTCGGAAAGACTTGAGGGAATCAATCCTGCTGGAGTCTGCTTGGTTAGGGCAGACATTTCCCAATGCTATCATCGCTTGGTCCCACATGTTGCCACGTTGCATTTGGGATAGAGAGGTCTAGTCCAGGGCCATAAATGTGTCAGTATGGCGTCTGAATGCTGAAAAGGATAAAGTGTGGAACATCCCTCACAAATGAATCAGGGCGAGCACGTTTCACAAACACGGAGTGCGTTTGTGGGTAGCGGTGCAGGTGCAAGGAACGGAATATAGGGCCTCATTTGGATTTCAGCACACGGGTCACTCGATCACAACGGTGACGGATATCCTGCGCGCCAAAATTCAAATCCCATCCGAAATAATGGGATTTATATTTCGGCAGACAGGACGTCCGTCAAAATCTAAATCAGGGCCATAGTATGGACGATGTGTGGTTTAAATTGAATTTAGAAAAGCTCCAACGTCCCTAATAAAATAATTTTTTTTTATTTTTTATATTTGTTTGCAAATTAAATAAAATGTGTTATCATGTGTGTATTTGTTTGATGAATGCTTGTTTCTGTATTTTTTGTGTATTGCCTTTCGTTTCAAATCATCGACAATATTTAGGCCACGGACCCCGGCTTTCAGTAATGGCTCAGTGGGGGGATGGGGCCCTCGGATTCTAATAATGACTGAGTGGGGTTCCCGGGTTCCAGTAATGATAAAGTGGGGGTCCACAGAAGTCAACTGGTTGGGATCCACTGGTGCAGGACATGGGGACCCCTGGTCTCACTCTCCGTGGGCTCCGGAGGCAGCCTGGTGTTGGGGGGGAGGCGGGACCATGGCAGGTGATTGAGGGCTCGTGTAGCGCTACCGCCCCCCAAGGGCACACGTGGTATCGCCTGTGAGGTCCAATCGGGTTTAAGGATCAAGTCTTTGGTGTTGGGGCCCTACTTTCTGCTCCCTCATTGGACTGATTCATCATCCTTTCCATGTAGTTTGCACTGATTGCTTGATGTCCATTTTATTGAATGTTATGTTCCATTACCTTAGATTGGTGTTCACTTTGTAGTGTTATATTTGGCTTTATTAACAATGCTGTGTTTGTGACGTCTTGTTAATAAACATGACCAGTACCCATGCCATGGGGCGATTCCTTCTCATTGATTCGTTTGGGTGCGGTGGGGGTGAGGTCCAGTCTGGGGGTCTGTGGGTCCTATCCTCATGTGGTATGCACAGTGCTGCATATCGTGCTGTGCAGCTCTTGAGGCAGCATGTACAGTGCTGCATATTCTGCTGCGCAGCTCTGAAGACGGTATGCACAGTGCTTCGTGCTGGGCTGTGAAGTTTTTCGGGCAGCATCCACAGTGCTGCATACCCTGCTGTGCAGCTCTTGAGACAGTATGCAAAGAGCTGCATGCTGGGCTGTGCAGTTCTTCAGGCAGCATGCACAGTGCTGCGTGTTGTGCAGTGCAGCTCATCGGCCAGCATGCACAGTGCTGCATATGCTGCTGTGCAGCTCTTCGGACTCTATGCACAGTGCTGCGTGTTCTATTGTGCAGTTCTCTGGACACTATGCACAGTGCTGCATATCCTGCTGTGCAGCTGTTGGGACAGTATGCACAGTGCTTCGTGTTGTGCTGTGCAGCACTTAGGGAAGTATGCACAGTGCTGCATATCCTGCTGTGCAGCTCTTGGGACAGTATGCTCAGTGCTGTGTGTTGTGCAGTGTATCACTTCGGGCAGTATATGCAGTGCTGCGTGGTCTATTGTGTAGTTCTCTGGACACTATGCACAGTGCTGCATATCCTGCTGTGCAGCTGTTGGGACAGTATGCAGAGTGCTGCGTGTTGTGCTGTGCAGCACTTAGGGAAGTATGCACAGTGCTGCATATCCTGCTGTGCAGCTCTTGGGACAGTATACTCAGTGATGTGTGTTGTGCAGTGCAGCTCATCGGCCAGCATGCACAGTGCTGCATATGCTGCTGTGCAGCTCTTCGGACTCTATGCACAGTGCTGCGTGTTCTATTGTGCAGTTCTCTGGACACTATGCACAGTGCTGCATATCCTGCTGTGCAGCTGTTGGGACAGTATGCACAGTGCTTCGTGTTGTGCTGTGCAGCACTTAGGGAAGTATGCACAGTGCTGCATATCCTGCTGTGCAGCTCTTGGGACAGTATGCTCAGTGCTGTGTGTTGTGCAGTGTATCACTTCGGGCAGTATGTGCAGTGCTGCGTGGTCTATTGTGTAGTTCTCTGGACACTATGCACAGTGCTGCATATCCTGCTGTGCAGCTGTTGGGACAGTATGCAGAGTGCTGCGTGTTGTGCTGTGCAGCACTTAGGGAAGTATGCACAGTGCTGCATATCCTGCTGTGCAGCTCTTGGGACAGTATACTCAGTGATGTGTGTTGTGTAGTGCAGCTCATCGGCCAGCATGCACAGTGCTGCATATGCTGCTGTGCAGCTCTTCGGACTCTATGCACAGTGCTGCATGTTCTATTGTGCAGTTCTCTGGACACTATGCACAGTGCTGCATATCCTGCTGTGCAGCTGTTGGGACAGTATGCAGAGTGCTGCGTGTTGCGCTGTGCAGCACTTAGGGAAGTATGCACAGTGCTGCATATCCTGCTGTGCAGCTCTTGGGACAGTATGCACAGTGCTGCGTGTTGTGCAGTGCAGCTCATCGGCCAGCATGCACAGTGCTGCATATGCTGCTGTGCAGCTCTTCGGACTCTATGCACAGTGCTGCGTGTTCTATTGTGCAGTTCTCTGGACACTATGCACAGTGCTGCATATCCTGCTGTGCAGCTGTTGGGACAGTATGCAGAGTGCCGCGTGTTGTGCTGTGCAGCACTTAGGGAAGTATGCACAGTGCTGTATATCCTGCTGTGCAGCTCTTGGGACAGTATGCTCAGTGCTGTGTGTTGTGCAGTGTATCACTTCGGGCAGTATGCACAGTGCTGCGTGATCTATTGTGCAGTTCTCTGGACACTATGCACAGTGCTGCATATGCTGCTGTGCAGGTCTTCAGACAGTATACACAGTGCTGCATATCGTGCTGTGCAGCTCTTAGGGCAGCATGCACAGTGCTGCATATCCTGCTGTGCAACTCTTAGGGCAGCAGGTACAGTGCTGCATATCCTGCTGTGCAGCTCTTAGGGCAGCAGGCAAAGTGCTGCATATCCTGCTGTGCAGCTCTTAAGGCAGCATGCACAGTGCTGCATATCCTGCTGTGCAGCTCTTAGGGCAGCATGCACAGTGCTGCATATCCTGCTGTGAAGCCCTTAGGGCAGCATGCACCGTGCTGTCTGTTGGGTTGTGCAGCTCTTCAGGCAGCAGGCACAGTGCTGCATATCCTGCTGTGCAGCTCTTTGGGCACTATGCACAGTGCTGCATATCCTGCTGTGCAGCTCTTCAGGCAGCATGCACAGTGCTGCATATCCTGCTGTGCAGCTCTTCAGGCAGCATGCACAGTGCTGCATATCCTGCTGTGCAGCTCTTAGGGCAGCATGCACAGTGCTGCATATCCTGCTGTGCAGCTCTTGTGATAGTATGCACAGTGCTGAGTGTTGTGCAGTGTATCCTTTCGGGCTGTATGCACAGTGCTACATATCCTGCTGTGCAGCTGTTGGGATAGTATGCACAGTGCTGCGTGTTGTGCAGTGCAGCACTTCAGGCAGTATGCGCAGTGCTGCATATCCTGCTGTGCAGCTGCTGGGACAGTATGCACAGTGATGCATGTTGTGCAGCTCTTCACCCAGCATGCACAGTGCTGCATATCCTGCTGTGCAGCTCTTCAGACTCTATGCACAGTGCTGCGTGATCTATAGTGCAGTTCTCTGGACACTATGCACAGTGCTACATATCCTGCTGTTCAGCTCTTGGGACAGTATGCACAGTGCTGCATAGCCTGCTGTGCAGGTCTTTGGGCAGTATGTACAGTGCTGTGTGTTGTGCAGCTCTTCGCCCAGCATGCACAGTGCTGCATATCCTGCTGTGCAGCTTTTCGGACTCTATGCACAGTGCTGCATATCCTGCTGTTCAGCTCTTGGGACAGTATGCATAGTGCTGTGTGTTGTGCAGTGTATCCGTTCGGGCAGTATGCACAGTGCTGCATATCCTGCTGTGCAGCTCTTCGGACAGTATCCACAGTGCTGTGTATTCTGTTGTGCAGTTCTCCGGACAGTATGCAGAGTGATGCAGCCTGGCGGGTTTCACACCTGCGTGAGCTGTGGCCGAGGCAGCTCCTTGAAGACAGCTCTGGACGGGGATCCCTGCCTAAGGCCCTCGGATGACGCGCGGCAGCTAAGTGGTTAAATGCAGTAACTGTGATGTGGGATACTGTCCGCAGGGAAGAGTGCGCCGCTGCAGCAAAGCAGGAACCTCACGTCCCTCTGGGAGCCTACTGACACCTCTCCAGAGGCACGTGAGGTTACTCACACCTCTCCAGAGGGACGTGAGGTTACTCACACCTCTCCAGAGGCACGTGAGCTCACTGACACCTCTCCAGAGGCACGTGAGGTTACTGACACCTCTCCAGAGGCACGTGAGGTTACTGACACCTCTCCAGAGGCACGTGAGCTCACTGACACCTCTCCAGAGGCACGTGAGGTTACTCACACCTCTCAAGAGGGACGTGAGGTTACTGACACCTCTCCAGAGGCACGTGAGGTTACTGACACCTCTCCAGAGGCACGTGAGCTCACTGACACCTCTCCAGAGGCACGTGAGGTTACTCACACCTCTCAAGAGGGACGTGAGGTTACTCACACCTCTCCAGAGGCACGTGAGGTTACTCACACCTCTCAAGAGGGACGTGAGCTCACTGACACCTCATCAGAGGCACGTGAGGTTACTCACACCTCTCTAGAGGCACGTGAGCTCACTGACACCTCTCTAGAGGCACGTGAGGTTACTCACACCTCTCTAGAGGCACGTGTGGTTACTGACACCTCTCCAGAGGCACGTGAGGTTACTCACACCTCTCCAGAGGGACGTGAGATTACTGACACCTCTCCAGAGGCACGTGAGCTCACTGACACCTCTCCAGAGGCACGTGAGGCTACTGACACCTCATCAGAGGCACTTGAGCTCACTGACACCTCTCTAGAGGCACGTGAGGTTACTCACACCTCTCCAGAGGGACGTGAGGCTACTGACACCTCTCCAGAGGCACGTGAGGTTACTCACACCTCTCCAGAGGCACGTGAGGTTACTCACACCTCTCCAGAGGGACGTGAGGCTACTGACACCTCTCCAGAGGCACGTGAGGTTACTCACACCTCTCCAGAGGGACGTGAGATTACTGACACCTCTCCAGAGGCACGTGAGGTTACTCACACCTCTCCAGAGGCACGTGAGGTTACTCACACCTCTCCAGAGGCACGTGAGGTTACTCACACCTCTCCAGAGGGACGTGAGATTACTGACACCTCTCCAGAGGCACGTGAGGTTACTCACACCTCTCCAGAGGCACGTGAGCTCACTGACACCTCTCTAGAGGCACGTGAGGTTACTCACACCTCTCCAGAGGCACGTGTGGTTACTCACACCTCTCCAGAGGCACGTGAGGCTACTGACACCTCTCCAGAGGGACGTGAGATTACTGACACCTCTCCAGAGGCACGTGTGGTTACTGACACCTCATCAGAGGCACGTGAGGTTACTCACACCTCTCCAGAGACACCTGAGGATTCTGCACCTCTCTAGAGGCACGTGAGGCCACTGACACCTCATCAGAGGCACGTGAGCTTACTGACACCTCTCCAGAGGCACTTGAGGTTACTGACACTTCCCCAGAAGCACGTGAGGTTACTGACATCCTTCTGGCAGCACGCGGTCTGAGGCAGGTGAGGTTCTGACATACCTTCAGAAGCACGTGAGGTTACTGACACTTCATCAGAGGCATGTGAGGTTACTCACGAAGTGCCGGTACTGTCCTACAACAGCACAGCCACACAGACAAGAAGGCCTGGTACTGTCCTACAACAGCACAGGCACACAGCGGAGAAGTGCTGGTACTGTCCTACAACAGCACAGCCACACAGCTGAGAAGTGCTGGTACTGTCCTGGCAACAGCACAGACACACAGACAAGAAGGCCTGGTACTGTCCTACAACAGCACAGGCACACAGCTGAGAAGTGCTGGTACTGTCCTGGCAACAGCACAGCCACACAGCTGAGAAGTGCTGGTACTGTCCTGGCAACAGCACAGACACACAGACAAGAAGGCCTGGTACTGTCCTGGCAACAGCACAGCCGCACAGCAAAGAAGTGCTGGTACTGTCCTACAACAGCACAGACACACAGCGGAAAAGGTCTGGTACTGTCCTACAACAGCACAGGCACACAGCGGAGAAGTGCTGGTACTGTCCTACAACAGCACAGCCACACAGCTGAGAAGTGCTGCTACTGTCCTACAACAGCACAGGCACACAGCGGAGAAGTGCTGGTACTGTCCTACAACAGCACAGCCACACAGCTGAGAAGTGCTGGTACTGTCCTGGCAACAGCACAGACACACAGACAAGAAGGCCTGGTACTGTCCTGGCAACAACACAGCCGCACAGCAAAGAAGTGCTGGTACTGTCCTACAACAGCACAGACACACAGCGGAGAAGGTCTGGTAGTGTCCTGGCAACAGCACAGACACATAGACAAAAAGGCCTGGTACTGTCCTACAACGGCACAGGCACACAGCGGAGAAGTGCTGGTACTGCCCTACAACAGCACAGGCACACAGCGGAGAAGTGCTGGTACTGTCCTACAACAGCACAGGCACACAGCGGAGAAGTGCTGGTACTGTCCTGGCAACAGCACAGACACACAGACAAGAAGGCCTGGTACTGTCCTAGCAACAGCATAGCCACACAGCTGAGAAGTGCTGGTACTGTCCTACAACAGCACAGACACACAGCGGAGAAGGTCTGGTAGTGTCCTGGCAACAGCATAGACACATAGACAAGAAGGCCTGGTACTGTCCTACAACAGCACAGGCACACAGCGAAGAAGTGCTGGTACTGTCCTGGCAACAGCACAGCCACACAGAGGAGAGGTGCTGGTACTGTCCTAGCAACAGCACAGACACACGGCTGAGAAGTGCTGGTACTGTCCCACAACAGCACAGACACACAGCGGAGAAGTGCTGGCACTGTCCTACAACAGCACAGCTACACAGTGGAGAAATGCTGGCATTGTCCTAGCAACAGCACAGACACACGGCTGAGAAGTGCTGGTACTGTCCCACAACAGCACAGACACACAGTGGAGAAGGGCTGGCACTGTCCTACAACAGCACAGTCACACAGCTGAGAAGTGCTGGTACTGTCCTACAACAGCACAGCCACACAACGGAGAACTGCTGGTACTGTCCTGGCAACCGCACAGCCACACAGCTGAGAAGTGCTGGTACTGTCCTACAACAGCACAGACACACAGCGGAGAAGTGCTGGTACTGTCATACAACAGCAAAGCCACACAGCTGAGAAGTGCTGGTACTGTCCTACAACAGCACAGGCACACAGCTGAGAAGTGCTGGTACTGTCCTGCAACCGCACAGCCACACAGCTGAGAAGTGCTGGTACTGTCCTACAACAGCACAGACACACAGCTGAGAAGTGCTGGTACTGTCCTACAACAGCACAGCCACGCAGCGGAGAAGTGCTGGTACTGTCCTGGCAACAGCACAGACACACAGACAAGAAGGCCTGGTACTGTCCTGGCAACAGCACAGTCACACAGCTGAGAAGTGCTGGTACTGTCCTACAACAGCACAACCACACAACGGAGAACTGCTGGTACTGCCCTGGCAACCGCCCAGCCACACATCTGAGAAGTGCTGGTACTGTCCTACAACAGCACAGCCACACAGCTGAGAAGTGCTGGTACTGTCCTAGCAACCGCACAGCCACACAGCTGAGAAGTGCTGGTACTGTCCTACAACAGCACAGGAACACAGCTGAGAAGTGCTGGTACTGTCCTAGCAACTGCACAGACCCACTGCTGAGAAGTGCTGGTACTGTCCTACAACAGCACAGCCACACTGCGGAGAGGTGCTGGTACTGTCCTAGCAACAGCACAGCCATACAGCTGAGAAGGGCTGGTACTGTCCTACAACAGCACAGCCACACAGCGGAGAAGTGCTGGTACTGTCCCACAACAGCACAGACACACATTGGAGAAGTGCTGGTACTGTCCTACAACAGCGCAGACACACAGTGGAAAAGTGCTGGTACTGTCCTACAACAGCACAGACACACAGCTGAGAAGTGCTGGTACTGTCCTACAACAGCACAGACACACAGCTGAGAAGTGCTGGTACTGTCCTAGCAACAGCACAGCCACTTTGCAGAGAAGTGCTGGTACTGTCCTACAACAGCACAGACACACTGCAGAGAAGTGCTGGTACTGTCCTACAACAGCACAGACACACAGCAGAAAATTGCTGGTACTGTCCTACAACAGCACAGCTGCACAGTAGAGAAGTGCTGGCACTATCGTAGTAAAAGCACGGCTAAGAATTGCTGGTACTGTCCTAGTAAAATCACAATCACACAGCTGGAACATGCTGGTACTGTCCTAGAAAAATCACAGTTGCGGAGCTGAGAAGTGCTGGTGGCTACAATAAGACAAGTGCGCCTGGGAGATCCTCAGGTACTGAGAGCATCTGCAAGCAGGTAAGGAGAAAGGGTCGCTGACAAACCTGTAACCATGGTGGGATGTGTGAACTTACTCATTAGCTCACTGAGGGTGGATGTGAATACTGGCAGTCCTTTGGCAGGGAGGACATAGAAATCACATACAAATCCTTCACAGAGAAGCACTTCACACATATCTGCTCTCACTATTCCAAATCACACACATCAGCACACCAAAATAACACACACCTTCATAATACATCCTGTCACACCCACTCCCACCCTCATGACTACACAAATGATACAAATCCTGAACCACCTTAACTCCTAAATTCTCAATCTTCATCAACATCCACCACAGACACCCCAACACAGTAACATTCATTCACCCGCCTCTCATCCATTGCACAATTTAGAGCCTTAGAATATGACCCACATGCTCCACCCACACCCCTTGCACCCTAAACAGACGCAAACAAAATAAACAACAGGCCACTGTTCACAGTTTTACATCCACTTGTCTGCTACCCAACAAGACTACTCTACAAAAAGAACACAACTCACCAAGTCACTCGCAACCACCATCCCCACCACCAACACACGCAGACCCAACAAAATGCCTCCTAAGCCTGCTGGACGAGGAACACAATATAGAAAAACAGCATTATTGTGGCCCTCATACAGTTAATATCAGCACTAATGACACACCTGCTACCAGTTCAAAATATACTGCCCTCTCTTCTACAAAACAAAATGACACAACCACCAATACACAATCTCTAAACTGCCTACTCGTAAATGCTTAATCACTCTCTAAAAACAAGCACCACATCTACAACCTGCTAACTGACACATAACCTGACTCATTCTTCATGACTGAATCATTGTTGGGAGATGACATGGCCCCAGCGTTGCATTAAGCCGTTCCTCCGGGCTATCGAAACCATAACACAAAACCGTATAGGTAAGAGAGGAGGTGGACTAGCTGTTATATTCAAACAGGCAATAAATCTCAGAAAAACAGACAACATCTCCATACAAGGTTGTGAGGCCCTCAACACCAGATGCAACCCTACACCAACTTCTAACTGTAACTTCCTCCTCCTTTTAAGGCCACCACCTAGCAATTCAACATTCCCAGACATATTTCCAGACACAGTTTCAAAATTTCTAACCCTGTACTCCAACCTATGCATTCTTGGGGACCTTAACATTTGGTCTGACAAACCCAATATGTCCCATCCAAAAGCTATCACCACTGGTCTAGTCACATTGAACCTACATCAGATTGCACACAATCCCACACACATTGCTGGACACATCCTAGATGTCATTTTTGGAAACCCAGAACTAGTTACCGTTCAGAGCATCACACCAGTCTCATTGTCAGACCACTATTTGGTACCTTTCCAACATAAAACACCACAAATCAACACACTGAAGACCATCTTACATACATCCACCTATCGACCATGGAACAAACTCAGTTGTTAGAAACACAATTAACAGCCAACACAGATCTAAACTCAATAAATTCTGTTCAAAAAGTTTACAAGTGGCTACAGGAAGCTTTTGATATCCTAATACCACTCAGAAAAACAAAATAGGACAAAAGAAAAAAAGCACCTTGGAGAAACACAGAACTAGAAAAGATAAAAAACTAATCAGAAGCCTGGAACAAACCTGGCTCAAATCAAACAACAATCAAGGCAAACTTCAGCTACGCAAACTTAAAACATACAAATCATCAAATAAAAAAGCTAAAAAAAGATACTATTCAGACAGAATTCAAAATGCTATATCTGCAGATAAAGATTTTTTTTAAATTCTCAACAAATTTTGAAAACCTAAATGCATGGAAGGAACTCATCCCATTACTCAATAATTCACAGACAAACTGGCATTTCATTATACAACCAGGGAAGACACATTGGACTCCTATTTAAAACAAAGGAAAGCCACCAGCACCAACCCGGTTCCAAACATCCCCTCCAAGAGTAAGCCAACCCAGCCTCTGCATTCCTTCAAACATATTTCACAAAGTGGATTTTTGGATCTGTTCAAAGTAAACAGGCCTTCCGGCTGCCCTCTGACCCTTGTCCACCACACATGTTCAGGAATACTCAGTTATCCACCGCTGATGCCAGCCCAGTAAGAAGAATCACCAATAATTCTTTAACTATGGAAACCTTTCCTGAAGACCTTAAAAAGGCATACATATGCCCATTTCTAAAGAAAGCAAACGTGGGCTCGCATGACCTCAACAACTACAGACCGATTACAGATAGTCCTTTCCTGGGCAAACTGACAGAAAGAGCAGCATTCGCCCAGATGTCACAATTCATTGAAGATAACTCCATACATTCAGACTACCAAACTGGATTCCACCCAGGAAGAGGCACTGAATCGGCACTCATAGCAATCTGGGATGATCTTAAAAACACAGTCGACCGCAATGGCGTTGCATCACTACTTCTTGGACCTCTCAGCTGCCTTTGACACAATTGACCATGACACCCTAATTCAAAGACTCCACGAAGCCGGCATAGAGGGGGCTGCTCTCGACTGGATCACATCCTACCTTCAAAACAGAACTGATGTCATCAATCGTCTTTGCCATCCAAACCGTACTTCACAAAAGTAGGGGTCCCTCGAGCCTCAATCATCTCACCCATGCTTTTCAACATCAACATGATGTCATTACCAGCAATGATCAATGAATTTCAGCCCACATGCTACAACTATGCAGATGACACACAAATACTCCTTAAACTGAAATGTGCCAAAGACATTGGAAACTCACAAATCTTCAGCTGCCTCAGAGCCGTTGATCAGTGGGTGACTTGGAGCCATCTCAAACTAAATGGTTCCAAAACAGAAATACTCACATGTGGCGACTGGAAAAATTATGACCCATTCTGCGCCTGGCCTGACGATCTGGGACCACCTCCTAAAGTATCTAAGGAAGTAAGAAACCTTGGAATTCCCATGGGCTCCAAGTTAACAATGAATGCTCAAGTGGGCAAATTAACACAATCAAGCTTCATCACCTTGAAGACTCTGCAACGCATCTTGCCCCACCTCGGATTTCCACACAAGGTGCAGGCTACTATCTCTCTTCTACTGTCTATTACACCAGTGGCCGCTACCATGGATCATCTCTATCTACTATGAAAAAACTACAACGTATTCAGAACTCCGCAGCCAGGCTACTATTACATGTAAAGCCACAAGCCCACATCTCCGTGCCTTGAGAGCACTACACTGGTTACCCGTTGCCAGAAGATCCACCTTCAAGCTGCTTTGTATCACCCACAAAGCTATACATGGAACAGGACCGCTTTTTATCAGAAACAAAATAAACAAATACATTCAACAAAGAAACCTCCGCTCAAGATTGGTACCCCGCCTTAGAACACCACCATACAAGAAAAAGACTATAGGTGGTGCATCCTTCTCCGTTCAAGCAGCCAAACTATGGAATTCATTACCCCCAACTATAAGATCCACGGACAACTATGTTATCTTCAGAAGACTACGTAAGAGTTGGCTCTTTCCTACATAAGCACCATACTCAAACAGCACTAGAATTCATATCCCTGTTTATAACATTTATATGTATAAATCTAGATATGTTTTATCTTGTACAACTAGGTATAATAACTGTTTTATTTTAAAAACATACATACTCTTTAGGCCTGTTTAACAAATGTATATTTTACTTACGGTTAAATGTATATATGTGCGTGAATGTGTAGATGTGTGTATGAGTATATACATATGTATGTATATATATGATATTATTCTATGCTTAAAATGTTCATAGGTCATTGCATACATTCTATATAAGTTGTTTGATTAGATGCTTAAGAGTCTCTGTGTTTATTTGATCTATTGCAATAAGTCAATATTATCTTAACTATTTATCCACAAGCTATTAAAATAACGAGGAAGGATAAAATATTGTTATAAAAATACACAAATAAATTAACTTCAAATACTGCAACTCTTAAAAGTCTCTGTTTATATGATACAACTAAAATCTCATTATATCCTTAACACATATATTCCCTAGTATGTAA
The DNA here is from genome assembly GCF_031143425.1 of Pleurodeles waltl. Taxonomy (NCBI): domain Eukaryota; kingdom Metazoa; phylum Chordata; class Amphibia; order Caudata; family Salamandridae; genus Pleurodeles; species Pleurodeles waltl. The sequence goes on along the minus strand of NC_090445.1, from coordinate 20,368,638 downwards.
TCATTTATCTACATATTTATTACTTTATTCCTACTGTACAAGAGGAAACAAATACTCTCTCTCGAATGCTTTACTGGGTCTCACATCACCCTATACCTCTCTCAATCTATCTTCTACCTCAAATCTCTGACTCATCCCAAACCTCATTTTACTACTGTGATCTCCTTAATCCCTTTCAACAGATTCTTCCTTCCTCCTTCTCTCCTTTACTGACCCCAAACCTCATCTTGTCTCTCTGATGTCCCAATTAACACTTTCTAGACTCTTCCCTCCTCTATCCCTCCATTATTCGATTCAATCAAACTAACAGACTGACATGCCCTCCGCTCAAACTAACTCATATCTCCCTAAACTGATAATAATACTTCACTCATATTTCCCTATACTAATCCACCACTAATCCTTTTGGGTTCCGAAGTAGCTGCTACAGGCCGAGAAGCACTTCAATGACTCATCAGGGGTAGCAAGCGCTATATAAATACAATTACATAGAGCACAAAACTTCATGTATTCTCCTTTGTTTAGGGCATGTAAGGAAATGCCTCCTTGGCATGGTTGCCCCCTGACTTTTTGCCTTTGCTGATGCTATGTTTACAATTGAAAGTGTGCTGAGGCCTGCTAACCAGGCCCCAGCACCAGTGTTCTTTCCCTAACCTGTACTTTTGTATCCACAATTGGCAGACCCTGGCATCCAGATAAGTCCCTTGTAACTGGTACTTCTAGTACCAAGGGCCCTGATGCCAAGGAAGGTCTCTAAGGGCTGCAGCATGTCTTATGCCACCCTGGAGACCTCTCACTCAGCACCGACACCCTGCTTGCCAGCTTGTGTGTGCTAGTGAGGACAAAACGAGTAAGTCGACATGGCACTCCCCTCAGGGTGCCATGCCAGCCTCTCACTGCCTATGCAGTATAGGTAAGACACCCCTCTAGCAGGCCTTACAGCCCTAAGGCAGGGTGCACTATACCATAGGTGAGGGTACCAGTGCATGAGCATGGTACCCCTACAGTGTCTAAACAAAACCTTAGACATTGTAAGTGCAGGGTAGCCATAAGAGTATATGGTCTGGGAGTTTGTCAAACACGAACTCCACAGCACCATAATGGCTACACTGAAAACTGGGAAGTTTGGTATCAAACTTCTCAGCACAATAAATGCACACTGATGCCAGTGTACATTTTATTGTAAAATACACCCCAGAGGGCACCTTAGAGGTGCCCCCTGAAACTTAACCGACTATCTGTGTAGGCTGACTAGTTCCAGCAGCCTGCCACACCAGAGACATGTTGCTGGCCCCATGGGGAGAGTGCCTTTGTCACTCTGAGGCCAGTAACAAAGCCTGCACTGGGTGGAGATGCTAACACCTCCCCCAGGCAGGAATTGTCACACCTGGCGGTGAGCCTCAAAGGCTCACCTCCTTTGTGCCAACCCAGCAGGACACTCCAGCTAGTGGAGTTGCCCGCCCCCTCCGGCCAGGCCCCACTTTTGGCGGCAAGGCCGGAGAAAATAATGAGAAAAACAAGGAGGAGTCACTGGCCAGTCAGGACAGCCCCTAAGGTGTCCTGAGCTGAGGTGACTCTGACTTTTAGAAATCCTCCATCTTGCCGATGGAGGATTCCCCCAATAGGGTTAGGATTGTGACCCCCTCCCCTTGGGAGGAGGCACAAAGAGGGTGTACCCACCCTCAGGGCTAGTAGCCATTGGCTACTAACCCCCCAGACCTAAACACGCCCTTAAATTTAGTATTTAAGGGCTACCCTGAACCCTAGAAAATTATATTCCTGCAACTACAAGAAGAAGGACTGCCCAGCTGAAAACCCCTGCAGCGGAAGACCAGAAGACGACAACTGCCTTGGCTCCAGAAACTCACCGGCCTGTCTCCTGCCTTCCAAAGACCCTGCTCCAGCGACGCCTTCCAAAGGGACCAGCGACCTCGACATCCTCTGAGGACTGCCCCTGCTTCGAAAAGACAAGAAACTCCCGAGGACAGCGGACCTGCTCCAAGAAAAGCTGCAACTTTGTTTCCAGCAACTTTAAAGAACCCTGCAAGCCCCCCGCCAGAAGCGTGAGACTTGCAACACTGCACCCGGCGACCCCGACTCGGCTGGTGGCGATCCAACACCTCAGGAGGGACCCCAGGACTACTCTGATACTGTGAGTACCAAAACCTGTCCCCCCTGAGCCCCCACAGCGCCGCCTGCAGAGGGAATCCCGAGGCTTCCCCTGACCGCGACTCTTTGAACCTAAAGTCCCGACGCCTGGGAGAGACCCTGCACCCGCAGCCCCCAGGACCTGAAGGACCGGACTTTCACTGGAGAAGTGACCCCCAGGAGTCCCTCTCCCTTGCCCAAGTGGAGGTTTCCCCGAGGAATCCCCCCCTTGCCTGCCTGCAGCGCTGAAGAGATCCCGAGATCTCTCATAGACTAACATTGAAAACCCGACGCTTGTTTCTACACTGCACCCGGCCGCCCCCGCGCTGCTGAGGGTGAAATTTCTGTGTGGACTTGTGTCCCCCCCGGTGCCCTACAAAACCCCCCTGGTCTGCCCTCCGAAGACGCGGGTACTTACCTGCAAGCAGACCGGAACCGGGGCACCCCCTTCTCTCCATTCTAGCCTATGTGTTTTGGGCACCACTTTGAACTCTGCACCTGACCGGCCCTGAGCTGCTGGTGTGGTGACTTTGGGGTTGCTCTGAACCCCCAACGGTGGGCTACCTTGGACCAAGAACTAAGCCCTGTAAGTGTCTTACTTACCTGGTTAACCTAACAAATACTTACCTCCCCTAGGAACTGTGAAAATTGCACTGTGTCCACTTTTAAAACAGCTATTTGTGAATAACTTGAAAAGTATACACGCAATTTTGATGATTTGAAGTTCCTAAAGTACTTACCTGCAATACCTTTCGAATGAGATATTACATGTAGAATTTGAACCTGTGGTTCTTAAAATAAACTAAGAAAAGATATTTTTCTATATAAAAACCTATTGGCTGGATTTGTCTCTGAGTGTGTGTACCTCATTTATTGTCTATGTGTATGTACAACAAATGCTTAACACTACTCCTTGGATAAGCCTACTGCTCTACCACACTACCACAAAATAGAGCATTAGTATTATCTCTTTTTGCCACTATCTTACCTCTAAGGGGAACCCTTGGACTCTGTGCATGCTATTCCTTACTTTGAAATAGCACATACAGAGCCAACTTCCTACATTGGTGGATCAGCGGTGGGGTACAAGACTTTGCATTTGCTGGACTACTCAGCCAATACCTGATCACACGACAAATTCCAAAATTGTCATTAGAAATTGATTTTTGCAATTTGAAATTTTTCTAAATTCATAAAAGTCCTGCTAGGGCCTTGTGTGTTAAGTCCCTGTTTAGCATTGTCTTTTTAGAGTTTAAAAATTTGTTAAAAGTTTGAATTAGATTCTAGAAACAGTTTTAGATTCTTAAAAAAGTATTCCAACTCTTAGCAGAATAATGTCAGATACAGAGATGCAGGTGGTGGAACTCGACACCACACCTTACCTCCATCTTAAGATGAGGGAGCTAAGGTCTCTCTGTAATATAAAGAAAATAACCATTGGCTCCAGACCTACCAAAATTCAGCTCCAGGAGCTGTTGGCAGAGTTTGAAAAAGCCAACCCCTCTGATGATGACCTCACAGAGGAAGAAATTAGTGACTTGGAGGCCAATGTCCCTCCTCCAGTCCTAAATAGGGAGAACAGGACCCCTCAAGTCCTGTCTCCAACTGTGTTAGTCAGAAATAGTGAGTCCCTCACAGGAGGGTCCCACATTTCTGAAATCACTGAGGATGCTCTCAGTGAAGATGACCTCCTGTTAGCCAGGATGGCCAAAAGATTGGCTTTAGAGAGACAGCTCCTAGCCATAGAAAGGGAAAGACAAGAAATGGGCCTAGGACCCATCAATGGTGGCAGCAATATAAATAGGGTCAGAGATTCTCCTGACATGTTAAAAATCCCCAAAGGGATTGTGACAAAATTTGAAGATGGTGATGACATCACCAAATGGTTCACAGCTTTTGAGAGGGCTTGTGTAACCAGAAAAGTGAACAGATCTCACTGGGGTGCTCTCCTTTGGGAAATGTTCACTGGAAAGTGTAGGGATAGACTCCTCACACTCTCTGGAAAAGATGCAGAATCTTATGACCTCATGAAGGGTACCCTGATTGAGGGCTTTGGATTCTCCACTGAGGAGTACAGGATTAGGTTCAGGGGGGCTCAAAAATCCTCGAGCCAGACCTGGGTTGACTTTGTTGACTACTCAGTGAAAACACTAGATGGTTGGATTCAAGGCAGTGGTGTAAGTAATTATGATGGGCTGTACAATTTATTTGTGAAAGAACACCTATTGAGTAATTGTTTCAATGATAAACTGCATCAGCATCTGGTAGACCTAGGACCAATTTCTCCCCAAGAATTGGGAAAGAAGGCGGACCATTGGGTCAAGACAAGGGTGTCCAAGACTTCAACAGGGGGTGACCAAAAGAAAGGGGTCACAAAGACTCCCCAGGGGAAGGGTGATGAGACAGCCAAAACTAAAAATAGTAAAGAGTCTTCTACAGGCCCCCAAAAACCTGCACAGGAGGGTGGGCCCAGAGCCTCTTCACAAAACAATGGGTACAAGGGTAAAAACTTTGATCCCAAAAAGGCCTGGTGTCATAGCTGTAAACAGCATGGACACCAAACTGGAGACAAGGCCTGTCCCAAGAAAGGTTCCACTCCAAACTCCCATCCAGGTAACACTGGTATGGCTAGTCTCCAAGTGGGATCAACAGTGTGCCCAGAGCAAATCAGGGTCCACACTGAAGCTATTCTAGTTTCTGAGGGTGGGGTGGATTTAGCCACACTAGCTGTCTGGCCGCCTAACATGCAAAAATACAGACAGCAACTCTTAATTAATGGGACTAGAATAGAGGGCCTGAGGGATACAGGTGCCAGTGTCACCATGGTGACAGAGAAACTGGTTTCCCCTGGCCAATACCTGACTGGAAAAACTTACACAGTCACCAACGCTGACAATCAGAGAAAAGTACATCCCATGGCAATGGTTACTTTAGAATGGGGAGGGGTCAATGGCCTGAAACAGGTGGTGGTCTCCTCAAATATCCCAGTGGACTGTCTGCTTGGAAATGACCTGGAGTCCTCAGCATGGGCTGAGGTAGAACTAAAAACCCATGCAGCAATGCTGGGTATCCCTGAACTGGTGTGTGTAAAAACAAGAGCACAGTGCAAGGCACAGGGTGAACAAGTAGAGCTGGAGTCTGGAAGAATGGCCCAGCCTACCAAGAGAACAGGAAAGTCAGTTGGGAAACCAACTACAACACAGCAAAAGAAAGGGAACCTCTCTTCTCAGGAAGAAGTTCTGCCCTCTGAGGGAACTGAGCCTTTGGAGCTTGAACCTTATCAGGTTGAGCTCTTAGGCCCAGGGGGACCCTCAAGGGAGGAGCTGTGTAAGGGACAAGAAACCTGTCCCTCTCTTGAAGGCCTGAGGCAGCAAGCTGCTGAAGAGTCCAAAGGCAAGAAAAATGGAACGCATAGGGTCTATTGGGAAGATGGACTCCTGTACACTGAGGCCAGAGACCCCAAACCTGGTGCCACTAGGAGAGTGGTAGTGCCTCAGCTGTTCAGGAAGTTCATCCTAACATTGGCCCATGACATTCCCCTTGCTGGACATTTGGGACAAACCAAGACGTGGGAGAGGTTAGTCAACCACTTCTACTGGCCCAATATGTCCAACATGGTTAAGGAGTTTTGCCTCTCCTGCCCCACCTGTCAAGCCAGTAGTAAGACAGGTGGACATCCAAAGGCCCCCCTCATTCCACTTCCAGTGGTGGGGGTGCCCTTTGAAAGAGTGGGGGTGGACATAGTTGGTCCACTGGAACCTCCCACAGCCTCAGGAAATATGTACATCCTGGTAGTAGTGGATCATGCTACCAGGTATCCTGAAGCTATTCCCCTTAGGTCGACTACTGCCCCTGCAGTAGCCAAGGCCCTCATTGGTATCTTTACCAGAGTGGGTTTCCCTAAGGAGGTGGTGTCTGACAGAGGTACCAACTTCATGTCAGCATACCTAAAGCACATGTGGAATGAGTGTGGAGTGACTTATAAATTCACTACACCATACCATCCACAAACTAATGGCTTGGTCGAGAGATTCAACAAGACATTAAAAGGCATGATCATGGGGCTCCCAGAAAAGCTCAAAAGGAGATGGGATGTCCTCTTGCCATGTCTGCTTTTCGCTTACAGAGAGGTGCCACAGAAGGGAGTAGGATTCTCACCCTTTGAACTTCTGTTTGGTCATCCTGTAAGGGGACCACTTGCCCTTGTTAAAGAAGGCTGGGAGAGACCTCTCCATGAGCCTAAACAGGACATAGTGGACTATGTACTTGGCCTTCGCTCTAGAATGGCAGAGTACATGGAAAAGGCAACCAAAAACCTTGAGGCCAGCCAACAGCTCCAGAAGTTTTGGTATGACCAAAAGGCTGCACTGGTTGAGTTCCAACCAGGGCAGAAAGTCTGGGTTCTGGAGCCTGTGGCTCCCAGGGCACTCCAGGACAAATGGAGTGGCCCTTACCCAGTACTAGAAAGGAAGAGTCAGGTCACCTACCTGGTGGACCTGGGCACAAGCAGGAGCCCCAAGAGGGTGATCCATGTAAACCGCCTTAAGCTCTTCCACGACAGGGCTGATGTCAATCTGTTGATGGTAACAGATGAGGATCAGGAGGCAGAGAGTGAACCTCTCCCTGATCTTCTGTCATCAGACCCAAAAGATGGCACAGTAGATGGAGTGATCTACTCAGACACCCTCTCTGGCCAACAGCAAGCTGATTGTAGGAGAGTCCTACAACAGTTTCCTGAACTCTTCTCCTTAACCCCTGGTCAGACACACCTGTGTACCCATGATGTGGACACAGGAGACAGCATGCCTGTCAAGAACAAAATCTTTAGACAATCTGACCATGTTAAGGAAAGCATCAAGGTGGAAGTCCACAAGATGCTGGAATTGGGAGTAATTGAGCGCTCTGACAGCCCCTGGGCTAGCCCAGTGGTCTTAGTCCCCAAACCTCACACCAAAGATGGAAAGAAAGAGATGAGGTTTTGTGTGGACTACAGAGGGCTCAATTCTGTCACCAAGACAGATGCTCATCCAATTCCAAGAGCTGATGAGCTCATAGACAAATTAGGTGCTGCCAAATTCTTAAGTACCTTTGACTTGACAGCAGGGTACTGGCAAATAAAAATGGCACCTGGAGCAAAAGAGAAAACAGCATTCTCCACACCTGATGGGCATTATCAGTTTACTGTTATGCCCTTTGGTTTAAAGAATGCCCCTGCCACCTTCCAAAGGTTGGTGAATCAAGTCCTTGCTGGCTTGGAGTCCTTTAGCACAGCTTATCTTGATGATATTGCTGTCTTTAGCTCCACCTGGCAGGATCACCTGGTCCACCTGAAGAAGGTTTTGAAGGCTCTGCAATCTGCAGGCCTCTCTATCAAGGCATCCAAATGCCAGATAGGGCAGGGAACTGTGGTTTACTTGGGCCACCTTGTAGGTGGAGGCCAAGTTCAGCCACTCCAACCCAAGATCCAGACTATTCTGGACTGGGTAGCTCCAAAAACCCAGACTCAAGTCAGGGCATTCCTTGGCTTGACTGGGTATTACAGGAGGTTTGTGAAGGGATATGGATCCATTGTGACAGCCCTCACTGAACTCACCTCCAAGAAAATGCCCAAGAAAGTAAACTGGACTGTGGAATGCCAACAGGCCTTTGACACCCTGAAACAGGCAATGTGCTCAGCACCAGTTCTAAAAGCTCCAGATTATTCTAAGCAGTTCATTGTGCAGACTGATGCCTCTGAACATGGGATAGGGGCAGTTTTGTCCCAAACAAATGACGATGGCCTTGACCAGCCTGTTGCTTTCATTAGCAGGAGGTTACTCCCCAGGGAGCAGCGTTGGAGTGCCATTGAGAGGGAGGCCTTTGCTGTGGTTTGGTCCCTGAAGAAGCTGAGACCATACCTCTTTGGGACTCACTTCCTAGTTCAAACTGACCACAGACCTCTCAAATGGCTGATGCAAATGAAAGGTGAAAATCCTAAACTGTTGAGGTGGTCCATCTCCCTACAGGGAATGGACTTTATAGTGGAACACAGACCTGGGACTGCCCATGCCAATGCAGATGGCCTTTCCAGGTTCTTCCACTTAGAAAATGAAGACTCTCTTGGGAAAGGTTAGTCTCATCCTCTTTCGTTTGGGGGGGGGTTGTGTAAGGAAATGCCTCCTTGGCATGGTTGCCCCCTGACTTTTTGCCTTTGCTGATGCTATGTTTACAATTGAAAGTGTGCTGAGGCCTGCTAACCAGGCCCCAGCACCAGTGTTCTTTCCCTAACCTGTACTTTTGTATCCACAATTGGCAGACCCTGGCATCCAGATAAGTCCCTTGTAACTGGTACTTCTAGTACCAAGGGCCCTGATGCCAAGGAAGGTCTCTAAGGGCTGCAGCATGTCTTATGCCACCCTGGAGACCTCTCACTCAGCACCGACACCCTGCTTGCCAGCTTGTGTGTGCTAGTGAGGACAAAACGAGTAAGTCGACATGGCACTCCCCTCAGGGTGCCATGCCAGCCTCTCACTGCCTATGCAGTATAGGTAAGACACCCCTCTAGCAGGCCTTACAGCCCTAAGGCAGGGTGCACTATACCATAGGTGAGGGTACCAGTGCATGAGCATGGTACCCCTACAGTGTCTAAACAAAACCTTAGACATTGTAAGTGCAGGGTAGCCATAAGAGTATATGGTCTGGGAGTTTGTCAAACACGAACTCCACAGCACCATAATGGCTACACTGAAAACTGGGAAGTTTGGTATCAAACTTCTCAGCACAATAAATGCACACTGATGCCAGTGTACATTTTATTGTAAAATACACCACAGAGGACACCTTAGAGGTGCCCCCTGAAACTTAACCGACTATCTGTGTAGGCTGACTAGTTTTAGCAGCCTGCCACAAACCGAGACATGTTGCTGGCCCCATGGGGAGAGTGCCTTTGTCACTCTGAGGCCAGTAACAAAGCCTGCACTGGGTGGAGATGCTAACACCTCCCCCAGGCAGGAATTGTCACACCTGGCGGTGAGCCTCAAAGGCTCACCTCCTTTGTGCCAACCCAGCAGGACACTCCAGCTAGTGGAGTTGCCCGCCCCCTCCGGCCAGGCCCCACTTTTGGCGGCAAGGCCGGAGAAAATAATGAGAAAAACAAGGAGGAGTCACTGGCCAGTCAGGACAGCCCCTAAGGTGTCCTGAGCTGAAGTGACTCTAACTTTTAGAAATCCTCCATCTTGCAGATGGAGGATTCCCCCAATAGGGTTAGGATTGTGACCCCCTCCCCTTGGGAGGAGGCACAAAGAGGGTGTACCCACCCTCAGGGCTAGTAGCCATTGGCTACTAACCCCCCAGACCTAAACACGCCCTTAAATTTAGTATTTAAGGGCTACCCTGAACCCTAGAAAATTAGATTCCTGCAACTACAAGAAGAAGGACTGCCTAGCTGAAAACCCCTGCAGAGGAAGACCAGAAGACGACAACTGCCTTGGCTCCAGAAACTCACCGGCCTGTCTCCTGCCTTCCAAAGATCCTGCTCCAGCGACGCCTTCCAAAGGGACCAGCGACCTCGACATCCTCTGAGGACTGCCCCTGCTTCGAAAAGACAAGAAACTCCCGAGGACAGCGGACCTGCTCCAAGAAAAGCTGCAACTTTGTTTCCAGCAGCTTTAAAGAACCCTGCAAGCTCCCCGCAAGAAGCGTGAGACTTGCAACACTGCACCCGGCGACCCCGACTCGGCTGGTGGAGATCCGACACCTCAGGAGGGACCCCAGGACTACTCTGATACTGTGAGTACCAAAACCTGTCCCCCCTGAGCCCCCACAGCGCCGCCTGCAGAGGGAATCCCGAGGCTTCCCCTGACCGCGACTCTTTGAACCTAAAGTCCCGACGCCTGGGAGAGACCCTGCACCCGCAGCCCCCAGGACCTGAAGGACCGGACTTTCACTGGAGAAGTGACCCCCAGGAGTCCCTCTCCCTTGCCCAAGTGGAGGTTTCCCCGAGGAACCCCCCCCTTGCCTGCCTGCAGCGCTGAAGAGATCCCGAGATCTCTCATAGACTAACATTGCGAACCCGACGCCTGTTTCTACACTGCACCCGGCCGCCCCCGCGCTGCTGAGGGTGAAATTTCTGTGTGGGCTTGTGTCCCCCCCGGTGCCCTACAAAACCCCCCTGGTCTGCCCTCCGAAGACGCGGGTACTTACCTGCAAGCAGACCGGAACCGGGGCACCCCCTTCTCTCCATTCTAGCCTATGTGTTTTGGGCACCACTTTGAACTCTGCACCTGACCGGCCCTGAGCTGCTGGTGTGGTGACTTTGGGGTTGCTCTGAACCCCCAACGGTGGGCTACCTTGGACCAAGAACTGAACCCTGTAAGTGTCTTACTTACCTGGTAAAACTAACAAAAACTTACCTCCCCCAGGAACTGTGAAAATTGCACTAAGTGTCCACTTTTAAAACAGCTATTTGTCAATAACTTGTAAAGTATACATGCAATTTTTATGATTTGAAGTTCCTAAAGTACTTACCTGCAATACCTTTCGAATGAGATATTACATGTAGAATTTGAACCTGTGGTTCTTAAAATAAACTAAGAAAAGATATTTTTCTATACAAAAACCTATTGGCTGGATTTGTCTCTGAGTGTGTGTACCTCATTTATTGTCTATGTGTATGTACAACAAATGCTTAACACTACTCCTTGGATAAGCCTACTGCTCGACCACACTACCACAAAATAGAGCATTAGTATTATCTCTTTTTGCCACTATCTTACCTCTAAGGGGAACCCTTGGACTCTGTGCATGCTATTCCTTGCTTTGAAATAGCACATACAGAGCCAACTTCCTACAGGGCATTTATATTGTGGTATGCTTGCAGGTACTTCAAGGCGCTTCTTCACCAACAAGAGGGAGGATTTCATATTGTTAATATTTAATAACTCCAGTCTGCAGACCTATGGTGCAGGAAGCAAGGTTTCGTGGCAAGTACTGGCCTGCGGCTTAATAGAGACAGTCGTTTCAGGTCTGGCATTAGCCAAGACCTTTTAATTTCACTAAAATTATGTATCTGATATATTTACAGACTGAAGCTTTCAGCCAGCTCGCTTCATCGATCGGGCTGTTATTGTATAATTCATATTTTTTTCCGCCCATTAAAGCATTCAGCATGAGTCAATGGTTCTGCCCATTTCAGCTACTGGCTAACATCACTGAGTGACCACATTCTGCTTTTTCACGCGACACACATCCGCATACAAAGCAGTTTCCTTCGGTGCCAGGGACTCCTATGGAAATGTGTGCTTCTTGTGACCAAAACGTTTTTAAGCTTTTTGCTGATATTTTTGTTTGATACTCGCAGGGCCCTACAGCTTTGCTACACTCATGTTTTTTAGAAAAACCATGCCAAAATAAAACAAGCATTTGCAATGCACTAGGGTCTTGCATTTGCCGGAGTTACAGCTGTTCACAGTTGTAAACTCCCAACCGGATTTTTCTTGCATTAAAAAAAAAAACATGCAATCGTGCTGCTACAGTTCACACTAATAATACCTATCGGCAAAAGTGCAATTAACTGAGTAACAAGGTCGATAGTATGCGAAGCGTTGGACTTCTGCCCAGCGAGATAGCACTGAAAACAGAGAAAAAGTAGTCCACAAACCCAGCGAGCCTCGCATTTTTTCTGTACTTGGTCGCTGCGCTCGAGGAGGGCTAACCACCGGAAAAGGCATGACGTATGCGTGCCTTCCACTAATCATAAGAAGCGGATTCTAACAGGCAAGCCAACTTGCCAATGAAAGACACTGACGTGACGTCGACGGAGCTCCGAGCCCTTTTCTAATACCTAAAGCGTCTCGCTAGCGAGACGCATGCGCGAGCGCATGCGACGCAGGCTCGACCCTAAAAAAGCACTGAAAAAGCCAAAAGGCTGACGTTTATCACCAGACCTATTGGCTTTGCCAACACTTCTTTACTTTTTTCTAAAACTATATGTATGACATACACTTACTAATAGCGGCTTTCGGCCAGCCCTCTTCCTCCATTGGTTTATTAGTGTGTCATTCACATTTTTTTTCTGCCCACTTCCATTTCTAGAAAGGAAGAGCGGGCCAGGCCACTAAATCCATTGGCTAACTTCACTATGGGTGGTGCATCCCGCTGTTTCACAAGGAGCACATCCGCACACAAAGTAGTTCCCTCAAGTGCCTGGGACTACTACGGCAACGTGTGCTTTCTGAGATCAAAACATACTGTTTGCCAATGTTTTAATTTTTTTTACACTGACGAGGGCCCTGCAGCCTTCCCTATAATAAAGCTTTGCTAAAACCGTGGCAACACAAAACAACTGTTGATAAAGGCAAAATGGCAACTGCAGACCTATTGGCTTGGCCAATGCTTGTTTGATTTGAGCTTGTGATTCTAAAAAGCCTTTTTTTGCACTTTGAAGCAGGGCTGAAGTGTTTTTAAGTTTCTTTTTTTTTTTTTGGGTGTGTTCACGTTTTTTTAGACAACGTCTGCGGCAAACAGCCACGTTCAAACTTTTTTTTTTTTCAAATGGAACTTTCAAGAAACTTCCTTGTCCTGTAGGATTGAGCACAAATACAGAGCAAGTATATGTACTGACAAGTGACTTATTTGAACCTAAATGCTTTAGAGGTAATTGTTTAATAATTTTCTGATGTTCATAAGTGATGTCAAAACTGAACTGAAATAGATTGCTTGACACAGTAGAAGTCAAACAAATTGACACGGCAGGGGTACTAAATGAATAAACGTATATTTCAAAAAACAACATGATATCAAAAATAGGACTGTAGGGGATCGGAATCGAAATCTCAAACATACATCGACATTGTATAGTTTATGGTGAAGTCAGAATGATTTCCAACACAGGTCAATGAATATACAACCCACCCATGACGCATAACCCAACTCATTACTAATATTTCAATTTGATTGCGTGCCCTGGATCTCAGGTGTTTTGTGACAGTTTTATGATATCTTACGAGTGGGTTGTACATACGTTGGCATATGTTGGAAGTGATTCTGACTGCAAAGTGCGAAATGTTCAATGTTACTGCTGTACATTCTACAGAGAGGCCAAGGATTGGAAGGTCATGTATTCTTAATGCGTGACCACTGTGCAGGGTGATCCACACAGAGAGGCCAAGGAACGGATGGCCATGTATTCTTAATGCGTGACCACTGTGCTGTATGTTCCACAGAGAGGCCAAGGACTGGATGGCCATGTATTCTTAATGCGTGACCACTGTGCTCGGTGTTCCACAGAGAGGCCAAGGACTAGATGGCCATGTATTCTTAATGCGTAACCACTGTGCTCGGTGTTCCACAGAGAGGCCAAGGAACGGATGGCCACGTACTCGGAATACGTGACCACTGTGCAGGGTGATCCACACAGAGGCGCCAAGGAACGGATGGCCATGTATTCTTAATGCGTGACCACTGTGCTGGGTGTTCCACAGAGAGGCCAAGGACTGGATGGCCATGTATTCTTAATGCGTGACCACTGTGCTCGGTGTTCCACAGAGAGGCCAAGGACTGGATGGCCATGTATTCTTAATGTGTGACCACTGTGCTGTATGTTCCACAGAGAGGCCAAGGACTGGATGGCCATGTATTCTTAATGTGTGACCACTGTGCTGTATGTTCCACAGAGAGGCCAAGGACTGGATGGCCATGTATTCTTAATGCGTGAGCACTGTGCTCGGTGTTCCACAGAGAGGCCAAGGACTGGATGGCCATGTATTCTTAATGCGTGACCACTGTGCTGGGTGTTCCACAGAGAGGCCAAGGACTGGATGGCCATGTATTCTTAATGCGTGACCACTGTGCTCGGTGTTCCACAGAGAGGCCAAGGAACGGATGGCCACGTACTCGGAATACGTGACCACTGTGCAGGGTGATCCACACAGAGAGGCCAAGGAAGGGATGGTCATGTATTCTTAATGTGTGACCACTGTGCTGTATGTTCCACAGAGAGGCCAAGGAACGGATGGTCATGTATTCTTAATGCGTGACCACTGTGCTGTATGTTCCACAGAGAGGCCAAGGAACGGATGGTCATGTATTCTTAATGCGTGACCACTGTGCTGGGTGTTCCACAGAGAGGCCAAGGAAGGGATGGTCATGTATTCTTAATACGTGACCACTGTGCTGTATGTTCCACAGAGAGGCCAAGGAACGGATGGCCACGTACTCGGAATACGTGACCACTGTGCTGGGTGATCCACACAGAGAGGCCAAGGACTGGATGGCCATGTATTCTTAATGCGTGACCACTGTGCTGTATGTTCCACAGAGAGGCCAAGGACTGGATGGCCATGTATTCTTAATGCGTGACCACTGTGCTGGGTGTTCCACAGAGAGGCCAAGGAAGGGATGGTCATGTATTCTTAATACGTGACCACTGTGCTGTATGTTCCACAGAGAGGCCAAGGAACGGATGGCCATGTATTCTTAATGCGTGACCACTGTGCTCGGTGTTCCACAGAGAGGCCAAGGACTGGATGGCCATGTATTCTTAATGCGTGACCACTGTGCTCGGTGTTCCACAGAGAGGCCAAGGACTGGATGGCCATGTATTCTTAATGCGTGACCACTGTGCTGGGTGTTCCACAGAGAGGCCAAGGACTGGATGGCCATGTATTCTTAATGCGTAACCACTGTGCTCGGTGTTCCACAGAGAGGCCAAGGAACGGATGGCCACGTACTCGGAATACGTGACCACTGTGCAGGGTGATCCACACAGAGGCGCCAAGGAACGGATGGCCATGTATTCTTAATGCGTGACCACTGTGCTGGGTGTTCCACAGAGAGGCCAAGGACTGGATGGCCATGTATTCTTAATGCGTGACCACTGTGCTCGGTGTTCCACAGAGAGGCCAAGGACTGGATGGCCATGTATTCTTAATGCGTGACCACTGTGCTGTATGTTCCACAGAGAGGCCAAGGACTGGATGGCCATGTATTCTTAATGTGTGACCACTGTGCTGTATGTTCCACAGAGAGGCCAAGGACTGGATGACCATGTATTCTTAATGCGTGAGCACTGTGCTCGGTGTTCCACAGAGAGGCCAAGGACTGGATGGCCATGTATTCTTAATGCGTGACCACTGTGCTGGGTGTTCCACAGAGAGGCCAAGGACTGGATGGCCATGTATTCTTAATGCGTGACCACTGTGCTCGGTGTTCCACAGAGAGGCCAAGGAACGGATGGCCACGTACTCGGAATACGTGACCACTGTGCAGGGTGATCCACACAGAGAGGCCAAGGAAGGGATGGTCATGTATTCTTAATGTGTGACCACTGTGCTGTATGTTCCACAGAGAGGCCAAGGACTGGATGGCCATGTATTCTTAATGCGTGACCACTGTGCTGGGTGTTCCACAGAGAGGCCAAGGAAGGGATGGTCATGTATTCTTAATACGTGACCACTGTGCTGTATGTTCCACAGAGAGGCCAAGGAACGGATGGCCATGTATTCTTAATGCGTGACCACTGTGCTCGGTGTTCCACAGAGAGGCCAAGGAACGGATGGCCATGTATTCTTAATGCGTGACCACTGTGCTGTATGTTCCACAGAGAGGCCAAGGACTGGATGGCCACGTACTCGGAATACGTGACCACTGTGCAGGGTGATCCACACAGAGAGGCCAAGGAACGGATGGTCATGTTTTCTGAACACCTTTGTGACCCACTGAGAGCCACAGAAAAACTTGCACTGCCTTCAGGCTCAACTCCAGAGATCTCACTGTCGGCCAGTTAGAAACACCTGGAGGTGACTCAGTGCTAAGTATGCACTAAACACGAGCAATAGGTGCTCAAAAAACTGCAAAAACACAACATCCTGCAACAAGCTAACATTTAAGGAATGCAAGAAAAATTAAATAAACCATGGGCAATGTAAACATAAACTGAATCCCTTAAATTTATTTTATTTAACATTTTTAACATACATTGCTCATAGATAAAGGGCTCGATAGGGACCTGTTTAAATGTCTGTTTGTTGTTTCTACCGGGTCTGAGACCCAGAGGGACCAGGTCCACTTAAAGCCCTGCTTTACAAGCAAAAACAAAACTCAGATTCCTAACACTGACTGTAGAAAACATTTAAGTAATCCCTACAGCGATGCATTCCCAGTTGACATTGCATTTTAATTTCATCTTGCATTCTCTCTAAGAGTATTTGTTTTTTCCATATGTGGTGCTTCTGTAGCTTTTATCATGCAACATATAACTCTTTTATGCGAACCAAGTAGGGGGGTTATTTGCAAGCCCCCTGGCGCAGGGCCGTGTAGGATGTGACCGTACTGCACCACCCTGCACCCCAGGGCAAGGAAAGAAACTGGCCTGCATCTACACCACGCAGTGCATTTCTGTCCTCTCCCCCTGCGCTGGTGCACAAGAGACTGCCTAGCACCGATGCAGGCTCCCTTCCACCATGGTGCAAGCGTGCCTGCGTCACAGACCGGATTGTTCTGTGCAGGAAGGTACACCTTCCTGCACAAAAAACACACGGAGGCTTTTCCTCTTTCTATATGTGTTGCAGAATGCAGCACACATGGAAAGAGGAAAGTACTAGGATAAATTAAATTATTTCTCGTTACACCTCGGCTGGGGAGGCGTAAGGTTTTGGCGCATTCCCAGGTTTACAATGCCTTGTAAATCTGGGAATGCCCCAAAACCCATGGGTTCTCCATGGGAAAACTCACTGCAACACTCATGGAGCGCCTCCCCGACGCAGTGTAAGGCAACACAATGACCTGCGGTGTGTTTCCTTACACCATGTCTACAAGGCCGTGAAAAGCCACGCAAAGTGGCTCTGCATGGCCTTGCAGACATGGGCCTGCACAATGCTCCACCAGTGCGTCACAAAAATTGACGTACCGGTGGCAGACAGGCGCTTGTAAATAAACCCCCAGGGGTGTAATGCAGGCTCCTGCAGCACAGGGGGCTCCCCACCCTTAATGGGCTCCCTATCCAGCCAAAGGCTAATGAATATCTGTAAGAAAAAAATTGGAGACTCATACAATTTTGCTCATTTTGCGTTACGCCACTGCTAGGCACCTGTGTGAGTTCCTGTTGTTGAGTGTTCATGAGGGCACCAGTAAAAGCTCTGGAGACGAGTCTAAAGGCAGTGTGGATGTCTTCCAGTGCCTGTCAGAGTGTCATAAAGGTGATCAGGCTTCAAGGACCTGCAGTGTAGGCTACTAAAAGGCCTGTTGTCACTGCTCATCCTAAGCTTGGGCTGGTTTTGTTAGGCATGGGCTTATGCTAGCCTGCTCTCCCTGGCCTGTGCACCCTACATTGCACTGAGAAGGAAATGGACCAGAGTGGACACCATAGTTCAGACTCACTCACTGGGGCCCTACGCTGATGGGATTTAATTTTCCAAATAACTGAGAACTGATGCATCTAATCCTGTCCATTACTACTGTCCAAGCACCAGCCCACCCAATACTATTTACTCAGCTACATCTCATTGCTTCTTGGGAAATCTCAGGCTCACACCAACCACCTAACATTATTGACTAAGTTATGCCCCTGCCAGGATGGCTCAAACATGGTAACACATTGGTGTGTGTTGTAACATATACAAGATAGTGTCAATTAAGCCCGATGCACACCATCAGACTGAAAAAGTAAGGAAAAGGAATACAAGCCAATAAAAACACACAGACACTAAGGGCCTTAGTTTATTTTTCTAATCAAGCAATAGAATTATTTATACTCCAGTTATTGGTGAGCAGTGAAAATTAGAATATATTTAAACATAACACAATGTGTGTGTATAACATTATATGAAGTGTTTAGGACAGTCCTCTGAAACCTCTGATCATATGATGTTTTATAATTTACATTTAATATGTTTTGCAAATTGTCAAGAGCAGTCATGACCAGAGGAGGAACAGCCGAAACGTGTTCATCGATACAACTTTATCAAGGCTGTAAATACATATGTGTATAGAAGGTAAAATAACGACATGCTCTCTGAATAACAAGTAGTGAGAGAAACAAGGTGAGAAAAGAGAGAAGATGAAGAAGGGAAAGAAGGTTAAGAAATGTTCTCGTGACGTGCGATCTGTAAGAACCAAAAGCCAACAGACCAAAGAGTAGTGGGCTTCGAAGAGCATTGGCACAATTCTGGATTATACCATGGTGATCTTGGTAAGTGCACGTGCATAGAGAGCACAAGTGCATCCGAACAAGACGTAGGTTGCTGATATGGATAAAAGAATGTGGATGTATACCACCACAGTTACCACCATCAGTACACACAGCAATAAAAGTGAAAAAAAAGTGAACAGTAAGTCAATCAATACAGTGATGAGGTTGATACATGCAAGCAACCATAATCCCCTCAACTGCTCCATGGAGACGGCTACCTTGCCCGAGGACAGGAAGCATACCGAGATCTGCCTGCTCCTGAAGAAACCCACGGCCGACCCCCTGGACTTCAAGAACTATTGCTCCATCTCTCTGCTGCCTTTCCCAGAAGAGGTCATCAAGAAGGCCATCAATACACAGCTCCACAAACACATCGAGGATAAAAACATTCTATACATCTCTCAATCAGGTTTCAGGAGCAACCACAGCACGGAGACCACCCTTCTCGCCGAAACAGATGACATCTGCTTGCTCCTCAACCACAGCCAAACAGCAGCCCTCATCCTACTGGACTTATCGGCCACCTTTGGCACGGCTTCACATCACATCCTCTGCTCCAGACTCCACACAGCTGGCATCCTCGGAAAGGCCCTACAGTGGATACAGTTCTTCCTGACCAGCAGAACAGAGAGAGTCTGACTCCCATCAGAACCTACGGAGATCAGCTGTGGAGTACCCCAGGGCTCCTCCCTGAGCCCCACACTCTTCAACATCTACATGGCCCCGCTCACATCCATCGTCAGGGACCATGGACTGAACATCATTTTCTAGACTGACGACACCCAGCTAATCATCTCACAGACAGAAAGCCCTTCAACTGCCATGAAGAATTTCCACAACGGGATGGAAGCCGTCGCCGTCTGGATGAAGGACAGTTGCCTCAGGCTCAACTCTGATGACGGAGATCCTCATCCTGGGATCCTCCACATCAGCCTGGGACTCCCCAACTAACCACCCACACAACCTCGGCTTCATCCTGGATTCATCGCTCACCATGAACCACCAAGTCAACTCAGTTGCATCTTCATGCTTTCACACACTCAAACTCCTCTGTAAGATCTTCAAATGGATCCCTAACGACTGCCGCAAACCATAACCCATGCCCTTGTCACCAGCAGACTCGACTATGGCAACGCCTTCTATGCCGGCACAACCCAGAAGAACCTGAGAAACTACAGCACATCCAAAATACCTCTGCCAGCCTCATTCTGGACATCCCTCGCCGCAGACACCTTAGAGACCTTCACTGGCTTCCTGTCGAGAAAAGGATCAACTTCAAACTTCTCGTCCACACTTACAAGGCTCTCCACGACGTAGGACTCACCTACCTCAACCAACGCATCACCTTCCACCGCCAGACCTATCTGCTCCACAGGCACTAACCACCGTACCCCGCATACAAAAACCTCGGCTGGCGGAGATCCTTTGACTACCTTGTGGCAAAGAGCTGGAACTCCTTGCCCCTGCACCTCAGGCAGTCACTATCCCTACCCCAATTCAGTAAGGACCTCAAGACATGGCTCTTCGACTGAAGCACAGAGGACCGCCCCCTACAGCGCCTTGAGACCCTTATGGCTGAGTAGTTGCGCTCTATAGATTATGACTGATTGATGATTGAAGCATTCACTGGGGCGCCCTCAATGTTCACTAAGGAGTGGTAATAGCACAATCAGCAACGTGAGATATAACATATATTTAAGAATGTATATATCGCAACCAGACCAGGAGGGTATAAAGGCACTTTACATATGCATCATAGGCCTTACATCAAGGGTAGGGAAAGGGAAAATACATCTACAATAAGTAAAGAACCTAGAGTAGGCACAGATCTATCCGCCATAGAGTTTGTGCAGAATAACAAGGCTGAGTGTTGAAATGAGGATCGTCACATTGTCTGTGTAGATGTATTTGCCCTTTGGAATATGCTAGCCGGGGTCAGAAATTGTTTGAGCAAATTTACTGTGAACAGTCTAGCTCAGGGGTCTCCAACCTTTTCTGTAGTGAGAGCTACTTCTGATCAGTGAAAATCATTGTGAGCTACTGAAGGCTAAACAACTTGCACATTGTTACCAAACACCCCCTCGCCCAGCTTCATTGACTTTAGCAAGGAGTTTAACTATAGGTAGAGAGGTCCATCTGGTAATAGCTGTTCCAGAAAACAACTGTTTTCTTGCTGGTGAAGACATAAATTTGTGAACTTCTATCAACTGAATCTTTGCTACTCAGACCCTTCACCCATGGAGCCACAAGGGTTTTAAACGAGTGGTACTAAAACATGCAACAAGCCACAAACATTCACCATCCACCCACCAGTGTCACCAAGGTCTGAAACTATAACATGTGCAACGACTCACAAATGCGCACCTGCGCCCCACCAAGAACTACTACTAATGTGTGCAACCAATCCTAAACACTGCCCGGTGCACCAACGATGTTCACCACGGTCTGACCTGAACACATACAACTCAGCACTCAAGTTAAACCCAATGTCAAGACTTTGGCACCCGGAGCCCAACCCGTAACAGTGAAACTGGCAGACAAAACTGAAACTTTGTGATTAAAGGTCCCACGCTCACTGACTGGCGAAACAAAAATTGGTCTAGAACAGTGGTTCTTAACTTTTCGACGTCTGTGGATCCCCACGTAATCATTACTGGAACATGGGGACCCGCTGTGAATTATTATTGGAATCTGGGGTCCCCCACTGTGTCATTACTGGAACCCGGGGACCCCCAATGAATCATTATTGGAAACCGGAGACCCCTGCCTAATCATTTTCAAAGATTTGAACCTCAAAACAATACACATAAAATACAGATATAAGCATTCATCGAACAAGTACAAAAATCATTAAATATTTAATATAATTCACAAACAAATTTTGAAAAAATGCAATTTCAGATTCCTTCACATTTACAGAAAGTCTTAAAACTTTCAGTGTTACATTTTGCTTCTTTATTCATATGCACTTTACTAATGTGCTGATATTATTTAATTCTGTAAGCAGTTCTGGACCCCCAGAGTAGGCTTCATGGACCCCCAGATGTCCCGTGACCACAGGTTAAGAACCACTGGTTTAGAAGTTTCCTTTACTTCTCAGTGTTGCATGTTGACTGCAAGTACAATTGGAGTTAATTTTTAATTTTAATATTCAGTTCTTTAGCTCCAACCATTTTAATAAGGACATTTCAATCTTTGTTTGCAGCCTTGGAGGGCACAGTGCTTCAGTTTCTCTGACACGGTCACTTTTCCACAGTTGCTTGTGGCCTTGTCGGCCCAGGGGTTGCATGTCCTGCAGCGCATAGATCCTGAAGGTCTCAAGAGAAGTGGCCACAGACCTCCATAGGCCACCTTGACCTGGCCAGCAGGTCCTACATGAAACGGTCTTGATTTCAGGGTGTAGGCCCAGCTGCAGAAACCATGAGCAGCTGTGGACTTACAGATGTGGGACTCGAGGGGGTGGGGTAATCATCCCTCCCAGCACTGGGAGTGGAGGGACGCATTGGACAATATCCTCCGGACATTGAAGTGTACACTGATGCATCAACACAGGAATGTCTGTGGGGCTCCATGATCTGTTTGTTTAATTAATTATTTAATTGTGGTCATTGGGGAGCTGAGACTCTCCTAGGTAGCCAACAAGAGTAGGGGAAGGCAGAGGATGCTGCTACTGCTGGCGCAGCTGACTTGAGAAAACTTTAGGAGAGGCTCAACACCTCAGCGACTGCTAATCAATAATCAGAAAAACTGAACAGGTCTCGGAGCCCCCCTCCCCCCCCC
The DNA here is from genome assembly GCF_031143425.1 of Pleurodeles waltl. NCBI lineage: Eukaryota > Metazoa > Chordata > Amphibia > Caudata > Salamandridae > Pleurodeles > Pleurodeles waltl. The sequence goes on along the minus strand of NC_090445.1, from coordinate 20,346,545 downwards.
CCCCACACTCCCCCACCCCCTCCAATTCTGCACCTTAACAAGGAGTCGTTCGCGAAGTGCAGCTTGATTTGAGACAGGCATGTTCTGTCTATGTTTGATCATCATTGTGGAAACAGTCCAGACTCAAAAGCCCACCTTTAAATCTCACCACTAGGCCATTGTATGTACATAGTGTTAGCTCGATTTAAGGTGTATTATGTATAAGTATGTATATTTACTGAACTCTGTAGACTGACACTACAGGGAGTGCAGAATTATTAGGCAAGTTGTATTTTTGAGGATTAATTTTATTATTGAACGACAACCATGTTCTCAATGAACCCAAAAAACTCATTAATATCAAAACTGAATATTTTTGGAAGTAGTTTTTAGTTTGTTTTTAGTTTTAGCTATGTTAGGGGGATATCTGTGTGTGCAGGTGACTATCACTGTGCATAATTATTAGGAAACTTAACAAAAAAAAATATATACCCATTTCAATTATTTATCATTACCAGTGAAACCAATATAACATCTCAACATTCACAAATATAAATTTCTGACATTCAAAAACAAAACAAAAACAAATCAGTGACCAATATAGCCACCTTTCTTTGCAAGGACACTCAAAAGCCTGCCATCCATGGATTCTGTCAGTGTTTTGATCTGTTCACCATCAACATTGCGTGCAGCAGCAACCACAGCCTCCCAGACACTGTTCAGAGGTGTACTGTTTTCCCTCCTTGTAAATCTCACATTTGATGATGGTCCACAGGTTCTCAATGGGGTTCAGATCAGGTGAACAAGGAGGCCATGTCATTAGATTTCCTTCTTTTATACCCTTTCTTGCCAGCCACGCTGTGGAGTACTTGGACGCGTGTGATGGAGCATTGTCCTGCATGAAAATCATGTTTTTCTTGAAGGATGCAGACTTCTTCCTGTACCACTGCTTGAAGAAGGTGTCTTCCAGGAACTGGCAGTAGGACTGGGAGTTGAGCTTGACTCCATCCTCAACCCGAAAAGGCCCCACAAGCTCATCTTTGATGATACCAGCCCAAACCAGTACTCCACCTCCACCTTGCTGGCGTCTGAGTCGGACTGGAGCTCTCTGCCCTTTACCAATCCAGCCACGGGCCCATCCATCTGGCCCATCAAGACTCACTCTCATTTCATCAGTCCATAAAACCTTAGAAAAATCAGTCTTGAGATATTTCTTGGCCCAGTCTTGACGTTTCAGCTTGTGTGTCTTGTTCAGTGGTGGTCGTCTTTCAGCCTTTCTTACCTTGGCCATGTCTCTGAGTATTGCACACCTTGTGCTTTTGGGCACTCCAGTGATGTTGCAGCTCTGAAATATGGCCAAACTGGTGGCAAGTGGCATCGTGGCAGCTGCACGCTTGACTTTTCTCAGTTCATGGGCAGTTATTTTGCGCCTTGGTTTTTCCACACGCTTCTTGCGACCCTGTTGACTATTTTGAATGAAACGCTTGATTGTTCGATGATCACGCTTCAGAAGCTTTGCAATTTTAAGAGTGCTGCATCCCTCTGCAAGATATCTCACTATTTTTGACTTTTCTGAGCCTGTCAAGTCCTTCTTTTGACCCATTTTGCCAAAGGAAAGGAAGTTGCCTAATAATTATGCACACCTGATATAGGGTGTTGATGTCATTAGACCACACCCCTTCTAATTACAGAGATGCACATCACCTAATATGCTTAATTGGTAGTAGGCTTTCGAGCCTATACAGCTTGGAGTAAGACAACATGCATAAAGAGGATGATGTGGTCAAAATACTCATTTGCCTAATAATTCTGCACTCCCTGTAATAGAATAACAATAGTTCAATGTCAGAACACAAAGCTCCATTTGTGGTCCATGCAAGAGAGAAGGATGCAATCCCTGTAACCCCCGCACTTGGCCCACTCCCAACATTCACATATGACCACTCATGCACGAAATACAACAGGCATGGATTGTGATTTTGGGAATTCTTGGCCTTGGTTTTATTAATGTATGATTGGTACTTGTTCGTCATTGCAATCATAAAATCACGTTGCCCGGTCATAAATCACTCTGACAGGAACATAAATCATTTCAACAGTATCATAAATCATTTTGAAAGGGCCATAAACAGTTTGATGGGTCATAAATCGTATCTGCCATAGATCAATCATGTCTTGTCATCTTCCTGCCATAATTTATGACACCCTTTACAAGTTGATATTCCATCAATCATACATGCTACTTTTTTAGGGTAATAAAGTTGTGCACCGGATTTTTCTTTGACTGCAAGGGGGGTAGTCTCTCACTGGTGTTAGGAACAACTCGCTAACTTGTCTGTCCATTTTGCGCCCCGCCAACCTGCGGGTCTGGGATGCGAGTGCCGTTTACTACCCCCGTCGGCTGACACACTCTGCTATCGTAAAGCATCCCCAGGTAAGTGGCCTTTATCCTGCACACAACGCTGCCGCTGTACCTTCTCTACCCCCTTTTTGCCACGTATATCTCCAGGTGGCTCCCCACAAATTTTGGGGTATGCTCCTGCCTCCTCTAGGCAAAGCCGACCAATGCCACGGCTACCCATAGATTCGCCCAGAATTCATGACTCATTCATCTGAGAGTTGTATCACATCACCGGCATACGACTCCAGATGCCTCGGGTTGATCAGACCTTGTCTGATACTCTTGAAGGCATTTCCCTTGCAAAACTTGCTGACTGCAAAGTTTAGTTTGCTCCTGGAGTTATCCACTGCCCTATTTGACATGGCCCCAGGCCATGTTTGTCTGGGGATGATTTCTGAGCTACCAGAGGATACTGCTGCTTTTGTCAGCAGTAAATAGATTTAGTGGAGGAGGTCCTTCCTCCCAAGCTGAGCGAGGTTGTTGCCACCCAGGTGTCCTACGAGGACTCTGACTCTGATGAGTATCTGACAGCTGTTGCCAAAGGCTGCCCCCATCTCATCCCCGGGATGCCCCACCATCTAATGTTGGTGGCTTCTGGTCGGCTTGCCTGCCTGCTGTCACTGCAGGTCAACCATGCTTGCATTTGGTGGATAAATGAGTGCCAGACCACCAAAACTGTTTTGCTCCCAGCCTCTGCTAAGGCAACAAAAACAATTGTCAACTTGCTTGTTGCGCGGCCCACGCTTAGTCACGACAGTTGTGGCCTCACGTATGTTTTGTATGCGTTAGAGCAGCACCTGCCCACCGCCTTGATCCCAGCCTCTGGCATTCCATGTTGTGCGGCCGCTGTTGCCACCCCTATCCTGAATGAATGGGACTCAATGGAGGAGTATGGTAGGCCATCCCTAGGGCTTTGTGCATGACTACGGAGAACTGAAAGTTGCTCAGCAGGTCCCCATTCTTGCCGCCCCACTCCCCGCTGGTCACGCTGCCATGTGAGCAGATAAGCAGCACACTGGATGGTATTTGGGGTCTTCTATGCAATGCATTTGTACCCAGAACCCCTTGCCTTGCTGGTCTGTTTTTGATTTCCGCAGTAGCAACTCCACCTTTGACACGCCTGGCTTGAGACCCATTGACACCCATTGCTTGCAGCCATGCTGTGCGCGCCTCCCTTCTTGCTGGGGGCCACCAGCTCGCTTGCCCTAAAAGCCTCAAAAACACTGTGGCAAGTGCTGCTCTAAACAAGAAAACCTCGAGTATGTCTACTGCCGCCTCTTCAAGTGCAACTTGTATCTAGGTCAGCTTTGTGAAATTTGTGGGCCATCTTGTGTCCTGTCTCTTCCCTTCCAGGCACTTCCAGACTTTCACTGCTGCCCTGATATATTGTGAGACAGTGGGGTCCACTCCCATGCGTAGCCTTGTAAAGTGGGCCACTGCTGCTTATTAAGCCTCTTCCCAAGATTTTGATTTCTTCTGTAGGTGTGCTCACTCGATAAAGTGTTCACCAGCCCTAGCTCCGGATCCGGGGTCCCCGTGTCTGTAGTCCTTCCACCTGCATCACCATGCTCGCATGTTTTCTGCACCGCCTTGCCGCGCCGGGTGTGAGTGCATGATCCATCAGGCTTGACAAGTCTGCTCCGCCAGCTCCCACAAATCTTCTGGGAAAGTGGTCCTCTGCTGCTCTGATTCTGGTGCTGGTTTCCTGAACTTGCTCACCTGGGACCGAGAAAGCGCATCTGCCAGTGAGTTCTCCACCCTTTGCCTTTATGTTGAGGCTGCCCCCCAACTGCAACTGTACCATGCGCGACATTAGCCTTCGTATATTTGTTTATTGCCTACACCACCCCTTGGATCTCTGACCAGAGGATGAGTTTCATCTCTCAGCTTACCCCTCCAAACCATCAGCACCACCACCATCGGGAAAAGCTCCAGGAAGGTGATCTACTTTGCAATGCCCAACTCATGCCATCTCTTGGGCCATTGCCCGCACACTACACCCTTCCCAATATTGCACCAAAGCCCGGGCTACCCACTGCGTATGTAACGAGAGCTATCTGCCTGGCTCTCACCATCCTTTTCTCCATGTTAGAAGCCCATTGAAGTCTGCGAGAAATGAGTCCCACCTGCCAGGGCACCTTTCAGCCCTTCCTCGCGACTTCTCTCGCAGGCCTGCCGTTAGCGAAAACTCATCCTGCTGCTATGTCCCTTGCTGAGAACTTTAGCTTCCAATCAGCCTTTGCAGCTCCCAGAGCGTGGCCTTTTCTTTGCTGCACATAATCCTTATTTCTTTCCTCAACTCACGGTCTTTGCCTTCTGATATTCTGGATGTACCCAGAACAGAGTCTAACTTAATCCCCATGAACACTAGCTTTGTCTCCTGGCCCATAGTTTTCTCTGCTGGTAGTGATACGCCCAGTTCTGTGGATTGCCCTGCACACTGCCCCTGCTACTTGAAGTGAGTGGCATCAGGGGCAGCACTGCTTTAAACCCTTTCTCCTCCAGGCTGAGATGCGGTGATGCCCCCCTTAGGAGGTTAAAAAAACTCCTAGGCCTTGATTGGCCCAGTGTTTTCGAGCCAACCTTGGCACCCTTTTTTGTTCCAGAGGGGAGGTGAGTCCCCCTTTTAGCTCAGCATGCTATGGTGCCTTATATGGTTTTTTGGGGCCCCCGATGGCTGTTATTACACCGGCCCTTTATGCCCCTTTTGAGCGGGGCACCCTCTGCCAGTCTCTGAACAACATAATATGCAGTGCTGGACTAAAATCCTGGTTTCCCCATTTTATTGTGTGAACCACAGCACATTAATTTACTTCACTATGTATAATTTTCCCTAACGTTCCAGGTTGAGAGCACATTGAAATAATTCAGTACAGGATCTGCACTCTACAAGAACGTCACTTGTGTATGCTTAGTGGTGGTGGACTCGAAATTCAAATCATTTGCATGGTTTATTAAAGGACATCAGGTGGAGTTTGTCCCTTCATATAAATATTTGAGACTCATTGTGGATCATCATCTGAATTTTAAACCACAGCTTGCTGCCGCTCAGACAAAGGCACACTCTTTGACTTATGGGTTTGAGTTACTGAAGTTACTAAAAAAAAAAGCTGAGTTGTCCTTTATTTAATTACTTGCTTTCTGTAATGTCGGTGCGGCTATTGCAAACAGTCACTCATGGGGCTGAAATTATACGGGGCAAGGAAATAGTTTCCTTCAACTGAATTCAAACTAAGGTTTATAAAACAGTGTTCCAGATTCCAAACTCAGTTTCACCAGCCCAGGTACGTTTAGAATTTGGGTTGAAAAAACATGCATTTCAGAGCATATGTGCTTAAATTAAATTCTGTTGGAGACTTCGAGCGCAGAGATCGGTTCTATTAGTTACCAATGCTGAATAGAAACTGAGGAACAACAGCGTTGCAACGTGAAAGGCTCATGGGGTCATTATTTAAATGATGCTATTAAGGAATTAGGTTTGTAAGATGTTTGGGGCATAAACTTGGGGAAACGGGAGTTTAACCGCATAGTAAATTCTGCTACTCGGTCTTCGTCCTTTTTAACAGACAAAAATACGTTTGCTACAAGACGGCATGCCTGGTCTCTATTATCATCATATAAAACTCTACGGGCCCAGGAATATCTTTCAGTGCCCTTTCCATAAGTTCTAAAACATAAATAAATGCTATTTCCTTTTGGTATGATGGAGACTAAAGACATTGCCCCTTCTTTGAAATATCAGCCGCAGCCTCAATCCTGCCGTCTTTGTGGGTAGAAACAAGAGTGTGCCCGGTGCCGGAAGTACAAAGGAAAATTTACTTGAAACATATTTTTAGGATTCTGAACATTCGTTCATGTAGGCAAGCTGTTATTAGTTGGTTGGGTGGCACTTCAATTCCTCTGGCCTGTAGGGGTACTAAATTTATATTGCTGATTTTTAAAGAAATGTCTAAGATAATTGAGTAGGTCAGGTCAAAGTCAAGAGTTTCCCCACATGTTTTTATGCTAATGAGTATTTAATCAGAAAGAAAAAATTTAAAAAATAGGCGGGAGGAGGAAAGCATAAGCTAATTTTGAGCTTGAAAGGTTTACGGCTAATCGTAGCCAAGCTTGTAAGACAACCGGTTTTATAAATTTCATTTGAAACGCTCCCCGTCGTCCCGCTACGGATTACACTTTATGCTTATCGTATATTGTTGCACTGTCCCTTTAACCAGGTTATTTGTGATTGTATGGTCGCATGACTCAGCCTTTATCGTTCATATTTTAAGCACATGGTTTTGTCTTAAATAATATTAGGCGGGATAGTTTTTTAATATTCTGTGTAATTATATGCTGAAATCGGGAAGTATGCTTTGTGTTTTATTTTGCCAGGATTATGTGATTTGATCTTAAAGTTGGCGTTGGTTTTAATTAACTATGCTAATAAATTTAACTTGTAACTTGTATATGCTCAGTATCAAACAACATTGTTTCACATTTATAAATAGGGAATGAGGAAGACACATTTTTAGTGACCCTTGGCAATGTTTTCAGGGCATGGCTTTATTTTTTAATGTTTTCACATCTACAAATATTACTTTTTTTATATGTTGCTCAATTCAATTGAGACACTGAGAATTGTTGCAAAATACATTTTTTTAAAGCTGTTGTATTTTTCATGGTATTTTTTGCTTTATGTACATCTTTCGATGGCTCAGCTCATGCTCTGGGTCCAAAAGCCAAGCCAGACCCTTCACGCGTTTCTCCTCGCGCCTCTGGAACATCACTTTGTGTTACGCTTTGGCGGCACAAGCCTCTCAGTCCTTTCTATGGCTTTTCATGGCCTCATAGCTACGAAGAACAAAACAGCGCAAGTCGCTGCGTTGCCTTACTCTGCGCTAGGGAGACTTTCCATGAGCGTTGCGGTGGGTTTTCGCACGCAGCACCCATGGATTTTGACACTGCCCACATAGAAAGAGGAAAACGCCTCTTGGGATTGTTCTTGTGCAGGAAGGTGCTGTTTCCTGCGCAAAGACAATCCTGCATGCAAGGGTGCTTGCGTTGGCGCTAGGCAGCCAACCGTGCGACAGCGCCGGGGAAGGACAGAAATTCGCCGTATTTCATAAATTCGGTGCATTCCTACCCTTTAGCATTGGCGTGCAGCAGCACAGCAAGGTGAGTTGTAGCGCTGCCCTGTGCCAATTCCCCTTAAATATGGGCCGTAGCGTTTAGAGGGCCCTTGTGGCCGCTACCTGCCGAGGAGGTGGTGTTAAGCGCCTCGTTAGTCCAGTTTCATGTCATGGGGCTATGTTGCCAAGCGTGCCATGGTGGGATCTTCTGAAGGGGTGGAGGGTTCTCTCAATAACCAAACAATCAATCAGTGGGTCTTGTAAAGCGCTGCTCTTCACCCCTGGGGGTCTCCAGGCACTGGTAAGAGGGTTGACCTTTGCGGTTGAGGAGGTAACCTTTAGCCAACATAAGTATGTGTTAGGCAACCTTTGCAACGTCCACTGTGCTGGCCTGGATCAATTGTTGTTAATTGGGAGAGGATGTGGCGTTGGGGCCAGATCTGCCGCCTTTGCAGCTAGTCTCGGCGTCTGCTCAACATCCTGTGATCCTGGGCAAATCACTTAATCTCCCAGCAGACATCAGAACCGAATGTGTCCTTGTGCAATGTAACTGGTGCTCGTGTAAAGCGCCTCCAATACCTCCGGGTCGAGCTCGCGCTACATAAAACTGCAAAAAAAGAATTAATAATACCTTTGGAGTTCACGTTGGAACAAATACTGAACTCTCATCCCACTAAACATCGGCTTTCCAACGACGGATGAATGCGCGCATCAGGGCTTTTGGCGCGCCGGCTCTTCCTGTGTCTAACACATGCCCCCGCCGGAGAGCGGGGCTCGCAAACCGCACCTCCATGTCGCGATAGAGACGAGATAAATAATAGAGCCACGCTTTTAGATGCCGGAGCAAGGGCTGAGGAAGCAATCCACTCTGGGCCGACAGACAGAGCGCCGTCCACCGGAGCCCTCATGGCTGAGGCCCCCCCGATAAAAGCTCATATCCTAATGAGATATTTCTATAATTCATAGGGGGCTCGTGGCACAGGGGAGCAGTGCTGAGCTGTACTTACAGATCACATCCGCCCGCAGGTCGGCCCATTTATGACTTTTGGCACCGCTGGCCACGCAGGCCTCGATTACAGGACACCTCGGAGTTCATTAGCGCACAAGTGGTCCCCTGAACCGCGCCAAATGCGCGTCTGGCACGGAGCTCGCTGGGTGAATTAGCAGGAAATGCTGGGGAAGGGAGCGCTCAATTCCCATCCTCCTAGTCAGCAGCATTAATGCCCGGCTCCACCGAGGCCTCTTTACCCGTCCATCCTTTCATATCTCCACGTCAAAGCATCCCCCATCCCTCCCGGTGGGGGTCGGAAGCGTGCCGGTCCCTGCTGGCGCACCCTTTCCTCACCTCCCACTGAGTGCACTGGGGTGGTAGAGCCAGGCCTCCGCCCCAAGAGTGCGGCAGTACCAGCCTTGGGGTCTGGTGCCAACATGCCACAGTGGTCTTCCGTCACTTCCTGTTCATCCCACCCCCAAGGCGGCTTCCGCCAAGGCCACGGCTTCTTGTTGGAGAGTCAGAGCCTCTTGGTGTCCTGTTTGGAGCTGTCCATCCACTGGCAGTGTCCTGATACCGGTGCCCCATGTGGAAGCCATGGCATCAGCCCAAGCACACGACAGACACTCGGCCTCACGTCACCAATGTTCTCAGCAAAATGTAATTTAGGGGTGAGCGAAAAATTCTGCTCCGCCGGCGAAGTTTGGAGTTCCAGCAAAACTCTGCCAACTGCCACATGGCAGAGTTTTTTCTTGTGCACTCACCCCAAGGTTAAGTTTGCGAGCAATAATTTGCATCCCCAGTGTGATTTTTGGGCACTAGAATACCTCCTGGTGAGAATCTCATGGTGGGTGGTCGCGACCATTCCAGTTGAGAAAGCTGCCACTTGAGAAGAAAACCTACTTGAGTGGTCTAAACTTTGGAGCGCTACGAATTAAACAATGCTCGATCATTTACCTTAGGTGTTCGGTGTCGGAGAGGGCCAGACATCAGCAAGTGTTGGTGGAGGTCTCTGCGAGAGTTCACTTGGGTACTGTGTTCCACGTCTTAGAACCACGTCCTGGCTACAAGGAGCACTTTCCTGTGGTCTTAAGAGACCAGGGACCATTGCTTTGCTTGATTGGCCAGGCTGTGTCCCAGCAGTGGAGTACCAACCTGCTTGAGAAGGCCACACTCACCGGTCACCCTGGTTGGGTAAGCAACACTCGCTGATTATCCTAGCTGGGCTTGCCACACTCGCTGATTATCCTAGCTGGGCTAGCCATACTCACCGGTCACCCAGGCTGGGTAGGCTACACTTACAGATCACCCTTGCTGGGTAGGCCACACCCACCAATCATCCTGCCTGGGCTGGCAACACTCACCGGTCACCCTGCATGGGCTGGCCACACTCACCCTGGCTGGGCTGGCCACACTCAACCTTGGTGGGTAAACCACACTCGCTGGTCACCCTGGCTCGGTAGACCACACTCACCAGTCATCCTGCCTGGGCTGGCCACACTCACCCTGGCTTGGCTGGGCTGGCCACACTCACCCTGGCTTGGCTGGGCTGGCCACACTCACCCTGGCTTGGCTGGGCTGGCCACACTCACCCTGGCTTGGCTGGGCTGGGCATACTCACCGGTCACCCTGGCTGGGCTGGCCACACTCACCCTGGCTGGGCTGGCCACACTCACCCTGGCTGGGTTGGCCACACTCACCGGTCACTCCTTCCAGGGGGTTGGGAACGGTGCTGCATCAATGGCATTAGATGCCAGGCATTGAGCAGACAGCCATGACTTCCAGAACCGAGCCAATATTGATGCCACTTGATTCTGGCCCAAGGAGTGCTCTGGGCACCTTGGCCCAACCAGCAGACTCGACCCTGTGACCAACTCAGAATACCTGGACATGGCACGCCGTTCAGATGAAGGGGTACTGCTGTGTTCAGACACTGTACATCACACCTTTCTAAACCCCCGCCCCGGAAGTACTAAAACTCAGGGTTCCAGAACGTTGGGTGCCCCCTTGTGCTTTGGCAGGAGCCCATCAACTGCGGATGTGAAAAGATTCAGGTGAGCAGCTTTCGTTGGTGTGCAAACTGTTTAAATTCCTTGTCAGGCCCCCTCAAGGGCCAGGCCTCCTCTGAAAATGCTTATTGGCAGTGCAAATTCAAAATGTGCCAGCAATGAGCGCTTTACGCGGGCTCATTGGCATACATTCATTTCCTGGTAGGTGCGGGGAGATGAAGTGATCTGCCCAGAGTCACAGGATCTGGAGCCGACGCCGAGACTCGAATGTGGTTCCCCATCTGCAAAGTCGGCCGCTCTGCCACCCCCTCCCCCCCGAAGTCCAACATTAGGGGGGCCCTGTCAGTCACTGTAGCTGCCCTCTGCCAAGCCAACTGGTGAGATGGTGGCCTCTCGGAGGCGGCCAGCCTGGCCGTCCCTGCAGGCCCACGAGCTGTGCCAGGGTTGGTAGATTCCTCCTGGCACCACGCAGGCACCCCGGGAAGCAATGACTCGTCAGTTTTAAAGGAGCTCTTCCTGGAAGCCACAGAGAACCGGAGCTCAGAGGACAGACATATGGGGGACAGGACGCCCACCCGCCCTGGCCTTTTATCCAAGGACTGAAGATGCCCGGCGCAGTTCTACGGGAGTCTTGGGCAGTGGGTGGCCCTGGTGAGTGTGCGCGTGCTCGGGGCCAGGGCCCTTTCAGCTACAAGGGATATTTACATTCTGCAAGGAACTGAGAAGCAGATTAGGTAAAATACTCATTTAAGTGTTAGAGGAGACTTCTAGGTGCGAGTACTGACAACAAAAAGGAGCCAGTGATCTGTAAAAGAAAAAAAAAAAAGAAAAAAAAGCCAGATAGATGTGAAAATTTGAAAAACACCGATGAATCAAAACGATGCCCCTTAAAATCAGGGAAGCAACCCTGCTGCCCAGCAGCACGTGACGCCCATCATGTTCCACCAGCCACGTCTGCACCTGACAGCCGGCAAAGGCATGTGGTGCTTGTAAAGTTCACATGATGCCATGTCAGCCTGCAGAAGGGTGGGGGTTGGCCGCCAGTGAGCCCCACCCGGACAGGCACTCCATGGTCTGGACCCACATAGACGCCCATGCAGCCTCGCCTCCGCACTCAGTGGCACTCGCCAGGACCCTTTTTTTAGGGTTCAGCCTGCGTCTTATGCGCATGCGTTTTCCTTGCAAGATGCTTTAAGAGTTAGAAAAGGGCTCGGAGCCACGCCCACGTCACATCAGTCTATTGGATTGGTTAGTGGGCTTGCCTGTTAAAATCTGCTTGCTTTCATTAGTGGAAGGCACGCATACGTCATGCCTTTTCCGGTGGTTAGCCCTCCTCGAGCGCAGCGACCAAGTACTGAAAACATGCGAGGCTCACTATTTCCCGTCAGGTTTGTGGACTACTTTTTATCTTTTGTTCACAGCGCAATATCGCTTGGCAGAAGTTGAGTGCTTTGCATGACATCGACCCTGTTACATAGTTAATTGCACTTTTGCCGGTTATGTAGATAATTGCCGATAGGTTTCACTACGAGTGAACTGTAGCAGCACGATCACGCTGTTTTTTCCATTCAATGTGGCAAGAAAAGTCCCGTTGGGAGTTTACAACTGCTAATAGCTCTAACTCGGAGAAATGCGAGACCCTATTGCATTGCAAATGCTTGTGTTTTTTTTAAATTTTTTAAGCACTGTCTCATGTAAAGCAGGCTCCTTCTCTGGCTATAATTCGATCCACGTGACCCGCCTGCACAGGAGGCCGCCGTGATGGCCATCCCCCCTCACACTCACGCAGCCTCTGATTGCCCTTTAATTGTCTAATTGATGCCGATTCCAGCCACCACCCCAGGTCTGACTTCTGTCAGCCACTCACAGGGTTCCCATCGTGACCTGCGCGACTATCGCAGGGCACCAGGCCCAATGTCTGGATCAGTGGCATGGTGGGTGAAAAACAATGGATTGGAATGCGGTCCTGAGCGATCCCCAGGGGCAGAGTTTAGGTCATGCAACGCACCTGCACCGGGTTACACCTACGCACTGGAAAGCCAAAGTTCCCAAGCAGAGCTTTTTCACAATTCAGCCAATTACTGGTGGCTTCAGCAGCCGATTTCCAGAGAAGGGCAGTAGTTTGTCCAAAAACGACCATACGAGCAGGTTTACAAAGTAAAACAGGAAAAAAAAAAAGCCAAAAGGTCTTGCCCTCATGAACTATTGAATTTTTTAATATCTTTAGCACTGGTGCACAGCACCCAGAAATAAATTAAAAACAAAATCCTATTGCGTCATTTGTAGGCACGCACCATACACTCACATGCCTACAAAACAACAGTTGCTTCTGCTTCTTTTCATTTGCTGATTAAACTCAGAATGCAAATAGAAAGAAAAACACAAACTTAAAAAAAAAAAACCTTGCACTACTAGGCCTTTTCCCCCTCCTGTGTCAAGTCTTTTTTTTGGCAATTTGGGGTAGTTCGCGCTTAGGGCTCCATAACGTTTTGTCCACCTAAGCTATCCATGCCAAATTTGTGCTCTGGGGCACTGTAACAAGGGGCCTGAGCCTTTGAGGCTCACCACCAGGTGTTACAGTTCCTGCAGTGAGAAGGTGCGTTGCACCTCCACCCAGAGCAGGCTCCGTTTCTGGCCTCAGAGAGCACAAAGGACCTCCCCCATGTGATCAGAAACTCATCTGGAAGTGGCAGGCTGGCACAGACCGGTCAGTCCTGCACTAGAAGTTTGGCTACAATACAGGGGCTATCTCTAAGGTGCCCTCTGGGCGCATTTTCCAATAAATCCAACACTGGCATTAGTATGGATTTATTGTGCTGAGAAGTTTGATACCAAACTTCCCAGACTTCAGTGAAACTATTATGGAGCTGTGGAGTTCGTAATGACAAACTCCCAGCCCATATACTCAGTATGGCCGCACTGCACTTACAATGTCTAAAAATGGACTTAGTCACTGTAGGGGCACAGTGCTCATGCAACTATGCCCTCACCTGTGGCATAGTGCACCCTGCCTTAGGGCTCACTTACCTATGCCACAGGCAGTGGTGTGTGGGCATGGCACTCAGAGGGGTGCCATGTTGACTTTGCCTTTTTGTCCCCACCAGCACAACCAAGCTGCAATGGCAGTGCGCATGTGCTTGGTGAGGGGTCCCTAGGGTGGCACAACACATGCTGCAGCCCCTGGGGACCTTCCCTGGCCACAGGGCCCTTGGTACCAGGGGAACCTTTTACAAGGGACTTAACTGTGTGCCAATTGTGGCAGCAATGGTACTTTTTTGTGTGAAAGAACCCGAAAGGGGAGGGAGAAAGGGGGGGGGAGAGTAGGGGAGGGTGGTGGTGGTGGTGGTGGTGGTTCAACACCAAAAATGGCACTTTTCTACACAACTCCCTCCCAAACAAAAAAGGATGAGACTAAAACTTTGAGGAAAGTCTTCATTGTCTAAGTGGAATAACCTTGCATGGGCAGTCCCAGGTCTGTGTTCCACTGAAAAGTCCATTCCCTGTAGGGAGATGGACCACCTCAACAGTTTATGGTTCTCACATTTCATTTGCATCAGCCATCTGAGAGGTCTGTGGTCAGCTCGAACAATAAAGTGAGTACCAAACAAGTATGGTCACCGCTTTTTCACTGACCAAACCACAGCAAAGGCCTCCCTTTCAATGGCACTCCAACACTGCTCCCTGGGGAGTAACCTCCTGCTAATAAAATCAACAGGCTGGTTGTTAGAAATTAGGTCTCTAGTTGGCAGTCAGTTTGAACCCTGTCCAAGTAGCGACCCTCGCTCTAGTCAGGATAACCAAGATACCCGATCAGATAATTTCTGCTCACACCCCATGGTAGCTTGGCACAAGCAGTCTGGCTTACCTCAGAAGCAATGTGTAAAGCACTTGCACATAACACACAGAAATAAATGAAAACACTGCAAAAGGAAACCACACCAGCTTTAGAACAATAGCCAATATTTATCTGTGTAAAACAAGACCAAAACAATAAAAATCCAACATACATCAATAAAGATATGAATTTTGCAAGATTTCAAAATACAGTTCCTTGAAGTCGATAGCTCCAGCTGGGGCTATCACGGCGTTATCAACAAAACCAACAGTTCAGGCCAGCCACCACATCTTGGGCCAGCTACGGGGTCGGGAAGACCGCAAACAGTACCTTAGATTTGCAGAGTGTCATGATCCTCGCTGTGAGCTCTGGATATGGTCATCACTGATGTTGCGGTGTCAGTGCGGAGGTCGTCAGGCCCTTGAGGTCACAAACATTGCAGCTCGAACTCCGGGCTGATTAAGTCAGGAGTGCTGGCATAGATGGCATTGGGGCTGCGGTGCGAAGCAGGACGATGCGACGTGCGGTGCCCACAGGTCACAAGGCAGGCAGCGGCTCGGTGACGGCATCCAGCAGCGTCGGTGAGACCAGGGCTGCGGTGAAGCGGGCGATGTCACCAGGTCACAGTGCAAGGAGCTGCATCATCGTTGCTGAAGCGTTGTCCCTGGTAGGCCCAAGTCAGCAGAGTGACACGGAACAGCTCCGGGCAGCATCTGCAGGTCACGGTGCAGACAGGGACGTCTGTTGATGACACTGGAGTTGATGGTGCTGGCATCAGTGGACCGGGACAGGACAGTGGGACATGACTGCTTTGTGCTCCTCACAAGCTGTGCCCACAGGCCACGGTGCAGGCAGCGGTGCCGGTGTCAGCAGGAGCGTCATTGTTGGGGATGCCCAGGCTGCGGTGTGAGCAAGGAGATGCCAGAGTGAGGGGCCCACAGGTCACGGTGCAAGCAGCGGCTCACTGGCAGTGAGACCAGGGTTGCAGTGCGACTCCGTGCAGTGTCGGCAGGTCATGCTGCAGTCAGCGGTGTCATTGACAGTGTCACAGTGGGTTTTCTACTGTTGCAGCACAAAAAACACAGTTCCTAGTGCTGTAGGTAGATGAAACTGAAGTCTTTGATATCCTTGAGACTTCCAACAGGAGGCAAGCTCTACTCCAAGCCCTTAGAGAACTTTCTCAAGTAGGATATACAGCAAAGTTCACCCTTTGCTCTCTTAAGGCAGAAGCAGCAACTGCAGGCCAACACAGCAAAAGGGCTGTACTCCTCCTCCAGCCCTTCTCCGTGAGAGAGGTTCCTCTGGATTCCAGAAAGACTCTAAAAGTCTGGGGTTTGGGATCCACTACCTATACCCCTTTCTGCCTTTGAAGTTGGTAAACTTCAAAGGAAAGTCTGTTGTTTGCAAGATCCTTCCTTGTCCAGGCCAGGCCCTTGACACACCGCAGGGATTGGAGACTGCATTGTGTGAGGGCAGGCACAGTCCTTTCAGGTGCGAGTGACTACTCCTCCCTCCACTCTAGGTCAGATGGCTCATCAGGATATGCAGGCTACACCCAGCTCCCTTTGTGTCACTGTCTAGAGGAGAGGTGCAAACAGCCCAACTGTCAAACTGACCCAGATGGGGAATCCACAAACAGGCAAAGTCACAGAATGCTTTAAGCAAGAAAATGCATACTTTCTAAAAGTGGCATTTTCAAACTAACAATCTGAGAACCAACTCCACTAAAAGATGCATTTTTAAATTGTGAGGCCAGAGACCCCAAACTCCATATTTCTATCTGCTCTCAAAGGGAAGCTGCACTTTAAGAATGTTTAAAGGCAGCCCCCCATGTTAACCTATGAGAGAGATGGGCCTTGCACAGTGAAAACCAAATTTGGCAGTATTTCACTGTTAGGACATGTAAAATACATCAGTACATGTCCCGCCTTTAACATACACAGTACTGTGCCATGGGGCTACCTAGGGCCTACGTTGCTGGACTTCTCTGCTCAGGGCGATAGAACCTGGACAATGGCCCACTACTGCAGGAGCTCTTGCCAGTTCTATGCCTCTCTGAACCCAGGTGGATCCCTCGGTCAGCATTCTCAGGGCCCACTGAACTAACTCTAGGGGAACCCCCTTCTCCTCATCTGAGGACTCCATCTGTGCAGAACTTAGCCTTACCTTGCTCACAGATGCATCCCAGTAGGCAGACAGTACTACCATGGCCAACAGTTTGAAGTGACCCCTTCCTCCCCTGTGGTCTGACTTCAGTTTCCCTCCCAGGGAACGCTCTGACCACAAGGATAACCACCAACAGACGCCCCTGACAGCTGTCTGTGTCAAGAGCCAGGCCCTAGGCCATGCTAGGGTCTCTAGCCTCTGTGGTTTCGAAAAGGGGGGCAGAAACCCCAGGTGACTTGCACCCTTTTCCCACTTCACCTCCCACCAGTCCAGGGGTGTTATCCTGAGACTGGCTACTCAACTTAGGGTCTGTACCCTCAGGATGAGCAGAGGACAGGGGTGGGCTCTTCCTGTCTGTCTCTTTGGTATGGGCCATGTACCTTCCGCCTGTGAGTGGTACTCCCAGACAACTGAACTGTCAGGGCACCTCTGGGGGCCACCCCACCCAGTTCCCACTGACACCTGGGGCAACTCATGCCTCATAAGGCAGTCTATGGACATCTGGGGGATAAGGCCACACTGTCCACCTCAGTAGAGGGGCCACCAGTGGGGGGTTGTCTTAGGACAGAGTCCCCTTTCATATGTCCTAGCTGGAACACTCAGAGCACCGGGGTTCAAAATGGGGTGCCTGGGGGCACCGCCCCCCAGAACCTCCACCTTCCTGTCAGGAGGTACCTGGGACCCTTTTTCCCCCTTAGCCTGGGACTTGTCTGTGTCTCACTTGACCTCCCTCTCCTCCTTCTGTTTGGGACCCTGGCCACTTTTGGCAGAGTCTTCCCCCATATACCTTCTTGTGGACCCTGATGCTCACCCAGTGGTCTGCCTCCATGGTAAGCTTCTTGGGGTCAGCTAGCGCAGCTCTGCAAAACACAGAATAGACAAGTACTCCCACGCAATTAAGTTGTACAACCTCTGAAAATGTCACATTACTTCCCTTCACCCAACCATCCAGTGCTCTGCAAAAAGAATCTACACACTCTAACCAGGTCTGGGAAATCAGTTTCTTACTCCCTCTAAACTGATCCCTGTCCTTGTTAGGAATGAGACCATACCTGGTGAGAAGGGCCTCCATGTCAGCATAGGTGAAGTTGTACCCCTTACCCAAAGCTAGCAAAGTGTCCCTCCCCTCCTCTGTGAAGTGGTTCCACAATCCTGCACAAAAAGACAGTACCCAGTTCTGTAGGGAGATGAAACTGAAGTCTTTGATATCCCTGAGACTTCTAACAGGAGGCAAGCTATACTTCAAGCCCTTGGACAACTTTCTCAAGCAGGACACAGCAAAGATCACCCTTTGCTCTCTCTTAAGGCAGAAGCAGCAACTGCAGGCCAACCCAGCAAAGGGGCTGTGCTCCTCCTCCAGCTCTTCACCTTGGCAGAGGTTCCTCTGGATTCCAGACCGATTATAAGTCTGAGGTTTTGAGTCCACTACTTATACCCCCTTTCTGCCTTTGAAGTTGGCAAATTTCAGTTGTTTGTAAGATCCATCCTTGTCCAAGCCAGGCCCTAGACACACCCAGGAGTTGGAGACTGCATTGTGTGAGGGCAGGCAGAGTCCTTTCAGGTGTGAGTGACCACTCCTCCCTCCACTCTAGCTCAGATGGCTCATCAGGATATGCAGGCTATACCCCAGCTCCCTTTGTGTCATTGTCTAGAGGGAATTCACAACAGCTCAACTGTCAAACAGACCCAGATGGGGAATTCACAAACAGGCAGAGTGACAGAATGGTTTAAGCAAGAATATGCCTACTTTCTAAAAGTGGCATTTTCAAACTAACTCCACTAAAATATGCATTTTAAATTGTGAGTCCAGAGACCCCAAACTCCTTATTTCTATCTGCTCTCAAAGGGAAGCTGCACTTTAAGAATGTTTAAAGGCAGCCCCCATGTTAACCTATAAGAGGGCCAGACCTTGCACAGTGAAAACCGAATTTGACAGTATTTCACGGTTAGGACATGTAAAATACATCAGTACATGTCCCACCTTTAACATGCACTGCACCCTGCCCATGGGACTACCTAGGGCTTACTTTAGGGGTGCTTTACATGTATAACAAGGGAAGGTTTGGGCCTGGCAAGTGGCTACATTTGCCAGGTCGAATTGGGAGTTTAAAACTGAACACACAGACACTGCAGTGGCAGGTCTGAGACATGTTCACAGGGTTGCTCTTGTGGGTGGCACAACCAGTGCTGCAGGCCCACTAGTAGCATTTGATTTACAGGCCTTGGGCACCTCTAGTGCACTTTACTAGAGACTTCCTAATAAATCAAATACACCAATCATGGACAAACCAATCAACAATACAATTTACATAGGGAGCACTTTCACTTTAGCACTGATCAGCAGTGGTAAAGTGTGCAGACACAAGAACCAGCAAAAACAGATCAGAAAAAATAGAAGAAAGAAGGCAAGAAGTTCAGGGATGACCCTGCAAAAATTGCCATTTCCAACACTGGCCATGGCCATCATCATTGGTTTGGGACAGGACTGCTCATACCCCATATTCAAAGGCATCTCTCTGCACAATTAACTGCTTAGAATAATCTGGAGCTTTGAGAACTGGTGCTGAGCACATTGCCTCCTTCAGGGTGCCAAAGGCCTTTTGACAGTCAATAGTCCAGTTTACTTTTCTGGGCATTTTCTTTGAGGTCGGTTCTGTGAAAGGGGGGGGGGGTCACAATGGATCCATACCCGTTCACAAGCCTCCTATAGTAACCAGTCAAGCCAAGGAATGCCCTGACTTGAGTCTGGGTAGTTGAAACTTTCCAGTCCAGAATTGTCTGGATCTTGGGCTTTAAGGGTTGCACTTGACCTCTCCCTACAAGGTGGCCCAAGTATACAACAGTGCCCTGCCTATCCGGCACTTTGATGCTTTAATAGTGAGGCATGCTGGTTGGAAGGCATGCAAAACCTTCCCCAGGTGGATCAGGTGATCCTTCCGGGAGGAGCTGAAGACCGCAATATCATCTAGATATGCTGCACTAAAGGACTCCATGCTAGCAAGGACTTAATTCCTTTAGACGGTGGCAGGTGCATTCTTTAAACCAAAGTGCAGAACAGTAAACTGATAATGCCCGCCAGGTGTAGCGAATGCGGTCTTTTCTTTCGCTCCAGGTGCCATTCTGATTTTCCAGTACCTGGCAGTTAAGTCAAAGGTCCTGAGGAATTTTTCAGGGAGCCCCATGAGCATGACCTTCAATGTCTTGTTGAATCTGCCAACAAGTCAATTGGTTTGTGGATGGTATGGTGTGGTGAATTTATAAATCACCCCACACTCATTCCACATGTGTTTGAGGTAAGATGACATCAAGTTTGCATCCCTGCCAGAAACCACTGCTTTAGGAAATCCTATTCTGGTAAAAATACCAATCAGGGCCTTAGCTACTGCAGGAGCTGTAGTAGACCTGATGGGAATTGCTTCAGGGCATCTGGTAGCACAAACCATTACTACCAGTATGTACTGATTTCCTGAGGCTGTGGGTGGCTCAAGTGGACCCACAATGTCCACAATAACCCTTTCAAAGAGAACCCCTACCATAAGAAGTGGAATGAGGGGGGCCTTTAGGTGGCCACCTGCCTTACTACAGGCTTGGCAGGTGACACAGGAGTTACAAAACGCCTTCACCTTCCAAGACATATTGGGCCCGTAGAAGTGACTAACCAGCCTACTCCATGTTTTTGTTTGTCCCAGATGTCCAGCTAGGGGGACATCAGGGGCCAAAGTTAGGATAAACTCCATAAAATGCCGAGGCACTACCACTCTCCTGGCTGCACCAGGTTTGGGATCTTTGGCCTCAGTATATAGGAGCCCATCTTCCAAATAGACCCTGGGGGGAGCCACTGACCTCTCCCTTCTCCTGTACAGCAGCTTGCTGCCTCAGGCCTTCATGAGTGTGACAAATCTTTTGACCCTGGCACAGCTGTTCCCTTGAGTTTTTGTGAGCCCCCCTGAACGCAATTCTATACTCCTCAGTGGTGAATCTAAAGCCCTCAATCAGGGTAGCCTTCATGAGGTCATAGGATTCAGCATCTGCACCAGTGAGTGTGAGGAGCCTATCCCTACACTTACCAGTAAACAGTTTGCAAAGGAGAGCTCCCCAATTTTGTTTAGTTTTCTGGTTGCACAAACTCAAAAGCTGTGAATCACTCAGTGATGTCATCACCTTCTTCCTATTTAGAGAATTCCTTTGTGGATTTTTAGGATGTCAGTATTCTCTCCGACCCTATTTGTGTTGCTGCCACCATTAATGGGTGCTAATCCAATTTCTGCTCTCTCCCTTTCTCTAGGTAGGAGCTGTTGCTTCAAAGCTAATCTTTTGGCCATCCTTGCTAAAAGGAGGTCCTCTTCATTGAGGCTACCCTCAGTGTTCCTAAAGGAACTTGTCTCCCCTGTGCAAGATCCAGATCCTGTGAGCACTATCCTTGGAGATAGGGGCCTTGGGGCTCTGATCACCCTAGTTAGGTGAGGGGGGGGGGGGTTGTCCTCCTCATCTCTAAGATCTTCCCTATCTGAGAAGGTCTTCCTCAGCAGGGTGGTCCCTTGTATACTCTGCCAAGAGCTCCTGGTGCTTGACCTTGGTAGGGTTGGAACCCGTTTTGATCTTTTTCAGGTTGGGGAGGGACCTTAACTCTCCCACCCCTAGATGGAGGTAAGGGATGAGGTTGAGTTCCACAACTATGTCCTCTGAGCTGCTCATTATGTTACTAAAAGTTGGGATTACTTTTTAGAAACTAAAAACTACTACTACTTACCCCTAACTAGATTAACTTTTAAATCTAGAAATGCTAAAGAGGACTTAGCCAAGGCCCTAGCAGGAATTTGTAGAAATTTAGAAAAATGCCAAATTCAAAAATCAGTAACTAAAGGCAGTTTCAGAATTTAGTTGTGTTATCGGGTATTGGCTGACTAGCCCAGAAAATGCAACGCTGTAGATCCCACCGCTATCACCAATGTATGCTCTGTATTTACTATATCAAAATGAGATATAGTGTGCAGAGAGTCCATGGTTTCCCCAGAGGCTTAAGAGGCTAAAGTAAACAATTTGTGGTAGTGTGGTCAAGCAGTTAGGCTTATTAGAGGGTAGTGTAAAGCATTTGTCGTACACACAGGCAATAAATTAAGCATACACTCAATGACTGACTCTAGGCCAATGGTTTTTATATAGAAAAAATATATTTTGTTACTTTATGTCTAGAACCACAAGATTCATTTTGCAGGTAAGTACATTTGCACATAAGTATCAAACATATGTATCACAACCACTTGGTTTCAATTTGGCAAGTTATACAGTTTTCAAATAAATAGCAATCTGTTTTAAAAGTTGACTGCAATTTCCAGAAACAGTTAACAGTTACAGGGGGAAGAAATGTCAGTATGGTTTTGAGGTAAGTACAAGACTTACAGTCTCCGGCGGTAAGGCTGTCCACAGGTTGGGGTTCAAGTTAACCCCAAACAACCACCACCAGTAACAGGGGGCCAGCAGGGTACAGTGGTCAAAGATGTAGATCTCCATTAGCTGGAGTGCCTGGGCCACTGTAACAAGGGTCCTGAGCCTTTGAGGCTCACCGCCAGGTGTTACAGTTCCTGCAGGGGAGAGGAGTGAAGCACCTCCACCCAGGTCAGGCTTTGTTTCTGACCACAGAGAGCACAAAGGCACTCCCCCCATGTGGTCAGAAATGTGTCTAAAAGTGGCAGGCTGCACAGACCAGTCAGTCATGCACTAGCAGTTTGGCTAACATACAGGAGGCATCTCTAAGATGCCCTCTGGGTGAATTTAAATAAATCCCACACTGGCATAAGGGAGGATTTATTGTGCTGAGAAGTTTGATATCAAACTTTCCAGTATTCAGTGAAGCAATCATGGCGCTGTGGAGTTCTAATGACAATCTCCCAGACCATATACTCAATATGGGTTCACTGTACTTGCAATGTCTAAAAATGAACTTAGACACTGTAGGGGCATATTTCTCATGCAGCTATGCCATGACCTGTGGTATAGTGCACCCTGCCTTAGGGCCGTAAGGCCTGCTTTAGGGGTGACTTAACTATGCCACAGGCAGTGGTTTGTGGGCATGGCACCCTGAGAGGGGTGTCATGTCGACTTTGCCTTTTTCTTCCTACTGACAGACACCAGCTGCAAGGGCAGTGTACATGTGCTTGGTGAGGGGTCCCCCAGGGTGACATAATACATGATACAGCCCTTGGTGACCTTTCCTAGTCACAGGGCCCGTGGTACCATGGGCACCTTTTACAAGGGACTTATCTGTGTGTCAGGGGTGTACCAACTGCAGAAACAAAGGTACAGGTTTTGGGAAAGAACACTGGTGCTGGGGCCTGGTTAGCAGGGTCCCAGCACACTTTCAATTAAAGTTAGCATCAGCATAATCCAAAACGTGGGAGGTAACCATGCCAACAGTGGCACTTTTCTAAAGAGCACACATCAAGAAAGTGATGACCAGATTGAGATCCTTCTGAAGCATGACAAATGGAGGAGGAGGATACAAGTGGGTTAGAGCGTTAAAAAAAATCTACCTACAATAGAGGATTTGAAAAGATGAGGTTGATCTGGCAATCTAAGAAAAGCTGAGATAGCTGATAAGTAGCCTTTAAGAGTGTCCAAAGCAGAATCTTGACAGGCTAGTGAAAGAATGACTAATAGAACCTCAGAGAGAGGATCAACAGATTTGTCCGTGCACCAGGCCACAAATTTGTGCCAATGACAGGCGTATACCGTTTTGGAGGAGGGATGCCTGCCAGCCAAGATAACATTGCAAACTTTGGGCAGAAGGTCAAAAGCCGTTAACTGCTGCCGCTCAATCTCCACGCAAGAAGGTGGAGACTGGACAGGTTCAGTGGAAGAACTGTTCCCTGCTGCTGCGACAGAAGATCGTCCCAAAGAGGCAGTCTGATTGGAGGATCAGTGGCCATGCTTAGTAGCTCTGGGTACCAAACTCTTTGTGCACAGTCCAGAGCCACAAGAATTACTTAGGCCCAGTCATTCTTGAGACCTTTGGGCAGAATTGGTATTGGCAGAAAGGCGTATAGGAAGCTTGAGTTCCACTTGAGATGAAAGGCGTCGCTGAGCGATAACCGCATTGGAAACTTCAACGTGCAAAACTGCAGACATTGTGCGTTCTCTGTGGAGGCAAACTTATCTAACCAAGGCTTTCCCCACTGTTGAAAGACCCTGCGCCATCTCCGGATGGAGACGCCATTCGTGATTGACTATGCATCGATGGCTGACTTAGTCTGCTCTGGCGTTTAGAGAGCCCGCTAGATGTTGAACCACCTGGGAAATGCCCTGTTCCAGCCATGTCCAAAGGTAAAGAGCCTCTTGACAAAGGGTCCACAACCCCACTCCACCCAGTTTGTTGCAGTCCACATGGCGGTGGTGTTGTCGGTGAACACCTGCACCACTTTTCCTTTGAGAGAGGGAAGGAATGCTTTCAATGCAAGTCGAAATGCCCAGAGCTCCAAAGGATTGATGTGGAGCTTGGACTCTGCCGGAGACAGATCTTCGCTTCTCCCATGTGGCCGCCCCATCCCAGAAGTGATGCATCTGTCATAACTGAGATCTGGTTGGGGAAGGGAGAGGGATCTGCTGTTGACCCAACCCCGATTCAAAAGCCACCACTGCAGATCTTTCGCAGTCCCCTCCGAGATCTGGACCACATAGGCGAGATTCCCCTGGTGCTGCATCGGCTGGAACTTCAGGTCCCGCTGCAGAGCCCGCATATGCCATCTGGCATTTGGTACTAATAGGATGCAGTAGGCCATGAGGCCCAGCAGCCTCAGTCATTCTCACTGAAACCCAGGATAGAGGCTGAAACATCGGAATCATGGCCTGAATATTCCAGACTAGCTTATCGTGAGGATAGGCCCAAAACTGCACTGTGTCCAGAATGGCTCCAATGAAAGGGAGCATCTGAGAAGTAGTCAGGTGTGACTTTGGCATTTTTATAGTGAACCCCAGCGAATGCAAGAGATTTGCCATAGCCTGAAAGTTGTAGATGACTTTCCTGGGTGTGTCTGCCTTCAACAGCCAGTCGTCGAGAAAGGGGAAGACTGAAATTCCCGACCTGCGCAGATGAACTGTGACCACCACCATCACTTTGGTGAGCACCCGAGGGGCGCTGGTAGGCCGAAGGGAGCATGGTAAACTGAAAGTGCACGCGGCCAACCACGAATCGTAGATAATGTCTGTGGGCAGGCAAGACGGCGATATGAAAATAAGCGTGTTGCAAATCCAATGCTACCATCCAGTCTCCTGGGTCCAAAGCAGAAAGGACCTGAGCCAAGGTAAGCATTCTGAACTTCTTTCCTGAGGAAGAGACAGAGGAGTCTGAGGTCAAGGATAGGACGTAGGCCCTTGTCATTTTTGTGCACCAGAAAGTAGCAGGAATAGCAACCACAGCCTACTTCTGGTGTAGGAACACTCTCTATGGCCCCCCTTGGCCAAAAGAGCTGTAACTTCCTCGCACAGTGCCAAATGATCCTCTGTCAGAGGGCCAAATGATGGCGGCATGGCCGGAGGGAAAGTGAGGCGGGAGTAGCCCCTTCGGACGATCTGCAAAACCCACCTGTCAGTAGTGATGGATTTCCAGTGGGGCAGGGGATGACTTATCCTGCCACCAACTGGTCTGAGGTGGGAAGACAGACTAGAAAGGTTTGGAGGCTGCAGCCAGGGCAGGGGTGGACTACGCAGACCTCTGGTGCCCATGAGCTTCCACATCCCTGGTTGCGCAGGGGCTATACAGCATGCGTGGCTTTTTTTGGGGGGGGAGGGGGTGGTGGGAACGCAACAGGGAGCCCCTTCCGTGTCCATGAAAGGGGCGAAAGGTGGACTGGTGGGGGCGAGGGGCAGTGGAAAGTCCAAGGGACCGAGTCGTAGCCAGGGAGTCCTTGAATTGCTCCAGTGCAGAGTCCACCTTGTCTCCGAAGAGATGAGCCATCAAAGATCATGTCCATGAGGGCCTGTTGACATACCCTGAAAAACCAGAAGTTCTTAACCAGGCGTGGTGTTGTAACGCCACTGTCGACGCAACCAATCTGCCCAGAGAGTCAGTCGGGTCCAACCCACATTTTATGGTGAACTTTGCAGCATCTCTCTCGTCAGCAACAGCCTGGGAGACGATCGCACAGGTCTTCTCCGGTATCTGCGGCAAAACTTGAGCGACTGTGTCCCATAAAGAGTGAGTAAAATGGCCCAAAGACATGCAGTGTTCACCCACCACGACACCAGGCTGGAGGAAGAAAACATCTTCCCAAGATTATCCAGTCATTTTGATTTCCTATCCGGGGGGACGGAGGGGAATGCGCCAGATGACAAGGATGCCTGAATGACCAAGCTCTCAGGTGTGGGGTCAGGAATTTAGGGTTGTTTGGGCCGGCCAATGGCGGCAAACGATTGTCCTATTCACAAGAGCCCCTGTGCTGGGTCTGGACCAGGTACACAGTAAGACATCAGTGAGGGCTTTGCTAAATGGAAGGGGAGGCTCCAAGCTGAAGCACCTCCATCAGGAGATTAGTCCTGACTGCAACAGTAGGCAGCTCAAGGCAGAGGTCCTCAGCCACCCTACTGACCACCATGGAGTAAGAAGCTACTTCCGCCTTAGCCACTGTAGGAGGAGCTAGCATGCCAGTGTATGGGGAGGTATCAAGACCACTGGCGTCACCAAATTCCTGAGCCCAGTCCATGCTCTGCTTATCTTGCTGGTATTCATAAGGGACCAGCGAGGTCTGAATCCAACCTGGGGTGGGTAGGCCCTGTGGAAATTGGAATAGGCGCCCCGGGTCATCAAGGATGAGGAATGGGTTGATGTCAATTGTGGGCCCAACCAACATCAGGAGTGTCAACAACTTCTCTGGCGCCAGGGAAGGTCTCAATGGCATGGCTGATGTGGATCTGGAGGGTCCCTCTGTGGTCTGAGTCAGAGCAGCCGGCGTGGAACTCGAAAGGCCCCCCGCCAAACCCCCATGCCCCAAAGGCACCACAGAGGGGTCAGACAGCCCAAATGAGGTGCATGGCCTCATAAAATTCCTTTAGCTGGGCAAGGGTTGCTCCTGCTCCCAGAAATTCAGGGAGGCACAGAGCAGACCCAGAAACAGGCTACTCGAATGGGGGCCTAGAGTATAGATGCTGTTCCTGTGTCATCCGAGCAATGGAGTAAAGTCGAAGAATGCCTAGCCTTTTTCGACTTCTTACCCGAATATCCTGATGATTTTAAGGACGACAAGTGGGGATGACTCCACGGCCGGTCTCAAGACCTTCCTCTTGAGCGAGGCCCGGAACGATGCGGAGTCTAGCACCAGGACGCCATGAGCTTTAGGGACTGCTCCCTCAAAGACTTCAGGTGCATGGCTCGGCACTCTGAGCACGACTTCAGATTGTGGTAGCTATCCAGACATCACGAACAGATCAGATGCGGATCTGTCACAGACATCATTCGGAGACAATCCTCGCAAGACTTGAACCAGGTCTTCGGGGACATCCTAGACACACCGAAGGTTACCAGAAACTTAGACAGTGTTAAGGCCGGTCAAAAAGTAACCAGGGTAGCTCTTCTCCTGATCAGCGTGTGGCACAGAAAGAAAAGAACTGAGGTCCCCACACCGAGGCGGTGCCTATATTCAACCCAGACCTAATCACGGCGACCACAATGCCAACGACGGAACATGGAGTCGACCGATGCTACCCGACGGCACGCAAGGGTACTGCTTGAAGAAAAAAATCTCCAGATTCAGTCTGACACCTGGGGAAATTCTAAGGTAAGGTTATCTGCAACTAGAAGTCTATCAGATCAACCACATCATCTTCATCCATTCACAAAAGAGTTTAAACACTGAAATCATAGGAGGAGACATTTGGCCTATTCGCTTTTGACAAGCTACAGCATTTTGACAGTAGAACACCAAGAGCAACTCTAGAGCTGTGCAAATGAGGGGGGGGGGGGGGGGGAAATGAACAAATGCCAAGGCACCAGCTGGAATCACATTCTGTCGTCATCAGATCCTTGATGGGCAGTCATAGCTGGAACTGCATAGTGCCAATTGGCAGTGTTGGAGAGCTACTGCCAGTGAAAACATTGCAACGTATAGTCTGGTGTCTCGAGGATACTCATTGGGTGAGGGCTCTGCGGGAGGATGCATCAGTCAAGTCTTCAGATAAACTCTAGAGTAGTCACCTATTTCTGCTTGTTGCATTTGCAAGTGACTCACTTAAGGGCTGCTCTAAGACTGAGAAGGCCTAGGCTGAAGTTTGGCAGTGGTGAGAGCCATCTGACATAACTTCTTTCACCATTCACTGGTTGGAAAGGTCACATTAGGATGGGTGTACGAAGCTGGCCTGGTGTGCGGTGGGTACCCAAAGTACTTACACCTTACACCAGGTCCAGGTATCCCCTCTTACTGAAGTGTAGGCAGTGCCTAGAAGCCAGGCTCTCTAGAGGTAGCTGTGGATGAGCAGCCAATGCTTATCTAGGAGACATGCAAAGTTAATGCAATACCACTGTAGTCACAGCACTTTCACACATGAAAGAAAACACTAATTTGTACAAAAATAAAGGTACTTTATTTTTGGAACACAATACCACAAAATACTAGAAGGGCAACCCTCCAATAGGAGGTAATACACTATATCTATATATATCTATATCTATATCCAAGCGTGTCCTGTTATTCTTCCTGTGCTCGCCTGACTAGGTCGGTGCTCAAACAATGGGCACAGGACCCATTCTAAATATGCTTCACATAAGATTCAAACAACGGCACTCCATGCAGTTTGCTGTCCTTTATTTATATCAGGAATTCCATATCAAATCAAATCAAATCAAATCATTAACATTTATAAAGCGCGCTACTCACCCGTGCGGGTCTCAAGGCGCTAGGGGGAAAAGGGGGGGTTATCGCTGCTCGAACAGCCAAGTCTTTAGGAGTCTCGTCCTGGGTGGTCCTGAGGCTGGTGGGGAGGGAGTTCCAGGTCTTGGCCGCCAGGAAGGAGAAAGATCTCCCACCCGCCGTGGAGCGGCGGGTGCGAGGGACGGCAGCAAGTGCGAGGCCAGCGGAACGGAGGGGGCGGGTGGGGACGTAGAAGCTGAGGCGTCTGTTGAGGTATTCCGGTCCCTTGTTGTGGAGGGCTTTGTGTGCGTGGGTGAGAAGACGGAAGGTGATCCTTTTGCTGACTGGGAGCCAATGCAGGTGTCTCAGGTGTGCGGAGATGTGGCTGTTGCGGGGTACGTCGAGGATGAGGCGGGCCGAGGCGTTTTGGATGCGTTGCAGGCGGTTTTGGAGTTTGGCTGTGGTCCCGGCGTAGAGGGTGTTGCCGTAGTCCAGGCGGCTCGTGACGAGGGCGTGGGTCACGGTTTTTCTGGTGTCGGCGGGGATCCAGCGGAAGATCTTACGGAGCATGCGGAGAGTGAGGAAGCAGGCGGAGGACACGGCGTTGACTTGCTTGGTCATGGTGAGAAGAGGGTCCAAGATGAAGCCGAGGTTGCGGGCGTGGTCTGCGGGGGTCGGTGCGGTGCCGAGGGCCGTGGGCCACCAGGAGTCGTCCCAGGCGGACGGGGTGTTGCCGAGGATGAGGACTTCCGTTTTTTCAGAGTTCAGCTTTAGGCGGCTGAGCCTCATCCAATCTGCGACGTCCTTCATACCCTCTTGTAGGTTGGTCTTGGCGCTGGCGCATATCAATTCAAAACCTCAGGATTCCCCCAATAGGATTAGGGATGTGCCCCAAGCAGTGTGCTAAGTGAGGGGTCCCTAGGGTGGCATAAGACATACTGCAGCCCTTAGAGACCTTCCCTGGCATCAGGGCCCTTGGTACCAGGGGTACCAGTTACAAGGGACTTGCCTGGGTTGTCTGGGTTGTGCCAATTGTGGAGACAAAGGTACAATTTAGGGAAAGAACACTGGCGCTGTGGCCTGGTTAGCAGGGTCCCAGCACACTTTCAAATCATAACTTGGCATCAGCAAAGGCAAAAAGTCAGGGGGTAACCATGCCAAGGAGGCATTTCCTTACAGAGGGTGTAGCCACCCTCAGGGCCAGTAGCCATTGGCTACTGCCCTCCCAGACCTAAACACACCCGTAAATTCAGTATTTAGGGGCTCCCAGAACAGAGGAAGATAGATTCCTGCAACCTAAAGAAGGACTGCTGACCTGAAGCCCAGCAGTGAAGACGGAGACGACAACTGATTTGACCCCAGCCCCACCGGCTGGTCTCCCTACTTCGAAGAAAAACTGCAACAGCAACACATCCAACAGGGCCCAGCGACCTCTGAAGCCTCAGAGGACTGCCCTGCATCTAAAGGACCAAGAAGCTCCCGAGAACAGTGGCCCTGTTCAAGAAACTGCAACTTTCTGCAACTAAGAAGCAACTTTTAAAGACCACACGTTTCCCGCCGGAAGCTTGAGACTTTCCACTCTGCACCCGACCCCCCCGGCTCGACCTGTGGAAAACTAACTACAGGGAGGACTCCCCAGCGACTGCGAGCCCGTGAGTAGCCAGAGTTGACCCCCCCCATTAGCCCCCACAGCGACACCTGCAGAGGAAATCTAGAGGCTCCCCCTGACCACGACTGCCTGCTTCAAGGAACCCGACGCCTGGAACCAGCACTGCACCCGCAGCCCCCAGGACGTGAAGGAACCAAACTCCAGTGCAGGAGCGACCCCCAGGCGACCCTCTGCCTAGCCCAGGTGGTGGCTACCCCGAGGAGCCCCCGTGCCTGCCTGCATCCCCGGGTCTCCCCATTGCTTTCAATACAAAACCAGACGCCTGTTTGCACTCTGCACCCGGCCGCCCCTGTGCTGCTGAGGGTGTACTTTCTGTGCCTGCTTGTTCCTGACCCCCCCCCCCCCCAAACCCCCCAGTGCCCTACAAAACCCCCCTGGTCTGCCCTCCGGGGACACGGGTACTTACCTGCTGGCAGACTGGAACTGGGGCACACCTATTTCCATTGAAGCCTATGTGTTTTGGGCACCACTTTGACCTCTGCACCTGACCGGCCCCGAGCTGCTGGTGTGGTAACTTTGGGATTGCCTTGAAGCCCCAATGGTGGGCTACCTTGGACCCAACTTTGAACCCTGTTTTTTACTTACCTGTGAACTTAACATTTATTTACCTCTCCCAGGAACTGTTGATTTTTGCACTCTGTGAAATACCTGTCATTTGAAGTATTACTTTTAAATCTTGAACCTGTGGTTCTTAAAATAAACAAAGAAAATATATTTTTCTATATAAAAACCTACTGGCCTGGAATCAGTCTGAGTGGGGGTTCCTCAGTTATTGCCTGTGTGGACAACAAATGCTTAACACTACCCTCTGATAAGCCTACTGCTCTACCACAAAATAGAGCATTAGAATTCTCTTTTTGCCACTATCTTACCTCTAAGGGGAACCCTTGGACTCTGTGCACACTATTCCCTACTTTGAAATAGTATATACACAGCTAACTTCCTACAGCCCTGAAAGGGGGGTTTGGTCACCTAGCCAGGTAAACACCTATCAGGAGGGGGCTCTGATGTCACCTGCCTGGCCACTCAGATGCTCCCAGAGTTCCCTGCCAACCTTAGAATCAAGATGGAAGAACCCAGGGACCCTCTGGAGGTGCCCTGGGCACCACCCCTGGTGTGGTGATGGACAGTGGAGTGGTCACTCCCCTTTCCTTTGTCCAGTTTTGTGCCAGAGCAGGGACTGGGGGGTCCCTGAACCGGTGTGGACTGGTTTAGGCATGGAGGGCACCAAATGTGCCCTTCAAAGCATACCAGTGGCTTGGTGAGGCTACCCCTCCCCAAGCCAGTCACACCTATTCCCAAAGGGAGAGGGTGTTACCTTCTCTCCCAAATGAAATCCTTTGTTCTGCCTTCCTGGGCTTGAGCAGATCAAGCAGCAGGAGGGCAGAACCCTGTCCGAGGGGTGGCAGCAGCTCAGATGCCCGGGAAAACCCTGTAAGACTGGTGGTAGCAATGCAGGGGGTCCTCTACGGAGCCCCCAGAGTGCATGGAAGGATAAGTTACTTACCTGTAAATCCTAGTTCTCTTCCAGGGGTATCCTCATCAAAGTCATAAACATTGAATATTCCCGCCCTTGTGCGGGGACCCCGGAGCATATATAAAATATATACACATTATACATGTGTAACAAACAGTCATGCAGGCTATCATGTTAAAAACAGGCTAAAATGCTTTATTTCTATGAAGTTTTTTTTTTTTTTTTTTTTAAATACTACAATAGAGCATAAATAAGTACCCAAGCTCCTAAAACTAGGCTTGGGGAAGTAAGCAGTAGCAAACTCTAGTGAAAAAATAGAGAAAACTGCATTGAAAAACAATGAAGCATTCTTAGCCAATAGGCTGCATGTAGGTTAACACAGGAGAACCATAAAAACTTTGGCACTGTGCCTTTAAGACCCTGAGCACCTCCAGTATCCCACCATGCCTCAGGGGTGAAGGAAAGGTGACAGTTGGTTCACAGTTAGGTCAGTTCTTTTTACGGTGACAATTTGTATAATTGAATCAAAATACTGTCTGTCCTGCACTTCCAGTAGACGTGTGTCCGGGGAGGAGGGTGGGTTGTTTATGACTTTGATGAGGATACCCCTGGAAGAGAACTAGGATTTACAGGTAAGTAACTTATCCTTCTCTTCCAGGGGATCCTCATCAATAGTCATAAACATTGAATAGATTAGCAAGCCCATCCCTAAACCCAGCGGACTGTCCGATAGAAGTGCAGGAATAGACATGTCTTACGCAAATAAATTCCTTAGAGAGGCCTGCCCCACTTGGGCATCCGCTCTTGCATCTGAGTCTAAACAATAATGTCTTGTAAAAGTATGGACAGACTTCCATGTAGCAGCCTTACAAATCTCAGATATAGGAACATTGTTAAGGAGAGCAGCAGTAGCCGCTTTTCCCCTTGTGGAATGCGCTCTAGGCCGCGCTATCAATTGTCTATTAGCTAGCTGGTAAGTATTAACAATACAAGAGACTATCCATCTTGATATTGTTCGCTTAGATGCTGCTTCTCCTGTCCTTAAATGACCATAGTTCACAAACAAGCGGTTAGAGTGTCTAATTGATTTTGTCTTGTCCAGATAAAATTTCAGCACTCTTTTCAAGTCTAATGAGTGCAATGCTTTCTCAGCCGGAGTTTCCGGTTTGGGAAAGAACGTCGGTAAAGTTATGGTCTGATTAATATGGAATTCTGACACCACCTTCGGAAGGAAAGATGGGTGAGTTCGTAGAACTACTCTATTGTCATGAAAAACCGTGTACGGTTCTTTTGCAGACAAGGCCTGGATCTCACTGACCCTCCTCGCTGAAGTAATGGCCACCAGAAAAGCCGTTTTCCACGTAAGGTGTTGTAAGGAGGCCTTATGGATAGGCTCGAAAGGAGGGCCCATAAGTTTTGCTAGGACTATGTTCAGTTCCCACGGAGGAGAAGGCCTCCGAATTGGCGGAAAAACTTTCTTCAAACCTTCTAAGAAATCCTTGACTACAGGGTTCGTAAAGAAGGATTCCTGAGAAGGTGACTTGCGATAGGCAGTAATAGCAGACAAATGTACCTTAATAGATGATACCTGCAGACCGGATTTCGCTAGGTGAAGCAAATAGGACAGTATGACGTCCTCCTGCGCCCGTATGGGATTATGGCCTTGCTGACAGCACCATATGTAGAATCTCTTCAACTTAAAAGCGTAGGAACGCCGCGTGGAAGGCCGTTTGGACTCTTTCAAGATGTTCATGCACTCCTGCGAGAGTCCTAGGTGCCCATACTGCAGGAATTCAGGAGCCATGCTGTTAAGCTCAGAGAGGGTAGGTTGGGATGCAGAATCCTGCCCTCCATTCTGCTCAGAAGATCCGGTCTGCACGGCAGCCTCCTGTGAGGTTTTTCCGACAGGTTGAGGAGATCCGTGTACCAGAATTGTCGAGGCCATTGTGGCGCTATAAGAATCATTCTGGTCCTGGATCCGTAAAGTTTGCTGATCACTGCCGGAATGAGGGGAATCGGAGGAAAAGCGTAAAGAAATGTCCCTGACCAGTCGATCAACAGGGCATTCCCTCGAGATCCTGGACGGTAGAACCTGGATGCGAAGTCTGGGCATTTCCTGTTTACATCGTCTGCGAAGAGGTCCAGTTGAGGCCGACCCCATTGCGCGAAGATGTATTCTGCGACTTCGTCGTGCAGGACCCAATCGTGAACGTCCTCCAGGTGTCTGCTTAGAAAGTCTGCTTCTACGTTCTGCTGACCTGGCAGGTGAACTGCTGTGATTGACATTCCTCTGGCCAGGAGCCAATGCCATATCGCTTGGGACTCTCGTGAAAGGGGTAGGGATCTCGTTCCCCCTTGTTTGTTCAAGTAATACATCGTGGTTGTATTGTCCGTCTGTATCAATAGAGTTTTCCCCTGAATTAGCGGTGTGAAAGACTTGAGAGCCAGATGGACCGCTCTGAGTTCTAGCAGATTGATGTGGTACTGCTTCTCCTTGTCTGACCACAGACCCTGCGCTTGAAAAGGACCCAGATGAGCCCCCCATCCCTGAAGAGACGCATCCGTTACCAGAGTGTCGGATGGAAGTACCTGGTGAAACGGAGCGCCCACTGACAGGTGAGGTCTGTGCATCCACCATCTCAATGACTGCAGTGCTACCTCCGGTAGCCGCATTGTGTCTTCCCAGCGACCTGTTCTTTGGCTCCAATTGGCCTCCAATGCCTCTTGGAGGGGTCTCATGTGGAGTCTGGCATTTGGGACAATAAAGATGCAAGATGCCATGGAGCCCAGTAGTGATGTCACCTGACGTGCCGTAGGTGCGCTGGCTCTCAACAGGTCCTGGCACTTCATGTTTATTGAGGACAGTCGTTCCTCCGAAGGATACACTTTTTGTAGTTCTGTGTTTATGATAGCTCCTAGGTAGTGAAGACTCTGCGTTGGAGTCAAGGTTGACTTCTGGTAATTGACCTGAAGACCTAGAGCTTCGCAAACTCCTAGTACAATGTCCCGATGGCTTCTCGCCTGCTCCGGAGAAGAAGCCTTTAGTAGCCAGTCGTCTAGGTATGGATATATGTATATCCTTTGTCTTCGTAGATGCGCCGCCACCACTGCCATACATTTCGAGAAAACTCTTGGAGCAGATTTCAGGCCAAAGGGTAGAACCCTGAACTGGTAATGCTGTAACGCTACTCGAAAGCGCAGGAATTTGATGCTTTGGAGCTATTGGGATGTGGAAATACGCATCCTGCAGGTCGATGGAGCACATCCAGTCTCCCTGATGCAGTTGAGGGAAAATTTGGTGAAGCGCTAGCATTCTGAACTTCTGCTTTCTTATGTATTTGTTCAGCAGTCTTAGATCCAGGATTGGCCTGAAAACGCCCTCTTGACCCTTCTTTGCTACTAGAAAGTAACAGGAGTAGACCCCCTTTCCTCTGTGGGCAGGTGGAACCCTTTCTATGGCATTCTTTCTTAGGAGAGCGAGAACCTCCTTGCGTAGCAAGGTGAGATGAGCCGGATTGTGTTTGGTTGGTGGCAAGTGTGGTGGAGGCTGCTTGAAAAGGAGAGAATAGCCATGTTCGACAATATTGAGCACCCATTTGTCTCTTGTGATAGAGTGCCACTCGTGAAGATGAGCAATAATACTTCCCCCCACCGGAGTGGTGTACAGTGTCGAGGGAAGCGAGACTTCATTGCTTAGTGGGTGCTTTTGGAGTGGACTGTTGAGGTCTACTTGACCCTCGCTCCCTTGTGTTTCTTCGCTGAAACAGAGGGCGTCCCTGTCGTTGCTGAGACCTTTGCGACCAATGAGGGGTTTGAACCCTCTGTTGGAAAGGGCGTCTATCGTACGGTCTGTACCTCCGCCTGAAATCTTTCCTTCTTTCGAGGCCTACCGCCTTCATGGTATCTACCTCGGTCTTCATGCGGGCCATCTCTTCGTCTGCATGGGCACCGAATAGAGAATTCCCGGCAAATGGGAGATTCAGGATACGTTGTTGTGCCTCCTGTTTCAAGCCAGTGAGCCTCAGCCAGGAAGATCTCCTCGCACAGATACCATGTGCGTACCCATGAGCCGCCAAATCCGCCCCATCCGCTGCTGCGCTGATAACTTGGTTAGATACCAGGCATCCTTCCTGTAGAATCTCTTGGAAATCTTGCCTGTCTTCTCTGGGCAGTTTTTCTGTAAATCT
Organism: Pleurodeles waltl; assembly: GCF_031143425.1. Taxonomy (NCBI): domain Eukaryota; kingdom Metazoa; phylum Chordata; class Amphibia; order Caudata; family Salamandridae; genus Pleurodeles; species Pleurodeles waltl. The sequence continues at coordinate 20,310,886 of NC_090445.1, read as the reverse complement.
ACTGAGGGAATCCCACAGAGAACGATCGTACCTGCCCAGGAGCGCAGACGCACTAGAGACCTTCATTGCTGAAGCCGCTGTCCCGCACATCTTTCTTCCCAGAGAGTCTAAATGCCTGCTCTCTTTATCCGGGGGTACCGTGGATGAAGATGCCACCGAGTGGGTCTTTCGGGCGGCAGCTATGATCACGGAGTCTGGTGGCGGATCCTTCCTAAGGAATAAAGGGTCTTGCTCTGGAGCCTTGTACTTTTTAAGAATCCGAGCCGGGGCAGACTTAAGCGAGGCTGGGGCCAGAAAAGTGTCCATGGTCGGCTGCAACAAACCAGGCACTAGAGGCAGCAACTTTTTCGACGCTGATCTCTGTTGTAGCGTCTCAAAGATGATTGATGAGGAGGTAGACGGTTCTGGAACCTCTATATTGAGTTTCTGCACTCCTCTTAGCAACACCTCGTTGAAAGTGGTTATGTCATCCACTGGAGAGACTCTAGCAGGTGGTGAATCTGTAAGAGTAGGTGAGTAACGCCCGACAGAAGAACCTGATGAAGACCAAGAGGGTGATCTTCTTGAGCGCGACCTGGATCTCCGTTGAGAGCGAGATCTGCTGCGGGACGCTGTAGCCGAGCGCCTAGGCCTCGCGGTCGGCTGTCGAGGAGCTGAACGAGCCCGTTCTGCCCCGGCTGTCGGCGATGGCGTTCTTGGCGGGGAGGCAGTGGGTGAATACATTCGCGAATATTGCGAATCTGGGGAGGCCGCTGGTCTGTTGAGGCTCTCCAGCCATCTCGGAGATAGGTTGATGGGCGAGACATGCCCAGGAGATGCTCTTGACCGAGAAGAGTCGCTCGGTATGGAGACCACTGGAGACTGAGCCTTGTCTGGCGAGGGGCGATGTTCTGCTCCCTGTTGGACCGGTAAAACCTGCGTCGACGTCGATGGCTGTTTCGACGTCGAAGGACGCCCAGTCGGTTGGTCCTGCCTCGACGTTGATTGCCTCGACGTTGAGTGCCTTGACGTCGAACGGCGTTCCTTGGACCTCGACCTGCTCGCCGTCGTGTGCCTCGACGTGGAGCGATGGGAGGTTGACGGCGGATGTTTCTCGTGCCGTCGTGGAGATCTCGACGTCGTGTGTCCTGACGTCGTGGGGCGCACAGCCTTTGGCGGCGACCGGGCATGCCGGCGGTGGCTCGACGTCGATCGGCGGGCTGCCGTCGACGGAGACCTGCCCCTGCTCTGATGTTCCCTCGACGCCGTTCCCTTCGACGTCGGGTGAGTCGCCGTCGACGGCGATCTATGCCGGTGGGACGGTGGTAGCGACGACGTCGACGGTGAACAAACAGGTATTTTCCTACCTGTCGACGTCGACCGGGCCATTCTCTCCTGAGAATGGCCTTCTGGATGCCTGGGGAGTGAGGAGGACGATGTTCTTTTCCTCTCCTGAAGCCCATGAAGTCGGATCTTCTCTCTGTCTTTCAGAGTCCTCCTAGACATGTTCTTACAGTACTTACAAGTGTCAGGGCAGTGACTCTGAGGCAGGCACACTATGCACAGAGAGTGGGGATCTGACTGGGCCTTCTTCTTCCCACAAGCAGGGCATTTGACAAAAAGAGAAGGCATTTTTCTGTCAGAAAAAACCTTCCTAGCTCAGACAAAGATGTTACTTGTCGAGTGAAAAGTGAAAAAACGCTTTTTTAAAGAATTTTTCTGAGGAAAACTCAGAAAAACTGAGAGCTCAATGCTCCAGGATCCTCTCAGAAGAAGCCGGAAAAAAGAACTGACCTAACTGTGAACCAACTGTCACCTTTCCTTCACCCCTGAGGCATGGTGGGATACTGGAGGTGCTCAGGGTCTTAAAGGCACAGTGCCAAAGTTTTTATGGTTCTCCTGTGTTAACCTACATGCAGCCTATTGGCTAAGAATGCTTCATTGTTTTTCAATGCAGTTTTCTCTATTTTTTCACTAGAGTTTGCTACTGCTTACTTCCCCAAGCCTAGTTTTAGGAGCTTGGGTACTTATTTATGCTCTATTGTAGTATTTAAAAAAAAAAAAAAAAAAAACTTCATAGAAATAAAGCATTTTTGCCTGTTTTTAACATGATAGCCTGCATGACTGTTTGTTACACATGTATAATGTGTATATATTTTATATATGCTCCGGGGTCCCCGCACAAGGGCGGGAATATTCAATGTTTATGACTTTGATGAGGATACCCCTGGAAGAGAATCATACTTCCAATACTAGTAACAATACTGAGGTATGAATCCAACAAGTTTGATACCAAATATGCCCAGGATCGGAGTTACCATTATGTAGCTGTGCATAAGTAGTGACCTATGTCCAGTACACACGTAAAATGGCGTCCCCGCACTCACAAAGTCCAAGAAAATGGGCCTGGAGTTTGTGAGGGCACTTCTGCTAGCGCAGGGGTGCCCTCACAAACAGGTACCTGTACTCTGCCCTCTGGGTGGAGAGGACCTACCATAGGGGTGACTTATAGTGGCCTGGTGTAGTGACCTGTAGTGAAGACGGGTGCATACACCAGTTTCACACAGACTGCAATGGCAGGCCTGCAGAACCTTTCGCATGGGCTCCCTATGGGTGGCAAAATAACTGCTGCTGCCCATAGGGATCCCCTGGTACCCCAATACCCTAGGTACCATATACTAGGGGCTTACCTGTGGGAACCAGTGTGCAGACTGTGGGAAGAAAAAGGTACAGTTACCAAGTTAAAAGGGACAGAGCATAATCACTAGGGTCCTGGTTAGCAGGATCCCAATGAACAGTCAAACATACTGACAATAGGCAGAAAAATGGGGTAACCATGCCACGAAAGAGGGCACTTTCCTACAATGGGTGAAGAGCTATTTTCTGTCACAGGGAAAATCAAGCTCCAGGTCCTCCGTTTCCAGCATTGTAGATGCCCCACCGGATGAGCACTGCACTCTGCATCGCTAGGCGCCCCACCGGATGAGCACTGCACTCTGCATCGCTAGGCGCCCCACCGGATGAGAACTGCACCATGCATCAGTAGGTGCCCCACTGGATAAACTCTACACACTGCCTCAGTAGGAGTCCCAGTGGATGAACACCTGCACTTTGCATCAGTAAGTGCCCCACTGGATGAACACCACACTCTGCATCAGTAGGTGCTCCATTGGATGAACACTGCACTCTGCCTCAGTACTACACTCTGCATCAGTAGGAGTCCCAGAGGATGACCAACTGCACCCTGCATCAGTAGGTGCCCAACCGGATGAACACTGCACTCTGCAGGTGCCCAACCTGATGAACACTGCACTCTGCATCTGTAGGAGTCCCAGTGAATAAACACTGCACTTTCCGATGCTAACTGCCCCACTAGTAAAGTATCCATCAGAAGAACAAGTTACTTAACCTTTGGTAATGGACTTATGGTAAATACTCAGTTTAATGGAGTGGTCTATTTTTACCATCTAACAGGTTCAAAATTAGAGCTCTGTATACTGGTACTTCCAGTTGATTTGTATTCCACGTCCGAGGGTGCAGAACGAGTCAAGCAAGAAACAGACAGTGTGCAGAGATCGTGCTTCGATGCAGCTCCGCTCCATTCCTTCTAGGGCGTAGTGCAGCACACAGGACCAGTGATATGAAAACTTATGGCTCAAGCCTGGCACCAGAAGGAGATTCTATAGGTGCTGAATCTGCAGCTAGAATTATCCATCAATAAGTTTTAGAGAATGTGATGCAAGGATCCACATTCCATAACTTCATGCATGTGGTGCAGCAACAACAAATATCCTTGAGCAAAGAGGATTGAGTACTGGAAGCCAAGGGGTTTTCTGGGGTGTCGGTGTGGATACAAGGGGGTTAGCGCACACTTCTGGGCTTCCTCTTAATGCATGAGCTCTGGTCACCTCATGCATTAAGAGGAATATTACATTTGTTCATAGGAATGTAGGTGTACCATGTATGGTCGCCATGCAGACTGGACCATCCAGCCCCTCGACACATCTGGCACAAGTAGCTCTTTCTCACACTACTGCTGCAAGCACTGCATAACATGGAAGGAGAGCATTTGAAAGAAGCTAGGCAGATTGAAATTTAGGAGTAGGTACCCACCCCAGTGGCATGTTCATCCAAGTAAGTCCAGGAATCTAAAACAAGAGTATTCTACAACTTTCCAGACCTGACATAGGTCTTTTTACATCACTACTTGTGCCAGAGCTCTCACCCCAACCCAATCCTACCCCATTCTTAAAAATCAGGGAAAAGGCACGAGGCCAGAAGTACAACCAATTATTTTTAAAACTCAAGTTGAGAATTTTGGCGACTTGCAATTTGTGAATCTCAAAAGGAAATGTACTCATGTGTCACAGACACATTTAGCGATTCCCAAAGGGGTCGCAATTGAGCTGCTCATCAATATTCATGAGGCAGGTCGCAAGTTGCGACACTGAGAATGGGCAATAACACAGGGACGGTGGACTGCTGGGGACAGCAGACCACCAGGTCTGTTTGCTTTTAAATAAACACAATTTGTTTTTGTTTGAAATGCAGCCTGTTGTACCGGGATGCGTTTCAAAAAGAAAAATGAAATGTTTCAATTTTTAAGGGTAGGCAGTAGTCGGAGGGACCCTGGCTGCTCAAATGTTTTTGCCATCATTCGCAAAGGGGGGTGGGGGGGCCCTGGGGAGGGAGGTGGTAAAGTGTGATTGTTTTGCAACCGCATTGCGGTTGCTAAACAGCGTGCTGCAGTGGGATGTGCGATTATTAAGAAAGGACCCATCGACACCACCTAATAGCAACTCACAAACCCTATTTTGTGAGTCGGTAACGGATTACTGACTTGCAAAAAAGGGTTTGTACATTCCAGAGGCCGCTTCCAACGGGCTGAATCTCCCTTTGCGACTGCTAACGGCCATACATCCGCCCCAAGATGGTTTTGAAGATGGTGCAGGTATTCATTATGCATTTTTTTTTTTTTTGGCCCACTCGCCTGCAGATGGTGGTTCAATAATTGTAAGTACAATAAAGACTGAAGTCACAAGACATTCTGTTGCACGATTTTCAGTTACTTGTTTGTGGTAGAAATTATGAAATAATTTTAAACGTCACCATTTTAATTAGTGTAAAAGCATGAAATACAGGCCTAGAATATTCGAGTCTGCCAGAATCTTTACAAGCACCTGTGATGTTTTCCCTCCATAATGAACAAGTCACTTGGGGCGCAAGTCACCATTCCCTGCCATGAAGTACCGGCGAGGGAAATACCCAGGGGTAATAGTAACTTATTCACTACTCCAGTGCAAAGTTCTGATTACGTGTGGGTGTACCATACTGGGAGAATACTAGGCGCTCTGGGTAATGAGGTAAATATCAATAAAGATTATATCCTCTAACGGTGCGCCCTTGAAAGACCCCACCCCTGGGTCTTAATATGTGCATAAGCACACGCGTTACAAAAACAAAAATACAGTGCAAAGTTGTGAAAACCGCAGCAGGGAGTGAGGGGTTACTGCAGAAATGGCTGACTGCAGTTTCTAGAAGATCTTTATTGTGGTTTCCAACCATCTGGCCATAACTCCCTTCTAGGTAACTAAACTGCTGTTGAATCCTAGTGATAAAGTACGGTATCATCCAATATTTTTTCTTTACATTTAAAAAATGTAGCTTTTTTTAAAAAATACTGTGGAAAGGTGCAGGAGCCCCCCACTGCCCCAGCAACATTTCACCTTCAACCATCGGGGCCAGTGTTCCAATCAGCCAACAAACTACTGTGGCAATAAAACGCACTGACATGCGGGGGCTGCTTAGGGATTTGGGTGGGGTGGGTGGGGGGAAACGGGCTGGACCAAACACATTTTGGGGCCCCCGTTTTAAACATTTTTTTAATTTATGAAACAATTTAGCTCTTCCATGCCCTCTGCGTGCACAGGACCACGGGCCCAACATTCGCGGCTAGTGACGTGCGCGCTCGATGGTGGACCGCAGCAGCTCAGTAATGTTACTGGAAATAATCTCACACCCTCCCATGTCTCATGCGAGGCCCAGTTTGGATCTAAAAGAAAGTTTTATGGATGCTGCATGTAACAAACCACATTTCTCTGCAAAGTGTCTGTAACGGACTCCCACATCACTCACGTTAAAAATAAAACAAAGGAAAAAATGTTTAAAACAATCTATTGGAGAATTATTCAAAGCTTTCAGGGCCAGACGCTGCAGGACAGAGCTGGCTTCATCAGGGGCCCCTGAAGGGCCGGGGCCCGCTTCCCAGGGCCTTATAACCTCTCTGCGAACACGCACGGGGCGAGGAAAGGGCGGCCAAGCTTCACCCATGGGAAGCCTCGTGGGCGTTTTATTATCTGAGTGCGAAATGCCAGGTCCATTCGGATAAAAGGAGTCCATGGTAAGATGCGCAACAGCCGGGCGGGGCCTGGAGCATCGGAGAGTTCAAAAACGGATTGTACCCACAAACCCCATTACAAACACGAGACATACAGCCGCAAACTTCATTTCTGCTTCGATTCATTTGAAAAAATACAGTTATCTGATTAAGAAACACTAGAGCAAAACTTTGGAAAGCATGTCATCCCTTTTATTAAATCAAAAAAATTATTTAGCACATACGGCAGTTAATACTAGATTTATTCTGCTTTATCTTTTTCCTCTAAGGTAAATTTGACAAATATTAGATAAGAAAATATTTAAAAGGAAAAAAAAATGAAAACCGGAAAAAAACACACCCTGGAATTAAAAAATAGTCACTATTTTAAACTTTTCGTACAGTTAAATGTTCCACAGTGTTCGTGTTAAAGACAGTCATAGCAGATTCATTTTCCATATTAAAAATAACAGCATTTATATTTAATGACAGCATAAAGGAGGGTCCTTTTTTTATTTTCTAACAAGCTTGGAGGTCCTGGCTTTACAAATGCAACTTCATGGTTTATGTGAGAAAACGGCATTGCTTAAAAAAAATAATTAACACTTGTATTTTTTTTAATATTAACCCTTGAAAACACTACAAATTATACAAACCCCCACAAAAACACTGCCCCTGCCTGGGTTGCTGCGGCCGATCGCCACCCGCCCAACGGGCACAGGAGCAGCCACGGAAAAATTCATACCACCATCAGCTGGTTTGCACGTCATTTTAAAAAAATGCAATAAAATCAAAAAAACAGTCAAAATACATGAAATTAGACGTAAAACATTCAATGAATTTACATATTTAAGAATATTTAAATACTGTTTTTTAAAAACTTTAGGATTTCTCTCTGCGTTTTTTTGTTACAGAGCGACCGAAGACTTCCAAGCTGCTATATATTTGTTGCAACAGGAAAAAAAAAAGTTACACAAAAAAAACAATTATAATTAAAAATAAAATATGACAAATTACATGATACAATGTCGACGACCTGTTTGTGCCTTTTGGTGCTTTTAATTTCTTGCGCCAAAAGAAATCCGAAGTTAACAAGTTTGGAATAAAAAAAACTCCCAGCACGTCCATACGCTTAGTATATTAATGACTGTTCCTGATTCTTAGAAAAGTTCAGATCACCCTAGACAACTAGTGTTTCACAAATAAACAGAAGTCTTCATCAAAAGCCTGCAAATCTAGAAACCTCTCTTACAAAAAGGTCTTCGTGATGATTTCAAGAAAATGAAGGAAAACAAAAATAAACAAAAACAGAAGTGAAGGAAAGACGGGGCACCGTGAGGACGCCAGTTCTACTGCTCCTGAAAGATAAAGGAGAAAAGCCAGTTAGGGGAGCACAGCGGCGAGAGGCGCACAGCAACTTCAAAGACGCAGCCCTGGCACACTCCCAAGCGCCACCTGCCCCGGCCTAGACACCCATATGGTCTGTGCGCGAGCAGATCCGGGGTCACCTCGAAGCAGGTTGATGCACGAGGGACTTCTTGGAAACCCGAGAGCAAGGAGGGTGCACAGATGAGCCCACTCCATCTAAAAGGCCGGCACAGGCTCTGGAGCACAGTCCTCGGCCGAGGCATGGGCACCTTACCGGCACAGGCTCTGGTGCACAGTCCCTGGCCGAGGCATGCATACCTTACCGGCGCAGGCTCCGGCGCAGTCCCCGGCCGAGGCATGCGTACCTTACCGGCACAGGCTCTGGCGCACAGTCCCTGGCCGAGGCATGGGCACCTTGCCGGCACAGGCTCTGGCACACAGTCCCTGGCCGAGGCATGCATACCTTACCGGCGCAGGCTCCGGCGCAGTCCCCGGCCGAGGCATGCGTACCTTACCGGCACAGGCTCTGGCGCACAGTCCCTGGCCGAGGCATGGGCACCTTGCCGGCACAGGCTCTGGCACACAGTCCCTGGCCGAGGCATGCATACCTTACCGGCGCAGGCTCCGGCGCAGTCCCCGGCCGAGGCATGCGTACCTTACCAGCACAGGCTCCGGCGCAGTCCCCGTCCGAGGCATGCGTACCTTACCAGCACAGGCTCTGGCGCACAGTCCCTGGCTGAGGCATGCGTACCTTACCGGCACAGGCTCTGGCACACAGTCCCTGGCCGAGGCATGCGTACCTTACCGGCGCAGGCTCCGGCGCACAGTCCCTTCCCAAGGCATGGGCACCTTACCGGCACAGGCTCTGGCGCAGTCCCCGGCCGAGGCATGCGTACCTTACCGGCACAGGCTCCGACGCACTGTCCCTGGCCAAGGCATGCGTACCTTACCGGCACAGGCTCCGACGCACAGTCCCTGGACGAGGCATGCGTACCTTACCGGCACAGGCTCCGACGCACTGTCCCCGGCCGAGGCATGCGTACCTTACCGGCACAGGCTCCAACGCACTGTCCCCGGCCGAGGCATGCATACCTTACCGGCACAGGCTCCGACACACGGTCCCCGGCCGAGGCATGGGCACCTTACCGGCACAGGCTCTGGCACAGTCCCTGGCCAAAGCATGCGTACCTTACCGGCACAGGCTCCGGCGCACAGTCCCTTCCCAAGGCATGGGCACCTTACCGGCACAGGCTCTGGCACAGTCCCCGGCCGAGGCATGCGTACCTTACCGGCACAGGCTCCGACAGTCCCTGGACGAGGCATGCGTAGCTTACTGGCACAGGCTCCGACGCACTATCCCCGGCCGAGGTATGCGTACCTTACCGGCACAGGCTCTGGAGCACAGTCCCCGGCCGAGGCATGCGTACCTTACCGGCACAGGCTCTGGAGCACAGTCCCCGGCCGAGGCATGCGTACCTTACAGGCTCTGGCGCAGTCCCCGGCCGAGGCATGCGTACCTTACCGGCACAGGCTCTGGAGCACAGTCCCCGGCCGAGGCATGCGTACCTTACCGGCACAGGCTCTGGCACAGTCCCCGGTCGAGGCATGCGTACCTTACAGGCTCGGGCGCAGTCCCCGGCCGAGGCATGCGTACCTTACCGGCTCTGGCGCAGTCCCTGGCCGAGGCATGCGTACCTTACCGGCTCTGGCGCAGTCCCTGGCCGAGGCATGCGTACCTTACCGGCACAGGCTCTGGAGCACAGTCCCCGGCCGAGGCATGTGTACCTTACCGGCACAGGCTCTGGCACAGTCCCCGGTCGAGGCATGCGTACCTTACAGGCTCGGGCGCAGTCCCTGGCCGAGGCATGCGTACCTTACCGGCTCTGGCGCAGTCCCTGGCCGAGGTATGCGTACCTTACCGGCTCTGGCGCAGTCCCTGGCCGAGGCATGCGTACCTTACCGGCACAGGCTCTGGAGCACAGCCCCCGGCCGAGGCATGCACATCTTACCGGCGCAGTGTTCCCGGCCACGGCATGCCAGCCTACACACAGTTCAACCATGGCATGCGCACCTTACCGGCACATGCTTCCATGCACAGACCATGCCCGAGAGATATGTGCCTTATACCTGCCACAGTAGGACTGTCTCAGTGTACACTTCCAAAGGCTTACCATGAGCATCAGAATCGCGACTCGAGCACCGGCGGCTTAGACTTGCCAACCGAACCAGACAAGCCGTCTCCGAGTCTGTGCACAGACTTGGAGCTCTAGATCTCGTGCATTGTAAAACTGTAAGAATGGATACAAAAGCCTCACTCATTTAGAAGACACCAATTTTGCAGCTGGTGTTTACACACAATGCCACTGTAGACCTGTAAGCACCGGGCCAGCAGCCTCCGACTGCACTGGATTTGAAATTTCCAGCGCTTAGAATGTTTGAGATCAGGAAGGGGTAGGTAGGCGCTTGAAGAACGTCTACATTTCAAGTTCACTTCAACGCTGGCAATTATTCTGCATAAAAAGCCCAACACAGCTCTCCCCGAGGAGGTTTAATAATTAAACAAGGCAAAGTGCACAAGTGCACACTGAATAGCAGAGGCAAAGTTGTGTTCCACAGGGGGGGGGGGGGCATTTCATCGTGTGATTGATGCAATGCTTTTAAAAATCAAGGCAGGGGCCTGTACACAAACCCAGGGGTACCTCTGGACACACCACGGGGACAGCCGAGCACTGACCAGTGGTGGTAACAGAAGAGAGGTAACACTGCACCGCTGAGTATTAGAAGCACGCCAGGCCCTGAGCGGCACTTACACAAACAACGCAAGATGGAAGAAAACCATATGTACACAATATTACACCATCAAACACAAACCTACGCTCCGGGGCCTAGCTTCGGGGAGGGATGTTGGGTACAGGTGCTTTGTCGTGAAGTGCTTGTCGGATTTCACCAGGAATTTACACATGCACACGCACACATGCACTCTCCCCTCCGTTGTGAAGTTCTTACAACTGGGGGCTATTTGACAACAACTTCTCTTGTAAGTAACCCTAATCCGCACCGCTCTCCCTTTCCACGCCGCCCTCAAGCCCCGCTTCTGTAGAATGTATTTTACCATGACTGCCAGCGTGTCTGTTGCAAATTTGAGTCCCCGCCCCCCCCCCCCCCCCCCCAATCTTACTGGCCAAGCCAGGCCCCTGACTACAATACATGTAATAAGGTTTCCTAGCCCTACAGTGCAAAAAGTGAGTTTTTGTAGAAATAAACCCGTGGCAGAGTTTTTTATAAAGTCAGCAGAAATTGTACAATTTGACCATTTAATCTCGCTAGGTTTTGTATATCACCCGGCTGTGAATGACTTACTGCGAAGCCCGGGCGCATGAATGAGAACCTGGCACTACTGGGAGGGGGTGCACAGGCCCAGGGGTGGCACCCAGCTCCTGCTGTAAATACCCAAAGATGACCCAGATGGCTCTGCTGGGGCTAGTACACGTGAGCTGCCAGCTTCGACTCTCTGTTCATAGTATAGACTAGTTGACGTGGCTCGCTAACATGGAGAACTGATGTTCCTCCCATAAACAGAATCATGTGCCCTGAGAACCATATGGCCGCCCGACCCCGTTAGGCTGACTGGAGAACCCCGGGGCGCACCTCTGAGAAGCAAGGTGCTGCAATGCAGTAAGTGGTCCTCTCCAGAAACCGAGGCACTGGCCGCGCTTCTAACAACGGGCACCGACAGCCAAGAGGTAAAGGTTGCGTTTAAATGCGGAGTGCTGCAGTTAAACAAAGGAGGGCCCGAGGCATCTTAGATTCTTTGTGGTAATAGGCAGAAGGGAGTTAGACGAACTGCTAGCTGTGCCTCCCACAGGATGAAATGCGTGACTCGTAAGGGGACCTCATTTCTGCAAGGGCCGGGGCGCTGCCGGCTGTCCATTGGGGGGCATCTTTACTCGTACGACGTACAGGGTGCAGACCACCGAGGGATGGGGCAGCAGGTACATGTCCCAGGGAGCTGTGATCCCCCCCCCCCCTCCTCCAGCCACCCTCGGGCGATGCTGCCAGACCAGGTCCGATGGGCAGTCGAGAGAGGTTTGCGCCCTCTGCCGTGACCACTGGTCCCCAACACCGAGGGCAGCAGAGAGGCTGTCTGACCGATGAAGAACCCACCACAGGCCGGCGGGAGAGGGCGATCACGGCCACTCGGACCACGGAGCCACAAAACAATGAGGGGCAAGCACCCCAACAGACGATCGGCCTCCTAACAGCAGGTGAGGACTACAGGAGCAGCAAGGGGGCCGTCTGCACCCGTGAAGGACCGACAAACGCAGCCACTCGGACCACGAAGCCACAAAACTGTGCCTCGAGCTCCAACGAGGGGCTCTCCTCGCACGCACCCCAACTGCGGCGGCCCCTCAACAGTACCCTGGCTTGATTTAAAGGGGGCAGGGGGCACCGCGGCCCAGCCAGACAACTCTGACCCTGGCTAACCCATTTCCACACAACCAACTCCGAACCGGGCTAAGCGCCTCACACGCAACTGTACCCCAAGACAAGACCGAGGGGTCCACACCTGCGCCACCAAAACACGGCTCCTACCAGAGAAGGGCCACCACAAACTGCCCCAACCCACACTAACCTTTTACCAGAAACAATGTCTCCCGTCCTGGCAGAGCCCGCGACTTACTGATGAGTATTACCTGTGCAGGTATCTCCATGCGTGCGACTGATTGTATGTGCTCAGTTAAGTAGCTTGCTGCTGGGGCGCGCACGCAGACACAGACAGGCAGACACCTTGCACGGAGTAAGCCTGCGCGCACTCACCTGGCTGTGGGCCTGAGGCTGCCCCAGGGTCTGTCCATAGTAGGCTGCCTGCTGTCTGTAATACTCCGCCCAGGCCATGGTGTAGTCCGGCTGAGAGCTCTGCTGGGAAGCCGCATTAGCAGCCTGGTCTGCAACGAGAAAGAGAATCCCACTGAGCACGAGACAGATGAAAGCACAAAACACGTAGAACCAGCTACATTCACCCAGGAGAGAGCGAAGGAGACGCCAGCGGCAGCTGCAGATCAAAGATCCAGGAAGCAACTGCAGGCAACAACCAAGAACCATTCGATGGTACAACACACCGCCCAGACCCATGCACCGAACACTAGAACCATTCGATGGTACAACACACCGCCCAGACCCATGCACCGAACACTAGAACCCACTCAATGGTACAAGACACCGCCCAGACCCATGCACCGAACACTAGAACCCGCTCGATGGTACAAGACACCGCCCAGACCCATGCACCGAACACTAGAACCCACTCGATGGTACAACACACAGCCCAGACCCATGCACCGAACACTAGAACCCGCTCGATGGTACAACACACCGCCCCAGACCCATGCACCGAACACTAGAACCCGCTCGATGGTACAACACACCGCCCCAGACCCTTGCACCGAACACTAGAAGCCACTCGATGGTACAACACACCGCCCAGACCCATGCACCGAACACTAGAACCCACTCGTTCATACAACACCATCCAGACCCATGGACCGAACACTAGAACCCACTCGATGGTACAACACACCGCCCAGACCCATGCACCGAACACTAGAACCCACTCAATGGTACAAGACACCGCCCAGACCGCTGCACCGAACACTAGAACCCGCTCAATGGTACACGACACCGCCCAGACCCATGCACCGAACACTAGAACCCGCTCGATGGTACACGACACCGCCCAGACCCATGCACCGAACACTAGAACCCGCTCGATGGTACAACACACCGCCCAGACCCATGCACCGAACACTAGAACCCACTCAATTGTACAACACACCGCCCAGACCCATGCACCGAACACTAGAACCCACTCGATGGTACAAGTGACCGCCCAGACCCATGCACCGAACACTAGAACCCGCTCGATGGTGCAAGACACCGCCCAGACCCATGCACCGAACACTAGAACCCACTCGATGGTACAACACACCGCCCAGACCCATGCACCGAACACTAGAACCCACTCGATGGTACAAGTGACCGCCCAGACCCATGCACCGAACACTAGAACCCGCTCGATGGTGCAAGACACCGCCCAGACCCATGCACCGAACACTAGAACCCACTCGATGGTACAACACACCGCCCAGACCCATGCACCGAACACTAGAACCCACTCGATGGTACAAGTGACCGCCCAGACCCACGCACCGAACACTAGAACCCGCTCGATGGTACAACACACCGCCCAGACCCATGCACCGAACACTAGAACCCGCTCGATGGTACAACACACCGCCCAGACCCATGCACCGAACACTAGAACCCGCTCGATGGTACAACACACCGCCCAGACCCATGCACCGAACACTAGAACCCGCTCGATGGTACAAGTGACCGCCCAGACCCATGCACCGAACACTAGAGCCCGCTCGATGGTACAAGACACCGCCCAGACCCATGCACCGAACACTAGAGCCCGCTCGATGGTACAAGACACCGCCCAGACCCATGCACCGAACACTAGAGCCCGCTCGATGGTACAAGACACCGCCCAGACCCATACACCGAACACTAGAGCCCGCTCGATGGTACAAGACACCGCCCAGACCCATGCACCGAACACTAGAGCCCGCTCGATGGTACAAGACACCGCCCAGACCCATGCACCGAACACTAGAACCCGCTCGATGGTACAACACACCGCCCAGACCCATGCACCGAACACTAGAACCCGCTCGATGGTACAACACACCGCCCAGACCCATGCACCGAACACTAGAACCCGCTCGATGGTACAACACACCGCCCAGACCCATGCACCGAACACTAGAACCCACTCGTTCATACAACACCATCCAGACCCATGGACCGAACACTAGAACCCACTCGATGGTACAACACACCGCCCAGACCCATGCACCGAACACTAGAACCCACTCGATGGTACAACACACCGCCCAGATCCATGCACCGAACACTAGAACCCACTCGATGGTACAACACACCGCCCAGACCCATGCACCGAACACTAGAACCCACTCGATGGTACAACACACCGCCCAGATCCATGCACCGAACACTAGAACCCACTCGATGGTACAACACACCGCCCAGACCCATGCACCGAACACTAGAACCCACTCGATGGTACAACACACCGCCCAGACCCATGCACCGAACACTAGAACCCACTCGATGGTACAACACCGCCCAGACCCATGCAACGAACACTAGAACCCACTCGATGGTACAACACACCGCCCAGACCCATGCACCGAACACTAGAACCCACTCGATGGTACAACACACCGCCCAGATCCATGCACCGAACACTAGAACCCACTCGATGGTACAACACACCGCCCAGACCCATGCACCGAACACTAGAACCCACTCGATGGTACAACACACCGCCCAGACCCATGCACCGAACACTAGAACCCACTCGATGGTACAACACACCGCCCAGACCCATGCACCGAACACTAGAACCCACTCGATGGTACAACACACCGCCCAGACCCATGCACCGAACACTAGAACCCACTCGATGGTACAAGACACCGCCGAGACCCATGCACCGAACACTAGAAGCCACTCGTTCGTACAACACCATCCAGACCCATGGACCGAACACTAGAACCCACTCGATGGTACAACACACCGCCCAGACCCATGCACCGAACACTAGAACCCGCTCGATGGTACAACACACCGCCCAGACCCATGCACCGAACACTAGAACCCGCTCGATGGTACAACACACCGCCCAGACCCATGCACCGAACACTAGAACCCGCTCGATGGTACAACACACCGCCAAGACCCATGCACCGAACACTAGAACCCGCTCGATGGTACAACACACCGCCCAGACCCATGCACCGAACACTAGAACCCGCTTGATGGTACAACACACTGCCCAGACCCATGCACCGAACACTAGAACCCGCTCGATGGTACAACACACTGCCCAGACCCATGCACCGAACACTAGAACCCGCTCAATGGTACAACACATCGCCCAGACCCATGCACCGAACACTAGAACCCACTCGATGGTACAACACACCGCCCAGACCCATGCACCGAACACTAGAACCCGCTCGATTGTACAAGACACCGCCCGACCCATCCACCGAACACTAGAACCCACTCGTTCGTACAACACCATCCAGACCCATGGACCGAACACTAGAACCTACTCGTTCGTACAACACCATCCAGACCCATGGACCGAACACTAGAACCTACTCGATGGTACAAGACACCGCCCGACCCATCCACCGAACACTAGAACCCACTCGTTCGTACAACACCATCCAGACCCATGGACCGAACACTAGAACCTACTCGATGGTACAACACACCGCCCAGACCCATCCACCGAACATTAGAACCCACTCAGTTACAAAATGTCTTGCACAGTCCCATGCACCAAACACTAGAACCCATTCTATGGTACAAAATGTCTCAGTCCCATGCACAAAACACTAGAGCCAATTAAATGGTACAACATGCGTTGTAGATCAACGTATCCAATACAAACTAATTTGATGGTACAACACACCACCCAGACCCATGCACCAAACACTAGAACCCATTCTATGGTACAAAATTTCCCACCCAGTCCCATGCACCCAACACTAGAACTCATTCGATGGTACAACACTGCACAGACCCATGCACCCAACACTAGAACTCATTCAAAGGGACATGTGCCACACATCCACCCAACACTAGAACCCACTCGATAGTACAACATGCGCTGCAGACCCACACACCCAACACTAGAACTCATTCGATGGTTAAGCATTCGCTACACAGACCCACACCCTCATCCCAAGAACCCAGTCGATGGTTAAGCATGCACTGCACAGACCCACACCCCCAAAACTAGAACACATTCGATGGTTAAGCATGCGCTGCTGTAGGAAGCTGGCTCTGTATGTACTATATCAAAGTGAGAGATAGTGTGCAGAGTCCAAGGGTTCCCCTTAGAGGTTGATAGTGGCAATATTAGATTAAACTAATGCTCTATTTGTGGTAGTGAGGTCGGGCAGTTAGGCTTAGCAGAGGGTAGTGTTAAGCATTTGTTGTACACACAAGCAATAAGTGAGAACACACTCAATGACAACTCCAGACCAATAGGTTTTTATATAGAAAAATATTCTTATTTTATTTCTAGAACCACAAGATTCAGTTTGCAGGTAAGTACATTAAATGAAAGGTACTTTGCATAGGTAAGTTCAGTACTTTGAATCAAATCGACAATACATACAGTTTTCTTTAAAATGGCAAAAAGCTATTTTAAAAGTGGACAGTGCAATTTAACAGTTCCTGGGGGAGGAAAATATAGTACAGATCTGGAGGTAAGTAATCGACTTACAATCTCCGGGGCACAGGTAACTCTACCGTTGGGGGTTCACGATAACCCCAAACACCCAGCACCAGCAACACAGGGCTGTAAGGAAACGCCTCCTTGGCATGGTTACCCCCTGACTTTTTGCCTTTTACTGATGCAAAGTGTAGGAAGTTGGCTCTATGTACTATTTCAAAGTAAGAAATAGCATGCACAGAGTCCAAGGGTTCCCCTTAGAGGTATGATAGTGGCAAAAAGAGATAATTCTAATGCTCTGTTTTGTGGTAGTGTGGTTGAGCAGTAGGCTTATCAGAGGGTAGTGTTAAGCATTTGTTGTACACACACAGGCAATGAGGAACACACACTCAAAGACAATTCCAGGCCAATAGGTTTTTGTATAGAAAAATATATTTTCTTAGTTTAAGAACCACAGGTTCAAGATTTACATGTAATACTTCAAATGAAAGGTATTGCAGGTAGGTACTTTAGGAACTTTGAATTAGCAAAATAGCATATACAGTTTTCACATAAATCACATAGCTATTTTAAAACTAGACACGTAGTGCAATTTTCAACAGTTCCTGGGGGAAGTAAGAGTTTGTTAGTTTTTGCAGGTAAGTAAACCACCTACGGGGTTCAAGTTTGGGTCCAAGGTAGCCCACCGTTGGGGGTTCAGAGCAACCCCAAAGTTACCACACCAGCAGCTCAGGGCCGGTCAGGTGCAGAGGTCAAAGTGGTGCCCAAAACGCATAGGCTTCAATGGAGAATGGGGTGCCCCGGTTCCAGTCTGCCAGCAGGTAAGTACCCACATCTTTGCAAGGCAGACCAGGGGGGTTTTGTAGGGCACCGGGGGACAGACACAAGTCCACACAAAGTACACCCTCAGCGGCACGGGGGCGGCCGGGTTCAGTGTGCAAACAAGTGTCGGGTTTGTAATAGAAAGCAATGGGAGACCAAGGGGTCTCTTCAGCGATGCAGGCAGGCAAGGGGGGGGGGGGGGGGGAGGGGCTCCTCGGGGTAGCCACCACCTGGGCAAGGGAGAGGGCCACCTGGGGGTCACTCCTGCACTGGAGGTCTGATCCTTCAGGTCCTGGCGGCTGCAGTGTCCCTACCAGGCGTCGGGTTCTTGGAAACAGGCAGTCGCGGTCAGGGTGAGCCTCGGGATTCCCTCTGCAGACGTCACTGTGGGGGCTCAGGGGGGTCAACTCTGGCTACTCACGGTCTTGCAGTCGCCAGGGAGTCCTCCCTGAAGTGATTGTTCTCCACAAGTCGAGCCGGGGGCGTCGGGTGCAGAGTGCAAAGTCTCACGCTTCCGGCAGGAAACACGAGTTGTTTCAAAGTTGCTTCTTTGTTGCAAAGTTGCAGTCTTTGGTGAACAGAGCCGCTGTCCTCGGGAGTTCTTGGTCCTTCTAGATGCAGGGCAGTCCTCTGAGGCTTCAGAGGTCGCTGGTCCCTGTGGAAAGCGTCGCTGGAGCAGTGTCTTTATAAGTGGGGAGACAGGCCGGTAGAGCTGGGGCCAAAGCAGTTAGTGTCTCCGTCTTCTCTGCAGGGTTTTTCAGCTTAGCAGTCCTCTTCTTCTTAGGTTGCAGGAATCTGAGTTCCTAGGTTCTGGGGAGCCCCTAATTACTGAATTTAGGGGTGTGTTTAGGTCTGGGGGTTAGTAGCCAATGGCTACTAACCTTGAGGGTGGGTACACCCTCTTTGTGCCTCCTCCCTGAGGGGAGGGGGGCACATCCCTAATCCTATTGGGGGAATCCTCCATCTGCAAGATGGAGGATTTCTAAAAGTTAGAGTCACCTCAGCTCAGGACACCTTAGGGGCTGTCCTGACCGGCCAGTGACTCCTTGTTTTTCTCATTATCTCCTCCGGCCTTGCCGCCAAAAGTGGGGCCGTGGCCGGAGGGGGCGGGCAACTCCACTAGCTGGAGTGCCCTGGGGTGCTGTAACAAAGGGGGTGAGCCTTTGAGGCTCACCGCCAGGTGTTACAGTTCCTGCAGGGGGAGGTGTGAAGCACCTCCACCCAGTACAGGCTTTGTTACTAGCCACAGAGTGACAAAGGCACTCTCCCCATGTGGCCAGCAACATGTCTGGTGTGTGGCAGGCTGCTAAAACTAGTCAGCCTGCACGTATAGTCGGTTAAGGTTTCAGGTGGCACCTCTAAGGTGCCCTCTGGGGGTGTATGTTACAATTAAATGTACACTGGCATCAGTGTGCATTTATTGTGCTGAGAAGTTTGGTATCAAACTTCACAGTTTTCAGTGTAGCCATTATGGTGCTGTGGAGTTCGTGCATAACAGACTCCCAGACCATATACTCTTATGGCTAGCCTGCAATTACAATGTCTAAGGTTTTGCTTAGACACTGTAGGGGCATAGTGCTCATGCACTTATGCCCTCACCTATGGTATAGTGCACCCTGCCTTAGGGCTGTAAGGCCTGCTAGAGGGGTGACTTATCTATACTGCATAGGCAGTGTGAGGTTGGCATGGCACCCTGAGGGGAGTGCCATGTCGACTTTGTCGTTTTATCCCCACTAGCACACACAAGCTGGCAAGCAGTGTGTCTGTGCTGAGTGAGGGGTCCCCAGGGTGGCATAAGATATGCTTCAGCCCTTAGAGACCTTCCCTGGCATCAGGGCCCTTGGTACCAGGGGTACCAGTTACAAGGGACTTACCTGGATGCCAGGGTGTACCAATTGTGGAAACAAAAGTACAGGTTAGGGAAAGAACACTGGTGCTGGGGCCTGGTTAGCAGGCCTCCGCACACTTTCAAATCAAAACTTAGCATCAGCAAAGGCAAAAAGTCAGGGGGTAACCATGCCAAGGAGGCATTTCCTTACAAGGGTGTCAAAGGCCTGTTGGCATTCTATAGTCCAGTTTACCTTCTTAGGCATTTTCTTGGAGGTATGTTCTGTGAGGGGTGTCACTATTGATCCATATCCCTTCACAAACCTCCTGTAGTAGCCAGTCAAGCCAAGGAACGCCCCGACTTGAGTCTGGGTTTTTGGAGCTACCCAGTCCAGAATAGTCTGGATCTTGGGTTGGAGTGGCTGAACTTGGCCTCCACCTACAAGGTGTCCCAGTTAAACCACAGTTCCCCGCCCTATCTGACATCTGGATGCCTTGATAGAGAGGCCTGCTGATTGCAGGGCCTGCAAAACCTTCTCCAGGTGGACCAGGTGATCCTGCCAGCTGGAGCTAAAGACAGCAATATCGTCAAGATAAGCTGCACTAAAAGACGCCAAGCCAGCAAGGACTTGATTCACCAACCTTTGGAAGGTGGCAGGGGCATTCTTTAAGCCAAAGGGCATCACAGTAAACTGATAATGCCCATCAGTTGTGGAGAATGCGGTCTTTTCTTTTGTTCCTGGTGCCATTTTTTTTGCCAGTACCCTGCTGTCAAGTCAATTAGCTCATCTGCCCTTGGAATGGGATGGGCATCTGTCTTAATGACAGAATTAAGTCCTCTGTAGTCCACACAAAACCTCATCTCTCTTGCTATCCTTGGTGTGAGGTTTGGGGACTAAGAACACTGGGCTAGCCCAGGGGCTGTCAGAGTGCTCAATGACTCCCAATGCCAGCATCTTGTGGACTTCTACTTTGATGCTTTCCTTAACTTGGTCTGACTGTCTGAAAATTTTGTTTTTGACAGGCATGCTGTCTCGTGTGTCCACATCATGGGTACACAGGTGTGTCTGACCAGGGGTTAGGGAAAAGAGCTCAGCAAACTGTTGCAGGACCTTCCTACAGTCAGATTGCTGTTGGCTAGAGAGGGTGTCTGAATAGATCACTCCATCTACTGAGCCATCTTTAGGGTCAGTGGAGATGAGATCAGAGAGATTTTCACTCTCAGCTTCCTGGTCCTCATTTGTAATCATTAACAGGTTTACATCTGCCCTGTCATGAAAGAGTTTGAGGCGGTTCACGTGGGTCACCGTTTTGGGGGTCCTGCTAGTGCCTAGGTCTACCAGGTAGGTGACCTGATTCCCTCTCTAGCACTGGGTAAGGGCCACTCCATCTGTCATGAAGTGCCCTGGGAGACACAGGCTCCAGAACCCAGACTTTCTGCCCTGGCTGAAACTCAACCATAGCAGCCTTTTGGTCATACCACATCTTCTGGAGTTGTTGGCTGACCTCAAGGTTTTTGCTTTCCTTTTCCATGTACTCTGCCATCCTGGAACGTAGGCCTAGTACATAGTCCACTATATCTTGTTTAGGCTCATGAAGGTCTCTCCCAGCCTTCTTTTACAAGAGCTAGTGGTCCCCTTACAGGATGGCCAAACAGAAGTTCAAAGGGGGAAAACCCTACTCCCTTCTGAGGCACCTCTGTAGGCGACAAGCAGACATGGCAAGAGGACATCCCATCTCCTTTTGAGCTTTTCAGGGAGCCCCATGATCATGCCCTTCAATGTCTTGATGAATCTTTCCACAAGACCATTGGTTTGTGGATGGTATGGTGTGGTGAATTTGTAAGTCACCCCACACTCATTCCACATGTGCTTCAGGTATACTGACATGAAGTTGGTACCCCTGTCAGACACCACCTCCTTAGGAAATCCCACTCTGGTAAAGATACCAAGGAGTGCTTTAGCTACTGCAGGGGCAGTAGTGGACCTAATGGGAATTGCTTCAGGGTATCTAGTAGCATGGTCCACTACTACTCGTATATACTGGTTCCCTGAGGCTGTGGGAGGTTCAAGTGGACCCACTATGTCCACACCCACTCTTTCAAAGGGGACCCCCACGACTGGAAGTGGAATGCAGGGGGCCTTTGGATGGCCACCTGTCTTACCACTGGCTTGACAGGTGGCACAGGAGACACAAAACTCCTTTACTTTCTGGGACATGTTGGGCCAATAGAAATGGTTGACTAACCTCTCCCAAGTCTTGGTTTGTCCCAAATGCCCAGCAAGTGGAATATCATGGGCTAAGGTCAGAATGAACTCCCTAAACTCCTGAGGCACTACCACTCTCCTAGTGGCACCAGGTTTGGGATCTCTTGCCTCAGTGTAGAGGAGTCCATCTTCCCAGTAGACCCAATGTGTTCCAGTGATTTTGCCTTTGGTTTCCTCAGCAGCTTGCTGCCTGAGGCCTTCAAGAGGGACAGGTTTCTTGCCCCTTACACAACTGTTCCCTTGTGGGTCCCCCTGGGCCTAAGAGTTCAACCTGATAAGGTTCCAACTCCATGGGCTAAGTTCCCTCAGATGGCAGAACTTCTTCCTGGGAAGAGAGGTTCCCTTTCTTTTGTTGTGTTGAAGTGGTTCCCCAGTCTTCTTTCCTTTTCTCTTGGAGGGTTGGGCCATTATTCCAGACTCCAACACCTCTTTTTCACCATGAACTCTGCACTGTGCCCTTGTCTTGACACACCAGTTCAGGGATACCCAGCATGGGTTTTGAGTTCTACCTCAGCCCATGCTGAGGACTCCAGGTCATTTCCAAGCAAACAGTCTACTGGGATATTTGAGGAGACCACCACCTGTTTCAGGCCAGTGACCCCTCCCCACTCTAAAGTTACCATAGCCATGGGATGTACTTTGGTCTGATTGTCAGTGTTGCTGACTGGATAAGTTTGTCCAGTCAGGTACTGGCCTGGGGAAACCAGTTTGTCACAATTGGGACACTGGCACCTGTATCCCTCAGGCCTTCTACACTAGTCCCATTAATTAAGAGTTGCTGCCTGTACTTTTGCATATTAGGGGGCTAGGCAGCCAGTGTGGCTAAGTCCACCCCACCCTCAGAGACTAATGTAGCTTCAGTGTGAACCCGTATTTGCTCTGGGCACACTGTTGATCCCACCTGGAGACTGGCTATTCCAGTGCTAACTGGAGGAGTAGTAGTAGTAGTAGTAGTAGTAGTAGTAGAAGTGGAACCTTTCTTGGGACAGGCCTGGTCTCCAGTTTGGTGTCCCTGCTGATTACAGCTACAACACCAGGCCTTTTTGGGATCAAAGTGTTTACCCTTGTACTCAAAATTGGATTGTGAAAAGGCTTTGGACCCTCCCTCCTGAGCAGGTGTTCGGGGCCCTGTAAAAGACTCTTTACTTTTACCCTTGGATGTCTCAACACTCTTCCCCTGGGGAGTCTTTGTGACCCCTTTCTTTTAGTCACCCCCTGTGGAAGTCTTGGTCACCCTAGTCTTGACCCAATGGTCCGCCTTCTTTCCCAATTCTTGGGGAGAAATTGGGCTTGGTCTACCAGATGCTGATGCAGTTTATCATTGAAACAATTACTTAAAAGGTGTTTTCATAAACCGATTGTACAGCCCATCATAATCATTTACACCACTGACACTAATCCAGCCATCCAGTGTTTTGATTGAGAAGTCAACAAAAGCAACCCAGGTCTGGCTCGAGGATTTTTGAGCCCCCTGAACCTAATCCTGTACTCAATTGAGAATCCAAAGCCCTCAATCAGGGTAGCCTTCATGAGGTCATAGGATTCTGCATCTTTTCCAGAGAGTGTGAGGAGTCTATCCCTACACTTTCCAGTGAACATTTCCCAAAGGAGAGCACCCCAGTGAGATTGGTTTACTTTTCTGGTTGCACAAGCCCTCTCAAAAGCTGTGAACCATTTGGTGATTTCATCACCATCTTCATATTTAATTACAATTCCTTTGGGGATTTTTAGCATGTCAGGAGTATCTCTGACCCTATTTAAATTGCTGCCACCAATGATGGGAGCTAAGCCCATCTCTTTGTTTCCCTTTCTATTGCTAGGAGCTGTCTCTCCAAAGCCAATCTTTTGGCCATCCTGGCTAACAGGAGGTCATTTTCATTGAGGCTGCCCTCAATGCTTCCAGAGCTGTTGGACTCTCCTGTGAGAGAAGCAACATCTCTGACTATCACTTCTGGAGTCGGGGTTGGAGAAACCCTGGTCTCCCTAACTAGGACTGGAGGGGAAAACATTCTCCTCCACATCACTAGCTTCCCCCTATGAGAGGACATCATCATAGGGGTTGTTTATAGCAAACTGCCAAGAGATCCTGGAGCTATACTTTGGTAGGGGTTGAACCAGTTTTTCTCTTTTTGATTTTGCAGAGTCCTTAACTCTGACATCCTAAGATGCAGGTAAGGGGTGCGGTTGAGCTCCACCACCATCTCTTCTGCAGCAGACATTATTTCTCTAAAAGTTTGAATACTTTTTAAGAATCTAAAAAACTATCTCTAGAACTTAATTCAAACTTTTAAACTCTGAAAGAAATGCTAACAGGGACTAACACAAGGCCCTAGCAGGACTTTTAAAAATTTAGAAAAATAGCTCAAATTTCAAAAATCAGTTTCTAATGACAATTTTTGGAATTTAGTTGTGTGATCAGGTATTACTGGTATTTACAGAGCCAACTTCCTACACATCTGTTTGTGGATGATATGGTGTGGTGAACGTATAAGTCACCCCACACTCACTCTACATGTGTTTGAGATCAGCTGACATGAAGTTAGTACCCATGTCAGAAACCACTTCCTTAGGGCAACCCACTCTGGTAAAAATACCAATAAGGGCCTTGGCTACTGCAGGGGCAGTAGTCAACCTAGAGAATTGCTTCAGGGTATCTAGTAGCATTATCCACTACCACCAGTATGTGCTGGTTCCCTGAGGCTGTGGGAGGTTCAAGTGGACCCACAATGTCAACACAGACCCTTTAAAAGTGGACCTCCACCACTGGAAGTGGAATGAGGGGGACCATTGGATGCCCACCTGCCTTGCCACTTGCTTGACAGGTTACACAGGAGCTACAAAACTCCTACTTTCTGGGGCATGTTGGGCCAATAGAAATGGTTCCACCAACCTGTCCCATGTCTTGGTTAGTCCCAAAAGCCCAGCTAGGGGGTGGGGGGTTGGGGGTGTGGGGGAGGGGAGGGTTGTCATGGGCCAAGGTGAGGAAGAACTCTCAACTCTTGAGGCACTCTCCTAGTGGCACCAGGTTTGGGATCTCTTGCCTCAGTGTAAAGGAGTCCATCCTCACCAACAGACCCTGTGGGAGCCACTGACATCTCCCATCGCCTATTCAGCAGCTTGCTGTCTCAGACCTTCAAGAGTGGGACAGGTCCTTTGTCCCTGGCACAGCTATTACTTTGAGGGTCCCCCTGGACCCAAGAGCTCCACCTGGTAAGGTTCCAGCTTCATGGACTCAGTTCCCTCAGGGGATGGGACATCTTCCTGGGAAGTAGGCCCCGTTTCTTTTGCTGTACAGAGGCTGGCACCCCAGTCTCCTTACCTTTTCACTTGGAAGGTTGGTCCATTATTCCAGGTTCCAGCACCATTTTAACCCTGTGCTCTGGTTTTCACACACACCAGTTCAGGGATACCCAGCATGGATGCATGGGTTTTGAGTTCTACCTCAGCCCATGTGGAGGACTCCAAATCATTCCCTAGCAAACATTCTACCGGGCTTGGAGAAGAGACCACTACCTGTTTCAGGCCAGTAACCCTCTCTCCATTCTAAATTCACCATAACCATGGGATGGACTTTAGTTTAATTGTCAGCATTGGTAACTGGACAGGTTTGTCCAGCCAAATACGGTCGTGAGGAAACCCGTTTGTCTGTCACCATGGCAACACTGGCACCTGTATCCCTCATGGCTTCTAACTTATTCCCATTTATCAAGAGTTGCTGCCTGTATTTTTGCATGCTATGCGGCCAGGTAGCCTGTGTGGCTATATCCAACCCACCCTCAGCGACTAGAGAAGCTTCAGTGTGAATCCTGATTTGCTCTGGGCACACTGTTGATCCCATCTGGAGAATGGCTATTCCAGTACTAACTGGAGTAGTGCGAGTGGGACTTTTCTTAGGACAGGCCTCGTCTCCAATTTGGTGTCCATGCTGTTTACAGTTGACACCAGGCCTTCTTGGGAATCAATGTTTTTACCCTTATACCCATTTGTGGACTGTGAAAAGGCTTGAGGCCCACCCTCCTGAGCAGGTTTTTGGGGCCCTGAAGACTCTTTAGTTTTGTCTTTGGCTGTCTCACCACCCTTCCCCATGGGGAGGCTTTGTGACCCCTTTTCTTTTGGTCACCCTCAGTGGAAGTCTTGGTAACCCTTGTATTAACCCAGTGGTTTGCCTTCTTTCACAATTCTTGGGGAAAAATTGGACCTAGGTCTAACAGATGTTGATGCAGTTTGTCATTGAAGCAGTTACTTAACAGATGTTCTTTCATAAATAAATTATACATCCCGTCAGTCATGCACTCCACTGCCAGTTATCCAACCATCTAGTGCTTTGGCAGAGTAGTCAACAAAATAAACCCAGGACTGGCTTGAGGTTTTGTGAGCCCCCCTGAACCTAATTCTATACTCCTCAGTTGAGAATCCAAAACCCTCAATCAGGGTAGCCTTCATGAGGTCGTAGGGTTCTGCATCTTTACCAGAGAGTGTGACGAGTCCATCCCTACACTTACCAGTGAACAGTTCCCAAAGGAGAGCACCCCAGTGAGATCTGTTTAACTTTCTGGTTGCAAAAGCCCTCTCAAAAGCTGTGAGCCACTTGGTGATATCATCACCTTAAAATTTTGAAACAATCCCTTTGGGGATTTTTAGGATGTCAGTATTCTTTCTGACCCTATTTATGTTGCTGCCACCATGTATGGGTGTTAAACCCATTGCTACTCTCTCCCTTTCTATAACTAGGAGATGTTACTCCAAAGCTAATCTTTTGGCCATCTGTAGGAAAATGCCACTGTTGGCATGGTCACCCCCACTTTTTGCCTACGTGTTGATGCCAGCTTTGATTAGAAGTATGCTGGGACCCTGCTAACCAGGCCCCAGCACTAGTGTTCTTTCCCTGTACCTTTGTTTCCACAATTGGCACAGCCCTGGCACACAGTTAAGTACCTTGTAACTGGTACCCCTGGTACCAAGGGCCCTGAGGTCTCTAAGGGCTGCAGCATGTCTTATGCCACCCTAGGGACCCCTCACTCAGCACACTGCTTGCCAGCTTGTGTGTGCTGGTGGGGAGAAAATGACTAAGTCGACATGGCACTCCCCTCAGAGTGCCATGCCAACCTCACACTGCCTGTGGCCTAGGTAAGTCACCCCTCTAGCAGGACTTACATCCCTAAGGCAGGGTGCACTATACCACAGGTGAGGGCATAAGTGCATGAGCACCATGCCCCTACAGTGTCTAAGCAAAACCTTAGACATTGTAAGTGCAGGGTAGCCATAAGAGTATATGGTCTGGGAGTTTGTCAAACACGAACTCCACAGCACCATTATGGCTACACTGAAAACTGGGAAGTTTGGTATCAAACTTAGCACAATAAATGCACACTGATGTCAGTGTGCAATTTATTGTAAAATACACCCAGAGGGCATCTTAGCGATGCCCCCTGAAAACATACCCGACTTCCAGTGTAGTAGGCTGACTAGTTTTTGCCAGCCTGCCACACACCAGACATGTTGCTGGACACATGGGGAGAGTGCCTTTGTCACTCTGTGGCCAGGAACAAAGCCGGTACTGGGTGAAGGTGCTTCTCACCTCCCCCTGCAGGAACTGTAACACCTGGCGGGGAGCCTCAAAGGCTCACCCCTTTTGTTACAGCACCCCTGGGCATCCCAGCTAGTGGAGATGCCCGACCCTCCGGCCACTGCCCCCACTTTTGGCATCAAGGCTGGAGGAGATAATGAGAAAAACAAGGAGTCACCACCCACCCCTAAGGTGCCCTGAGCTGAGGTGACCCTTACTTTTAGAAATCCTCCATCTTGTAGAAGGAGGATTCCCCCAATAGGATTAGGGATGTGCCCCCCTCCCCACAGGGAGGAGGCACAAAGAGGGTGTAGCCACCCTCAAGGACAGTAGCCATTGGCTACTGCCCTCCCAGACCTAAACACTCCCCTAAATTCAGTATTTAGGGGCCCCCAGAAACGTGGAAACTAGATTCCTGCAACCTTATCCCGATGAAGGACTGCTGACCTGAAGCCCTGCAGTGAAGACTGAGACGACAACTGCTTTGGCCCCAGCCCTACCGGTCTGTCTCCCAACTTCGAAGAAAACTGCAACAGCGACGCATCCAACAGGGACCAGCGACCTCTGAAGTCTGAGGACTGCCCTGCAACCAAGAAATTCCCGTGAACAGCGGCCCTGTTCAACAATCTGCAACTTTCTTGCAACAAAGAATCAACTCTAAGGACTTCACGTTTCCCGCCGGAAGTGTGAGACTTTCCACTCTGTACCAGACGCCCCGGCTCGACCTGTGGAAAACCAACACTACTGCGAGTCCATGAGTAGCCAGAGACGACCCCCCCCTGAGCCCCCACAACGATGCCTGCAGAGGAAATCCAGAGGCTCCCCCTGACCGCAACTGCCTGTTACAAGGGACCCAACGCCTGGAACCAATACTGCACCCGCAGCCCCCAGGACCTGAAGGAATCGAACTTCAGTGCAGGAGCGACCCCCAGGCGACCCTCTGCCTAGCCCGGGTGGTGGCTACCCCGAGGAGCCCCCCCCCCCCCTGTGACTGCCTGCATCGTTGAAGAGACCCCCGGGTCTCCCCATTACTTTCAATACAAAACCAGACGCCTGTTTGCACTCTGCACCTGGCTGCCCCTGTGCCGCTGAGGGTGTACTTTGTGCCTGCTTGTTCCCCCCCCCCAGCCCCCCCCCCCCCCTCCCCCAGTGCCCTACAAAACACCCCTGGTGTGCCCCCCCTGAGGACGCGGGAACTTACCTGCTGGCAGACTGGAACCGGGGCACCCCTGTTCTCCATTGAAACCTAAGTGTTTTGGACTCCTCTTTGACCTCTGCACCTGTCCGACCCTGAGCTGCTGGTGTGGTAACTTTGGTGTTGCCTTGAACCCCCAACTGTGGGCTACCTTGGACCCAACTTTGAACCCTGTAAGTGTTTTACTTACCTGTGAACTTAACATTTACTTACCTCTCCCAGGATCTGTTGATTTTTGCACTGTGTCCACTTTTAAAATAGCTTATTGCCATTTTTGTCAAAACTGTACATGATTGAAAATGTCACTTACCCAGTGTACATCTGTTCGTGGCATTAGTCGCTGCAGATTCACATGTTTGGCACAGTCCGCTGCCTGGTGTTGGGCTCGGAGTATTACAAGTTGTTTTTCTTCGAAGAAGTCTTTTTGGTCACGGGACCGAAGGACTCCTCCCTCCTCGGCTCCATTGCACATGGGCGTCGACTCCATCTTAGATTGTTTTCCCCGCAGAGGGTGAGGATGGAGTTGTTTGGTATAAATAGTGCCCATGCAATGGAGTGAATATGTATGTACGATAAGAGTTTCTAATAATTATTTACAAATGTTCAGATGTTTAAGATTTATGATCTACTTCTAAACGGCTACAGGCTTCCCGGGGAGGTGGGAGGGTACATGTGAATCTGCAGCGACTAATGCCACGAACAGATGTACACTGGGTAAGTGACATTTTCAGTTCGATGGCATATGTTGCTGCAGATACACATGTTTGGCATAGACTATAAAGCAGTTACCTCCCCTAAAAGCGGTGGTTTAGCCTGTAGGAGTTGAAGTAGTTTGGAATAATGTTCTTAGTACAGCTTGGCCCACTGTAGCTTGTTGTGCATTTAGTACGTCTACACAGTAGTGTTTAGTAAACGTATGAGGCGTAGACCAGGTTGCAGCCTTACATATTTCGCTCATAGGAATGTTTCCTAGAAAGGCCATTGTAGCACCTTTCTTTCTGGTTGAGTGTGCCTTTGGTGTAATAGGCAATTCTCTTTTGGCTTTAAGATAGCATGTTTGAATGCATCTGACTATCCATCTAGCAATGCCTTGTTTAGAGATTGGATTTCCTATGTGTGGTTTTTGAAAAGCTATGAACAGTTGTTTTGTTTTCCTGATTAGCTTTGTTCTGTCAATGTAATACATTAGTGCTCTTTTGATGTCTAATGTATGTAGTGCCCTTTCAGCCACAGAATTTGGTTGTGGGAAGAACACTGGCAATTCTACTGTTTGATTTAAATGGAATGGTGAGATTACTTTTGGCAGAAATTTTGGATTTGTTCTTAGAACTATTTTATTGTTGTGTATTTGAATAAATGGTTCTTGTATGGTAAATGCCTGTATTTCACTTACTCTTCTGAGGGATGTGATTGCAATGAGAAATGCGACCTTCCAGGTTAGATATTGCATTTCACAGGAATGCATGGGTTCGAAAGGTGGACCCATGAGTCTTGTTAAGACGATGTTAAGATTCCATGAAGGAACTGGTGGTGTTCTTGGTGGTATAATTCTTTTTAGCCCTTCCATGAATGCTTTAATAACTGGTATTCTAAATAGAGACGATGAATGAGTAGTTTGTAGGTAAGCAGATATTGCTGCGAGGTGTATTTTTATAGATGAAAAAGCGAGATTTGCTTTTTGCAAATGTAGTAAGTATCCTACTATGTCTTTAGTAGAGGCATGTAATGGTTGTATTTGATTGGCATGGCAGTAGTAAACAAATCTTTTCCACTTAGATGCATAGCAGTGTCTAGTGGAAGGTTTTCTAGCTTGTTTTATGACCTCCATGCATTCTTGTGTGAGGTCTAAGTGTCCGAATTCTAGGATTTCAGGAGCCAAATTGCCAGATTCAATGATGCTGGGTTTGGATGCCTGATCTGTTGTTTGTGTTAACAGATCTGGCCTGTTGGGTAGTTTGACATGCGGTACTAGTGAAAGGTCTAGTAGAGTTGTATACCAAGGTTGTCTTGCCCATGTGGGTGCTATCAGTATGAGTTTGAGTTGGTTTTGACTCAACTTGTTTACTAGATATGGAAGGAGAGGGAGAGGGGGAAAAGCGTACGCAAATATCCCTGACCAACTCATCCATAGAGCATTGCCTTGTGATTCGCGGTGTGGGTACCTGGATGCAAAGTTTTGGCATTTTGAGTTTTCTTTTGTTGCGAACAAATCTATCTGGGGTGTTCCCCAAATTTGAAAGTACTTGTTCAGAACTTGGGGGTGAATTTCCCATTCGTGGACTTGTTGGTGGTCTCGCGAAAGGTTGTCTGCTAGTTGGTTTTGTATTCCTGGAATAAATTGTGCTATTAGGCGAATGTTGTTGTGAATCGCCCACTGCCAAATTTTTTGTGTTAGGAGGCACAATTGTGTGGAGTGTGTTCCTCCTTGTTTGTTTAAATAATACATTGTTGTCATGTTGTCTGTTTTGACAAGAATGTATTTGTGTGTTATTATGGGTTGGAAGGCTTTTAACGCTAGAAATACTGCTAACAGTTCTAGGTAATTGATATGAAATTTTGTTTCGTGTATATCCCATTGTCCTTGAATGCTGTGGTGATTGAGGTGTGCTCCCCACCCTGTCATGGAAGCATCTGTTGTTATAACGTATTGAGGCACTGGGTCCTGAAATGTCCGCCCTTTGTTTAAATTTTTGCTGTTCCACCATAGAAGCGAGAGGTAGGTTTGGCGGTCTACCAACACCAGATTTTGAAGTTGACCCTGTGCCTGTGACCATTGTGATGCTAGACACTGTTGTAAGGGTCGCATGTGTAGTCTTGCGTTTGGGACAATGGCTATGCATGATGACATCATGCCTAGAAGTTTTAGCACAAATTTTGCTTGTATCTTTTGGTTTGGAAACATAGCACTTATTACCTTGTGGAATGCCTGCACTCTTTGTGGACTTGGAGTGGCAATTCCTTTTGATGTGTTGATGGTTGCTCCTAGATATTGTTGTGTTTGACACGGTTCTAGGTGTGATTTTGTATAGTTGATGGAAAACCCCAGTTTGTGAAGGGTTTGTATGACAAATGTGGTGTCGTTTGCGCATTTTTTTACTGTGTTGGTCTTGATTAGCCAATCGTCTAGGTAAGGGAACACATGTATCTGTTGTCTCCTGATGTGTGCTGCTACTACTGCTAGACATTTTGTGAACACTCTTGGTGCATTTGTTATTCCGAATGGCAACACCTTGAATTGGTAATGTATTCCTTTGAATACGAACCGTAGGTACTTTCTGTGAGAAGGGTGTATTGGTATATGAAAGTACGCATCCTTTAGGTCTAATGTGGTCATGTAATCTTGCTGTTTGAGCAGTGGAATGATGTCTTGTAGTGTGACCATGTGAAAATGGTCCGATATGATGTAGGTATTTAGTGTCCTGAGATCTAATATTGGTCTTAATGTTTTGTCTTTTTTTGGAATTAGAAAGTACAGGGAGTAAACTCCTGTGTTTTTTTGTTGTACTGGTACTAACTCTATTGCATCCTTTTGCAGTAGTGCTTGAACTTCTAGTCCTAAAAGTTCTAAATGTTGTGGTGACATTTTTCGTGTTTTGGGGGGGATGTTTGGTGGGAAGTTGTGGAATTCTATGCAATAGCCATGTTGGATTATTGCTAATACCCAATTGTCTGTTGTAATCTGTTGCCAAGATTGGTAGAATTGGCTTAGTCTTCCCCCCACTGGTGTTGAGTGAAGGGGTTGCGTGACTTGAAAGTCACTGTTTAGGTGGAGGTGTTTTTGGAGTCTGGAATCTTCCCCTACTCCTTGGGAATTGACCCCCCCCGATATCCCCTGAAACCTCCCCTTTGGAAGGAACCCTGATATGGTGTGGTTCTTGTTTGTTGGCTGGTGGTGTCTGTGGGTTGGCCACGAAACCCCCCTCTAAATGGAGTTTTTCTGAAAGAGCCTCTGCTCTGCGGGGAGTAGAGTGCGCCCATGGCCTTGGCCGTGTCTGTGTCCTTTTTAAGTTTTTCAATGGCTGTATCCACTTCAGAGCCAAACAGTTGTTTCTCGTTGAAGGGCATATTAAGGACAGCCTGCTGGATTTCAGGTTTGAAGCCTGAAGTGCGTAGCCAAGCGTGTCTCCTTATGGTGACAGCAGTGTTGACTGTTCTTGCTGCAGTGTCGGCTACGTCTAGTGAAGAGCGGATTTGATTGTTTGAGATCGTTTGTCCCTCTTCCACTATTTGCTGCGCCCTTTTTTAGTATTCCTGGGGAAGATGGTCTACGAGAAGTTGCATCTCGTCCCAGTGTGCGCGGTCATATCTGGCCAGCAGCGCTTGTGAATTTGCGATGCGCCACTGGTTGGCTGCCTGTGATGCTACTCTTTTCCCTGCCGCATCAAATTTTCGGCTTTCTTTGTCCGGAGGTGGGGCGTCGCCAGATGTATGTGAATTTGCTCTCTTGCGAGCTGCCCCTACTACCACGGAGTCAGGTGGTAACTGCGAAGTAATAAACACTGGGTCTGTGGGTGGTGGTTTGTATTTCTTATCCACCCTTGGGGTGATGGCTCTTGATTTTACGGGCTCTTCAAAAATTTGTTTTGCGTGCCGTAACATCCCTGGTAGCATTGGGAGACATTGATATTGGCTGTGTGTAGCCGAGAGGGTGTTAAATAAAAAATCATCCTCTATAGGATCGGAATGCAGTTGGACATTGTGGAATTCTGCTGCCCTAGCCACCAGTTGCAAGTATGAGGTACTGTCCTCTGGCGGTGACGGCTTTGTGGGGTATGACTCGGGATCATTGTCCGGCACTGGGGTGTCATACAGGTCCCAAGCGTCTTGATCCTGATCGTCATGACTTATGGTAGTTTGCGCTGGTGAGTGCATTTGTGGCGGTGTTTGTGCCGGCGATGCCTGTGGTGGAGAGGGCGGAGGCGTGACTTTTTTAACCACTTTGGCTTGTGGTTGTGCGTCATCCTTTGGAAGTCCGATCCTTCTTTTCCTCATGATTGGGGGAAGGGTTGATATCTTCCCTGTGTCTTGCTGGATGTACAGTCTCTTTTGTGTGTAGTCCGATTCTACACTTTGGAGCTCTTGTCCAAATCTGTGCATTTGGCCACTCATTCCTTGTTCCTCTGAGTAGGATGAAGGTGTGGTATTTTTCGGCGCCGAGAGAGAATCTTTTTTCGGTTTCGGCACCGACAGAATTTTTGTTCCTTTCGGCATGGATTCTCGGTACCTATGTTTTTCGGTGCCGGTATTTTGTTTTTGTCTCTCGGAGCCGCTTTCTCGGCTCAGAGGTTGCTCCATGGCGGTCCCTCGACCGGAGTCGGGTGTCTTCGCTATGGGCGTGCCCTTTTTCGGCGCCTTCGACGGGTCGCCTGCTTTATGGGTCGAGCCATGGCCTGTTGGCAGTGGCGTCCCCTGGGCTTTCGGTTTGTCGATGGATTTACTTTTTGACGTCTTACTCACAGTTTGTTGCTGTTGTTCGACGTCGGAGTCTCCGGATTCTGATTCCTGAACCGAGAATGTTTCCTCTTCCTCGTCGAAACGTTGTTTTGTCGACGTGGACGCCATTTGTTGACGCCTGGCTCTTCGGTCCCGGAGTGTTTTTCTGGACCGGAAGGCTCGACAGGCTTCACAGGTATCCTCCTTGTGCTCGGGGGACAAGCACAAGTTACAGACCAAGTGCTGATCTGTATAAGGA
Source organism: Pleurodeles waltl (assembly GCF_031143425.1). Classification (NCBI taxonomy): domain Eukaryota; kingdom Metazoa; phylum Chordata; class Amphibia; order Caudata; family Salamandridae; genus Pleurodeles; species Pleurodeles waltl. The sequence goes on along the minus strand of NC_090445.1, from coordinate 20,276,457 downwards.
TACTTACTGTGACATTTTGGGCAGAAACGAAACGGGGTCCGTTCCATCGGCTTCGATGTCGCACGCGGTCGGGCCGACCAGGCCCCGATGGGGGATCGAAACTACCCCAAAGTCTTCCGATGATCGGTGTCGATGTACCTAACTATCCCGATACCGAACGGAACAATACCGACGCTTTCTTCCGAGATTCTGACTAACTTTCCGAACCGAAACACGGAGCGAAAAGGAATACGTCCGAACCCGACAGCGGAAAAAAAACAATCTAAGATGGAGTCGACGCCCATGCGCAATGGAGCCGAGGAGGGAGGAGTCCTTCGGTCCCGTGACCAAAAAGACTTCTTCGAAGAAAAACAACTTGTAATACTCCGAGCCCAACACCAGGCAGCGGACTGTGCCAAACATGTGTATCTGCAGCAACATGCCATCGAACATTGTGATTATTCTAAGTTCCTAGAACACCTGAGTGAAATACCTTTCATTTGAAGTATTACTTGTAAATCTTGAACCTGTGGTTCTTAAAATAAACTAAGAAAATATATTTTTCACTATAAAAACCTATTGGCCTGGAACTGTCTTCGAGTGTGTGTTCCTCATTTATTGCCTGTGTGTGTACAACAAATGCCTAACACTACCCTCTGATAAGCCTACTGCTCGACCACACTACCACAAAATAGAGCATTAGAATTCTCTTTTTGCCACTATCTTACCTCTAAGGGGAACCCTTGGACTCTGTGCACACTATTTCTTACTTTGAAATAGTATATACAAATCCAACTTCCTACATTTAGTATTTAGGGGCGACCCTAAACCCAGCTCTTCAGATTCCTGATGACCTCACAAGAAGGACTGCTGAGCTGAAAACCCCAAACAGAAGAGAAGACAACTGGTTTGGCCCCAGCATTACCGGCTGGTCTCCTGCTTCAAAGACCATGCAACCGAAAAGCAACACGTTCTACAGGACCAGTGACCCCTGAAAAGACTCCAGGGGACTGCCTGCAACACAGAGGACCACTCCTGTGGGAAGCGGCTCTGCCCAACCAGAAGATAAGAGATCCATCTTTAAAGGGACTCCCACCTCACTCCAGAAGCGTGAGTCCCCAACTCTGCACCGGACGCCCCGGCCTGTGTCCAGAGAAACCAACTATCCAGAGAGGACCCCCAGGTGACTCAGATGTGTCCACCCTGGGTTGACCTCTGCATCCCACACGCCGCCTGCAGAAGGAATCCCAAGGACCCCATTGCACTGCATCCACAGCCCCCAGGCTCGTGAGAAACTGACCACTGGTGCAGCAACCACCAACATGCAATCCTCACCCTTGCCCAGTCAATGACTTACCCAGGAGGCCCCCGTGCCCTGCCTGCAGGACCCAAGTGACCCCCGGGTCCATCCATAGAGTTCTACTGAGAACCAGGCACCCTGTTAGCACACTGCAACTAGCCACCCCGTGCTGCTGGGGGTGTGTGCCTACTTGGGGCCCCTCCAGTACTCCTCCAAACCCCCCTGGTCTGCCTTCCGACAACATGGGTACTTACCTTCAACTGGACTGGAACCAGAGTACCCAGTCTCCACAGGCGCCCATGGTATTTTGGCTCCCGTTTGACCTCTGCCCCTGATCAGCCCTGTGTTGCTTGGTGTTGCCTTGAACCCCCAACAGTGGGCTACCTATGCCCCGGAGATTGAACCCACAAGTGTGGTACTTACCTCTGAAACTGTACTATACTTACCTCCCCCAGGAACTGTTGAAAATTGCAGTGTCCACTTTTAAAATAGATTGCCATTTTAATGAAAACTGGGTACAATATTTAATCTATTCAAAGTCTCAACTATTACTATGCAAAGTACCTTTCATTTAATGTACTTACCTGCTAAATGAATGTTGTAGTTCTAAAAAAAAAAAAAATATATTTTTCTAAATAAAAACCTATTGGCCTGGAGTTAAGTCATTGAGTGTGTGTTTTCATTTATTGCCTGTGTGTACAACAACTACTTAACACTACCCTCTGATCAGCCTAACTCCTCGAGCACACTACCACAAATAGAGCATTAGTATGATCTATCATTGCGTCTGTCAAGCCTCTAGGTGAATCCCTGGACTCTGCAGGCATGCTTTAAATGAGGGGTTTACACCTGGAATCTGTGATCAACGACAAACCTCTCAAGTGTTTGGATAGGTCGGGCCAGCAGTCCTGTAGGAACCTCACTATGCAGCCTGGATCCGTGCAGCAAGGCCAGGGCGTGACTGAGCAGGGAGGACTGATTTCCAACACTTGCTCTCAGAATTGACCCTGTTGGGTTTTCTGGTTGGGAATGCCTGTTGAGAACGGTCCGAGACTATTCAGTAAGAAGGATTGCCGCCAAGAGTTAGCAAACTCGTTCCTTCTTTGAAGGTTCCCTTTTACAAGAAATCCGGCGGCAGCGCGAGGCTTTGCACTTGGGGCTACCGGAGAGAGACTAGATGAGGGGCTCTAAGCTCAGCTTCAAGCCTCCTCATGCTGTCCCAATGCTTCTCCAGGCTTCTACCTCCGGCTCAGATGTAGCGCTGAGATGCTGCTGGTCATACTTAGCTCACATACTGATGAACTGGGCCTGCAAGCAGTGCACACACACACACAAAAGGGTGTTCTGGCTCTATGTGGATAGCTGAAAACAGAATATACAGAAAGGAAGCAGAAGAAAACTACACCGAGAGGTTTGCAGGCAAACTATTTTATAGTTTTTCCCCCTAAAATCCAGAAAGTCCATTTCGTTCCCAAGTGAGGAAGGGAGGTTGTTCCAGAACCTAGAACCCATGTACAAGTAGGAGTGACCTCCACCTCTGGGCCAGTGGATCTTACTGACTACCCCTATGCCAACTAGCAACCAACTCCTGCCACCCCATTCTTCTGATTTTGGATGCAAGCAGATATCACTTTACTAGAGGTGAAGTTGCCCCATGCCTCCCTTCCTGTCCCAAGGGATGCAAATCTATGCCACTACCCTTAGGAGCGGCCAACGGCCCCACCTACCTACACTCCGCAACCAATGAGATGCATCCCCCATCCCAGACCATGGATGCAAGCGCAGGTCACTACTCCCACCCAACCCGCTCTACCATGGAATGTAATCCATCCTCCTGCCGGGACCAACCATCATCTCATCCTAGAACTCCGCATCTCTGAATGGAACATTCATGTCAGTTGGGGCAGAACAGCCTGAAGTACATGGACTTCCTGTGCGCCAGCCTTGATCACATTCATGAGCTTGGCTTAGCACACTCCAATCTCACTGCACTCCTGTGGTACCCTATGCTCACAGCTCGCTCCTTCCCATTTCCTACGTCAACTTCGACACAAGCTGCCTACTGCATAAACAAACAGATGCACTCCTAATCGGTTCAAGCCCAAATGCATGCTCAGTTTAGCGTCGCCAGTCCGTGCCCAGGCCGGTACTAAAACCAATTCCGAGTCAGAGAACTCCGAAGCACCACACACCACCCCAGATCCAGACAGACGGGACAGACGGATGGACCTACTTTGCTTTTTGTAATACTCCTCCCAGGCCTTGCTGTAGTCAGGCTGGCTGTTCTGCTGCTGGCTCTGCTGACCTGTGCGAAAGAATGTCAATGGAACGTGTTCAGGTGGGTAGGTCTCCACAGGAAGCCTTCCAGATGTCACATCTCACACACTCCACATGGTGGGCTACCTGCCTTCTGCCCTATCCCCCCCTCCCCGCCGTCTGCACCATTTTCTCCTCGTCCCCTCCCACCCCACCGAACATTGGCAGAACACTGCCTTAAAGATTTGGGCTGGGCTGCTAGTCAAGGCTCTCTGTGTGGCGAGGTTGGGGTCAGCTCCAATGTCCACCTGCTGCTGACGCAGGGCCTTCCCCCGGTCCCTCTGCATTCAGCACCAATTACTCCGGTCAACCAGGAGAACGGGAACACGCCACTGAATATACTGCTTGTGCAAGGAGATGTACTGCCCGGCCTCGCTACAGGGCAATCGGAGCCACTAGATACATGTGTGCGGTCACTCAGGGTAAAGGAAGGCACAGGAAGCAATCCTGGATGACACACCTGGGACAGAGGACAAGAGTCTTCCCTTTAGTAGCAGCCAGAGGCGCAGGAACTATGGGACCGGGACATGGAGGCGCAGAGTACCCATCCCAGAGTCTCTCATCACACCCCTATGACAACAACCCTTCTTGCACACACTGAGCGGTACTTACTTGGGACTTGCTGGCCAGGCTGCTGCCACGTCTGGTAGGTGTTGCCCCAACCCTGCGTCATAAATGCTTGAGGACCGCTGCGAAGAAGGAAAGTGGTTAGACATGTTGGCATCATGCCCCCCAAGTAAATACTGCAGGTCTCTCCTGTGCAGCATGGAGGCGAGGCAGGCACACACACCTGGCAGGTAAGTGGCACCATCCACCATGCCCCCTCCCCCAGTAAATACTGCAGGCCCCTCCAGTGCACCAGGGAGTGCAGACACACACACCTGGCAGGCCAGTGGCATCACCCCCCTCCCACCCAAGTAAATACTGCAGGCCTCTCCTGTGCAGCACGGAGGCAGCAGGCGCAGGACTAAGGGGGAGGGTGCAGGCGCACACACAAACACACACCTGGCAGGCCAGTGTCATCACCCCCCCACACCCAAGTAAATACTGCAGGCCCATCTTGTGCAGCAGGGAGTGCAGATGCAGACACACCTGGCAGGCCAGTGGGGTCACCCACCCTCCCCCTCGCCCCCCAAGTAAATACTGCAGGCCCATCCTGTGCAGCACAGAGGCAGGGGGCGCAGGACTAAGGGGGCGGGTGCAGGCACACACCTGGCACTCTTTCAGGTTCTTTATCACCCATCCTTTCTCCCTTTGTCACCGTTTTCCATCTTCCTCCTGCTTGGTCTCTATTGTGTTTTTCTCTTGTTCTGGATCAAAGTTAGCTAGAGCTGGCTCCAACAAGGAGTGCCTTGTGCCCCCACCAGCAACCGCCGGCTCAAATTAAGCCCCGTCCTGCTCTCTGCAGACACTGAATTTCTGACAAGGGCCTTGGGCAGTGCAAAGCCGGGAGAGCTCCCTGCAATGGTACCAGCACAAATGGGGCTGAATGGAGAAGCGTGGACTGAGCAGGGTCTTGGGAAGTGCGAGACACAAGGATTCGGCCACTACTATGACAAAGCGTCAACCCACGGGGCTATTTCCACTAGAGTAACTATGCAAGACGAAGGAACCTACTTTTGATGAGGTGTAGCAGCAGCTTGGCTGAAAGGACTCTGAGCGAAGCCTGCAGGTCCAAGGCTCGTACCCTGAGGAGAGAGCACAAGAAATCAGCATGAGGAACCAAACCTGAATACACACCACCTCAAAATCACAGCTAATTTAATGACACCTGCTGCAGCTTCCCTCCCCCTTACCATCACCAAATCCACCAGCAGATGAGGACAATGCCTACCCCAACTCAATGAGGTGTGGCTAGCTCAAGGACAATACCTACCCCAACTCTCACCAATGAGGTGTCTGGCCAGCTCAAGGACAATGCCAACCCCAACTATCAATGAGGCATCTGGCCAGCTCAAGGACAATGCCAACCCCAACTATCAATGAGGCATCTGGCTAGCTCGAGGACAATGCCTACCCAAACTCTCTCATCAATGAGGTGTCTGGCCAGCTCTATGACAATGCCTACCCCAACTCTCTCATCAATGAGGTGTCTGGCTCGCTCGAGGACAATGCCTACCCCAACTCTCTCATCAATGAGGTGTCTGGCTCGCTCGAGGACAATGCCTACCACAACTTTCTTATTAATGGGGTGTCTGGCCAGGTCGAGGACAATGCCTACCCCAACTTTCTCGTCAATGAGGTGTCTGGCCAGCTCGATCTGCTGAGGTATGCCCCGGATGGTGAAGACCCGTAGGCTGGGGTCAGTGTTGGGTGGAGGGTTCCGCTGCAGCTCCACGTGTGCACCGGACTGCTGGTTAATGCCTTTGATGTTCTCTCCACCTGTGGGAAGCAGCAGGGAACAGGAAACATTTATTTACAGTTTTCAAAGTGTGATCAGGATACATGGGGCACATGGAGATGGGAGCGGGACGGTGGCTTCACCTTTTCACAACTAATTCACCAATAAAAGGTCTTTGTTGTCAAGGTGTTTAACATTCTCCCCCCCCCCCCCCCTTTCTAATACCAGTGACCTTCAACAACCAATTTTTATCCACAGAGCCTCCATCTGCAGGACAGTGAAAAGCATCCATTACCTCTTGAGTCCCCATCACTGTACCCAGGGGCACCTTAGGATTTTGGGGGCCCTGGGCCAAACGTCTTTTGGCGACCCATGTTAAGAACAGCTTTGAAACTATGATCCAATGTCAGCTCTTCCCCTCCCTCTCTGGCCAGGTCACTGACAGTGCACAGACACTCCTCCAAATTGTAAATGTGTTTCCATCTAATATTCAGGGGTAGTGATCTGCGTCTTCTATAGTGCAGGATAGCAGCAGCTCACTAATATATTGTAATTAATCTCTACGACCCACTCATTTCTGATATATAAGGGCCTGTTTTGATCTAAAAAAACTTTAGGGATGTTTCACGTGTTGAAAAATAAACACCATTTCTCTGCAGAATGTCTGCAAAGATTCCCGAACATCAGGTATTAAGAATGAACTTAAAGCTATCCACCTTTAAGAATCATGCAAGGGCATCAAGGTAGGACTGTGGCGAACAGAGCCGGATCTATCAGGGACCCCTCTAAAAGGCTGGGGCCCTGGACCAGAGCCAACTCTGCCCATGCCTTAAAACGTCTACGAGTATCATTTAAAACTCATTTGGAGAGGAACAAATGACATTTCGGCAGGGCTTCAGGTGAAATAACTCATTATGGTGACCTATTGTTAGTCTGCTACCGTTTCAGCCAGGACTGTCCATCCAGACCTAAGCCTGGACACAAACTCTTCTCCAGCCTGCTGCGTTACAACAACTGTGCCTTTGACAACCTGTTAGCAAGTATTACGGAAACAGCAACTGGACGGACTAGGTCTCAGCCCCCCCCCCCCCCCCAATCCCATAACAATACAGGTGGGATGGAGGGGCCCGGCCTTCAGTATGCTGGTGCGGCTCCTCCAGCTACACGAAGGGGCTGCTTGAGCAGCTCAGGGTCCATTCTTTATGTAGCTGGTGGTGACAGACCATGTGTTCTCGCCTCACCCAGCATAGGAAACCCGGGTTCCAGCTCCATGGAGTCCAGGCACAGGGTGCAGTGCCCCCGGGGTAACATGCAAAGCTGGGAGAACCCTGGCGGTAAGCAGATGGTTCCTCCAGGTCTAGAGCGATCCCTGCCCCAAAGGACAGCTGGTAGTCTCACTGGTGCCAGCTTTGCACTTTAGTGCAAGACTAGTGTATGCAGGGACAAGGGACAGTTGGTATCCCCGATAGATGGGGGTTGGCCTTCCCTCACTAGGTGGTGGCATGAATGCAGCAACCACTAAACATTTTCAGGTGCTGCCCCAACGCGAACAAAACGCAGCAGCAGGTGGGTAATAAGAGTGCCTTGAAATGCCCAGGGGCTGGACGTTGTTTCAGGATGGGTGTCAGCGGTGAGTCCTCAATGGCGCTGCCCTCGCACGATCACCCATGAGGTAACCCCACCTGTGTACTGCATAACAGAATATGAATAAACTTGAACAGTTTCCCCCACAAACTGCGTGCGGTGTGTGTGTGTGTGTGTGTGTGTGTGGCGGTGATGGAGCTGTAGCTGGCCACAGATGCGTGCAGACTGGTCAGGTGACAGAAGGCTGGGGGTGGGAGTGCCGAGGACAGTGGGTGGCCCCTGGCCACATGGCTGCCGCAATGGCTTCATGAACTGGCTGCGTGTGGGAGCAGCGACTGCAGCTCACTCAAGCAGGAGCCTAATGAAAATAGAGTTCTGGCTTTTCCTGGAGCCGGGTCAGAGGCTCTTCATGAAATTTACTTCACAAAGGACCTGGAGAGGGACCACAAAGGCTGTATTCATATGGGGGGGCGGGAGATTTCACAGCACTTACAAATCAACAGCACTCAAGTTGAGAACAAAGCGGTGGGAGGGACAGAGGGCTGGGAGGGAGGAGAGCCCCTTACAGCTTGTGACTTCTGTAAACTTGGATAAAGCCACCAGTCAAACATATGGAGAGAAGCAGTGGTACAAAGTCACAAGAGCGCGAACAGAGGCAAAGATTTCATGGCCTGCAGGAAACATCCCGCAACTGCCCAAGAAGCGAGCAGCTCACCAAGGGGTCTCTCGGAGGCCACTCTCTGCCCGACCTTCGGCTCCCATCGTAGCCTTTCATTAGCATCTGACAAACGCCAGGCCAAGGTGGGTCTTACTCCGAGCACTCCAGGCCACAGCCGGCCTACGGGTAACCTCGCAGAGGATACAGGCACGGGTGGGCCGAGCCAGGCCCAAGTCTAGGCCATCCCGGAAGTGTTTGGGCACCTGGACGCTTGTGTGACGCTCCATCCTGGAGCTGATCAGCAGCCACCACCACTTGCAGAGTGGCACCCATACGGGGTCACACGCGCTAGGCTGCTGCACCCCTTTGCATGGAGGAGGCCTCCCCGATGTACAGGTTAACCATCTGAAGCCTCCTCAGCCGCCTTGGGAAATAACAGCGCCTGTCCCAGGTTAGAGGTTACCTTCACCTGTCCCAGGGCTAGGAAACATGGCGTGTAAAAATGGGCCCTTAGATGTTTAAATGTACGAGTTAATTGCTAACTACCGCCCAAGTGGTCGCGTTAAAACCAATCTTTAAATAAGGTATCTGGCTTCAAGAGCTGCACCAAGAGACCACGAGGGAGTGCGGGCAACATAAATGCCCTCCTTCGTCCATTAAAAAAAAAGTAATAAAAAGTTTTGGTCCTGTAAGTTTATTCACTCACTCTAAACGAGGCGCCTAGAAGCCAGACTCCGCTCTGCACACCACACCTTGTCATATCTTGATAGGCAAGAGACCAGGACAGCAGCCACCTTGGGCCGCAGGCCACACAAACCCTTTTCTTCTGTCTCTTGGAGATTTAAGGAGCTTGCAACGAGAAGCAAATCGTCATGTTCTACCGCGAGGCAGGACATCGCAGCCAAGCCTGGTGCCCAAGCTGTGCACCACAGGGTGGGCCTGACATTCAGAAAACAATTTAAACAAATGGCGCCCATACTGTGCCAGCTGGAAGGCTCCATGGATGCCTGCTGTAACAAAACTAAACATGTGCACGCTCATCCCGAGAAATTCCTAGCAGTCGCTAATCTGCAGCCAGACAGTATTAGCAGAGCTTTTTAGCAGCCAGAGACTACCAACATTTCCCAGTAGTCACCCTTATTTGGCCTGCCTCACATTCCTAGCAGAACCCCGTATCTGTAGCCAGCCCCCCATTCCTATCAGAACCCCGTATCTGTAGCTGTAAGGAAATGCCTCTTGGCATGGTTACCCCCTGACTTTTTGCCTTTGCTGATGCTAAATTATGATTTGAAAGTGTGCTGAGGCCTGCTAACCAGGCCCCAGCACCAGTGTTCTTTCCCTAACCTGTACTTTTGTTTCCACAATTGGCACACCCTGGCATCCAGGTAAGTCCCTTGTAACTGGTACCTCTGGTACCAAGGGCCCTGATGCCAGGGAAGGTCTCTAAGGGCTGCAGCATGTCTTATGCCACCCTGGGGACCCCCTCACTCAGCACAGACACACTGCTTGCCAGCTTGTGTGTGCTAGTGGGGATAAAAAGACTAAGTCGTGGGGATAAAAAGACTAAGTCGACATGGCACTCCCCTCAGGGTGCCATGCCAACCTCACACTGCCTATAGGTATAGATAAGTCACCCCTCGAGCAGGCCTTACAGCCCTAAGGCAGGGTGCACTATACCATAGGTGAGGGCATAAGTGCATGAGCACTATGCCCCTACAGTGCCTAAGCAAAACCTTACACATTGTAAGTGCAGGGTAGCCATAAGAGTATATGGTCTGGGAGTCTGTCACGCACAAACTCCACAGCACCATAATGGCTACACTGAAAACTGTGAAGTTTGGTATCAAACTTCTCAGCACAATAAATGCACACTGATGCCAGTGTACATTTTATTGTAACATACACCCCAGAGGGCACCTTAGAGGTGCCCCCTGAAACCTTAACCGACTACCCGTGTAGGCTGATTAGTTTTAGCAGCCTGCCACACACCAGACATGTTGCTGGCCACATGGGGAGAGTGCCTTTGTCACTCTGTGGCTAGTAAAGCCTGTACTGGTTGGAGGTGCTTCTCACCTCCCCCTGCAGGAACTAACACCTGGCGGTGAGCCTCAAAGGCTCACCCCCTTTGTTACAGCACCCCAGGGCACTCCAGCTAGTGGAGTTGCCCGCCCCCTCCGGCCACGGCCCCACTTTTGGCGGCAAGGCCGGAGGAGATCATGAGAAAAACAAGGAGTCACTGGCCAGTCAGGACAGCTCCCAAGGTGTCCTGAGGTGACACTGACTTTTAGAAATCCTCCATCTTGCAGATGGAGGATTCCCCCAATAGGATTAGGGATGTGCCCACCTCCCCTCAGGGAGGAGGCACAAAGAGGGTGTAGCCACCCTCAGGGCTAGTAGCCATTGGCTAACCCCCCCAGACCTAAACACACCCCTAAATTCAGTATTTAGGGGTCCCCAGAACACAGCAAGATAGATTCCTGCAACCTAAGAAGGATTGCTGAACTGAAAAACCTGCAGAGAAGACGGAGACACCAACTGCTTTGGCCCCAGCTCTACCGGCCTGTCTCCCCACTTCTAAAGACACTGCTCCAGCGATGCGCCCCCAGGGTCCAGCAACCTCTGAAGCCTCAGAGGACTACCCTGCATCTAGAAGGACCAAGAACTCCCGAGGACAGCGGCTCTGTTCCCGAAAGACTGCAATTTTGCAACAAAGAAGCAACTTTGAAACAACACACGTTTCCCGCCAGAAGCGTGAGACTTTGCACTCTGCACCCGACGCCCCCGGCTCGACTTGTGGAGAACAGACACCACAGGGAGGACTCCCCGGCGACTACAAGACCGTGAGTAGCCAGAGTTGACCCCCCTGAGCCCCCACAGCGACGCCTGCAGAGGGAATCCCGAGGCTCCCCCTGACCGCGACTGCCTGCTTCAAAGACCCGACGCCTGGTAAAGACTCTGCACCCGCAGCCCCCAGGATCTGAAGGATCCGACCTCCAGTGCAGGAGCGACCCCCAGGTGGCCCTCTCCCTTGCCCAGGTGGTGGCTACCCCGAGGAGCCTCCCCCCCCCATCGCTGAAGAGACCCCTTGGTCTCCCATTGAATCCTATTGCGAACCCGACGCTTGTTTGCACACTGCACCCGGCCGCCCCCGTGCCGCTAAGGGTGTACTTTTTGTGCTGACTTGTGCCCCACCGGTGCCCTACAAAACCCCCCTGGTCTGCCCTCCGAAGACGCAGGTACTTACCTGCTGGCAGACTGGAACCGGGGCACCCCCCTTCTCCATTAAAGCCTATGCTTTTTTGGGTACCACTTTGACCTCTGCACCTGACCGGCCCGAGCTGCTGGTGTGGTAACTTTGGGGTTGCTCTGAACCCCCAACGGTGGGCTACCTTGGACCCAAACTTGAACCCCGTAGGTGGTTTACTTACCTGCAAAAAATAACCAACACTTACCTCCCCCAGGAACTGTTGAAAATTGCACTGTCTAGTTTTAAAATAGCTATATGTCATTTATGTGAAAACTGTATATGCTATTTTGCTAATTCAAAGTTCCTAAAGTTCCTACATGAAATACCTTTCATTTGAAGTATTACTTGTAAATCTTGAACCTGTGGTTCTTAAAATAAACTAAGAAAATATATTTTTCTATACAAAAACCTATTGGCCTGGAATTGTCTCCGAGTGTGTGTTCCTCATTTATTGCCTGTGTGTGTACAACAAATGCTTAACACTACCCTCTGATAAGCATACTGTTCGACCACACTACCACAAAATAGAGCATTTTTTTGCCACTATCTTACCTCTAAGGGGAACCCTTGGACCCTGTGCATACTATTCCTTACTTTGAAATAGTGCATACAGAGCTAACTTCCTACAGTAGCCATCCTGCCTCACATTCCTAGCAGAGCCCCTAATCTGCAGCCAGTCTGCCTCACATTAGCAGAGCCTCTTAGCAGCTAGAGGCTACCACACATTCCTAGCAGAATCCCGTATCTGCAGCCACCCCACTCACATTCCAAGCAGAAGCCCTTATTTGAGAGCCTGCCAGTCCTACAAGGACTGCTATGCAGCTAGCCTTCCTCACATCTGTAATAGGACCCCAAGCAGCGAGTCTTCCTCACACCCCTATAACCTCTTAGCAGCTAGTCAGCGTCCCATTCCTAGCAGAGCACCAGTTCTCTGTAGCCAGCCTGCATCACATTCATACCAGGATCCCTTCTATGCAGCTAGCCCCCCTCACATCTGTAGAATGACCCCCAAGCAGCGAGTCTTCCTCACACCCCTATAACCTCTTAGCAGCTAGTCAGCGTCCTATTCCTAGCAGAGCACCAGCTCTCTGTAGCCAGCCTGCCTCACATTTCGAGCAGAGCCCTGTGCTCTCCTCCTGCAGTCCTCAGCCACTTTCAGCCCATTAGTTTCACTTTGATTCTCACTTTTTAGCGGAGCCCTGCACAGCAGCCTGCCAGCGATTGCTAGCTGCTCCGCCAGTGTCCTAGGTACAGCCCATCTTGCACTGGTAGCCGCACTCCAATGTCTCGGATGGAGGCCTGCCCCATCCAGAGGAGTCCTACAGCCCTCTGGCACCCGGCCTGCCTCATTTCTAATCGAGTCCTACATTGAACCGGCTGCCAGCTTACATAGACTGTCCCATCCGCACCAGTGATCAGTGAACAGCTGCCTGCAGACACTTACATGCGCCCCAAACTCCACCTGGCTGCCAGCCTACGTGAGCACAGGGGGACTGGGCACCACGCTGCACTGACTGTACGGTCTGAAACCATCTACCCTTGGCTCCCTTAAGACTTGTGCTGTGACTTATATACAGCCTTGGGCTGTATAAGATTTGGGGAGCAGCCGTCACCCCAGGGGTGGGGTGTCCTGCCTCTGGTACCTCAAGAAGCTCGGAATCCAGTGGAGTCTTACCATGTATTCCAGCGTGCAGTTACAAATCCTGGGTAGCGCTGGTCAGCACAGCATGAGGGGTCCTCAAAGATCGGCCTACTGTTTTACCAACCAGATGGTCACCGCGGCTCTTGAGCACTACTGCCGTCCTCGGCGCTGAGCCACAAGCAGACCAGCAGCCCAGGTTTAATGGAGCAGGGCCCTGGGGGTGCTGCCAGCGGCAGAGCGGGGTATCACTGGCTCTTACAGGCACCAGTGCCCACTCGATGTTTCACACAGCCACCATCACAGCAGGAATGAGGGCTCTAGAACAGCAGGTGTTACCAGCACCAGCCTGGCCCCAGTACAGCACCACGGGGATGCAGCCCTGTGACTGCAGCTCGGGGTGACATGGCTTACACGCCACTGCCCCGGGCTATGACCAGCCAGCGTCTAAGTCTTCACTGTCACTGGTTATAATGAGCCTACACTACCACAGCCCCAGATGTAATACCCTACCCTTGGGCTGTGCTGCTAGTGTACTTTGATTATACACTGCTAGAGTGGGTCCTACGCTACCCACAGCCCCAGAAGCAATACCCTACCCTTGGGCTGTGCTGCTAGTGTACTTTGATTATACACTGCTAGAGTGGGTCCTACGCTACCCACAGCCCCAGATGTAATACCCTACCCTTGGGCTGTGCTGCTAGTGTTCTTTGGTTATACTCTGCTAGACTGGGTCCTACGCTACCACAGCCCCAGAAGCAATACCCTACCCTTGGGCTGTGCTGCTAGTGTACTTTAGTCATACTCTGCTAGACTGGGTCCTACGCTACCACAGCCCCAGAAGCAATACCCTACCCTTGGGCTGTGCTGCTAGTGTACTTTAGTCATACTCTGCTAGACTGGGTCCTACGCTACCACAGCCCCAGATGTAATACCCTACCCTTGGGCTGTGCTGCTAGTGTACTTTAGTCATACTCTGCTAGACTGGGTCCTACGCTACCACAGCCCTAGATGTAATACCCTACCCTTGGGCTGTGCTGCTAGTGTACTTTAGTCATACTCTGCTAGACTGGGTCCTACGCTACCACAGCCCCAGAAGCAATACCCTACCCTTGGGCTGTGCTGCTAGTGTCCTTTGATTATACACTGCTAGAGTGGGTCCTACGCTACCCACAGCCCCAGCAGCAATACCCTACCCTTGGGCTGCGCTGCTAGTGTACTTTAGTCATACTCTGCTAGACTGGGTCCTACGCTACCACAGCCCCAGAAGCAATACCCTACCCTTGGGCTGTGCTGCTAGTGTTCTTTGGTTTTACTCTGCTAGACTGGGTCCTACGCTACCACAGCCCCAGCAGCAATACCCTACCCTTGGGCTGTGCTGCTAGTGTCCTTTGATTATACACTGCTAGAGTGGGTCCTACACTACCACAGCCCCAGATGTAATACCCTACCCTTGGGCTGTGCTGCTAGTGTACTTTAGTCATACTCTGCTAGACTGGGTCCTACGCTACCACAGCCCCAGATGTAATACCCTACCCTTGGGCTGTGCTGCTAGTGTACTTTAGTCATACTCTGCTAGACCGGGTCCTACGCTACCACAGCCCCAGAAGCAATACCCTACCCTTGGGCTGTGCTGCTAGTGTCCTTTGATTATACACTGCTAGAGTGGGTCCTACGCTACCACAGCCCCAGAAGCAATACCCTACCCTTGGGCTGTGCTGCTAGTGTACTTTAGTCATACTCTGCTAGACTGGGTCCTACGCTACCACAGCCCCAGAAGCAATACCCTACCCTTGGGCTGTGCTGCTAGTGTACTTTAGTCATACTCTGCTAGACTGGGTCCTACGCTACCACAGCCCCAGATGTAATACCCTACCCTTGGGCTGTGCTGCTAGTGTACTTTAGTCATACTCTGCTAGACTGGGTCCTACGCTACCACAGCCCCAGAAGCAATACCCTACCCTTGGGCTGTGCTGCTAGTGTCCTTTGATTATACACTGCTAGAGTGGGTCCTACGCTACCACAGCCCCAGAAGCAATACCCTACCCTTGGGCTGTGCTGCTAGGGTTCTTTAATCATACTCTGCTAGACTGGGTCCTACACTACCACAGCCCCAGATGTAATACCCTACCCTTGGGCTGTGCTGCTAGTGTTCTTTAGTCATACTCTGCTAGACTGGGTCCTACACTACCACAGCCCCTGAACCAATACCCTACCCTTGGGCTGTGCGGCTAGTGTTCTTCAGTTATACTCTGCTAGACTGGGTCCTACACTACCCCACCCCTGGCTGTAATACCATAAGCTTGGGCTATGCTGCTAGTGTACTTTGGTTATACTCCGCTACACTGGGTCCTACACTACCCCACCCCTGGCTGTAATACCATATGCTTCGGCTACGCTGCTAGTGTACTTTGGTTATACTCTGCTAGACTGGGTCCTACACTACCCCACCCCTGGCTGTAATACCATATGCTTGGGCTATGCTGCTAGTGTTCTTCAGTTATACTCTGCTAGACTGGATCCTTTGCTGCCACGCCCCTGGCTGTAATACCATAAGCTTGGGCTATGCTGCTAGTGTACTTTGGTTATACTCAGCTAGACTGGGTCCTTTGCTACCACGCCTCTGGCGTAATACCTCATGCTCAGGTTACGCTGCTAGTGTCCTTTGATTCTACTCAACTGGAGTGGGTCCTACGCTGCCACAGCCGACTAATACTGTATATTTTAGCTATGTTACTAGTGTTCTTTGGTTATACTCTGCTAGACAAGGGCCTTACGCCTCCGTTGCTCCGGCTGTAATATGCGCATGGGCTGTGCGGATACATTTTTTTTTTTGTTTTAAATAAATGAGCTTGAGTGGAACTATGCCATCTGTGTCCTGGGATATAGTCTACTACTCTCGGACTATGTCGCGGAGTACTTTATGCAGCTAACATGATTCTTCTGAGGATGCCCAGGACTACCAAGTGCTAGCCTGTGGTTAAGACACCAGCACCTCGCTGCCTGTGTCCTTGGCCTATAACTATCTAGCCTGACTCTAGCCTGCAGCTAAGCCACCAGCACCATGCAGCCTGTGCCCCTGGGCTATAACCAGCTAACCCGACTTCTCCGCCCATGTCCAGGACTGCCAAGTGCTAGCCTGTGGTTAAGCTACCAGCACCACGTGGTCTGTGTCCCTGGCCTATAACCAGCTAGCCTGGGGCTAGGCTACCAGGACCACGCCGCCTGTGCCCTATGTCCAGAACTATCAAGTGCTAGCCCGCGGCTGGGCCACCTTGCTGCCTGTGTCCTTGGCCTATAACCAGCCAGCCTGCGGCTGGGCCACCAGGACCACGCCGCCTGTGCCCATGTCCAGAACTAACAAGTGGCAGCCTGTGGCTAAGCTACCAGCTCAACGCCGCCTGTGCCCCTGGGCTATAATTAGCCAACCTGACTAGCCTGTGGCAAAGCCAGCACCATGCCGCCTGTGGCCCTGGCCCACAATCAGCTAGCCAGTCCTGCTTTCCTCGTCCAAGCCCACCCCAAGCAGGCCGAGTGAGGGTAAGAATGGGCTACTAGGCGCTTTAGAGGCAATCTGGTGCACAGCTCTGGACAGGCGGGCCCTCGTCAAAGGCCTCCCAGCCTGTCTCTTAATGATGCTCGTCAATAGGCCGCCTGTCCATTAAAGGGCCGCAGACCCCTCTCAATGAAGTCTCCCACCCTCCTGCCGCACAGGGGAGAAGTCACGGCCTGTGGTGAGAAGAGTTAATGCCAGTTCATGAAGGCTCGGGGGTCGCCCCTCTCCGACACATGGTGACAGGCTCCAGGCCTTTCAATGGGGCCCGCCGCCCCATCGGGGGGAGCCGATCGGACACAACAGAGGGGGCTCCCCCAGCTGGATGCAGGGATTGTAAAGCAATTAATCAAACCTGCTAAAAGGCTGAGCTGACAAGAGAGGGGCCGGGCCGGTTCGCTGTCAATGGCCGGAGCTTTTTATCATGGAAATGCAGTCTGGGGCAGCAGGCAAGCAGTGCAGGGCGGGCCTGCCCGAGCGTGCAGGGCTCCAAGCAGGACCCCACCTCCGAGGGCTCATCACTGAACGGGCACAAAGAGAGAGGGAACACAACTTTATTGAAATTCACTGAATCAGCTAACAGGTCTGCCCCCTGTCCCTTGCAGGGGGGCGCTCTGTTAAGATGACAAATGAAGATGAGGGGGTCTGTGGGGACAATGGCGGCCGTGCTGGTTAATGAGCGACCCCCCCAGCATGCATGGAAGCCTCCACACTTAGGGACAATTGAAAACCAAAAGATGCCAGCGCTCGGTCTTTGGTGGCAATTTGTAGCAGGATACGGTTCGCAAAAAACATGAAATGCAACAAACTGGCCACACGAGGAGGCCACAGGAGCAGGGGCGTAGCTTGGTCAGCAAGACTGGGGGGAGATTATTATTTATAATGTTAAAATGCATTATATGAGAAGCAGGGAGCACGTGATGGACTTACTGGGCAGGGAAAGGGCGAGGAATGCTGACTGGCAGGGGGCACTATGACAGGAACACAACATTTTATAAAATAACCAACATTTTGAGAACTTTCAAAACAGAGGACAGGGTGCATATTTATCTGTGTGCATGTAAAACAACCCCAGGAGAAATCCAACAAACACCGCCATACGCGACTGAAAGCACCTTTACCCAACTATTTATTATTAGAACATATACATATTCGGGCTGGTGCCACTAGCATCCTAGGGCGTAGTCTCCCTGGAGCTGTCCCTCGGCTAGTGCCTCCTAGGGTCTGCAGTAGAGACCTGGTCTGGTCCACTGATGCTCCGAATCCTCTCCATCCTAGCACCACAGGGCCTAGTCTCCCTGGACCTGTCCCTCGGCTGGTGCCTCCTAGGGTCTGCAGTGGAGACCTGGTCCACTGGTGCTCTGAACCCTCTCCATCCTAGCACCACAGGGCCTAGTCTCCCTGGAGCTGTCCCTCGGCTGGTGCCTCCTAGGGTCTGCACTGGAGACCTGGTCCACTGGTGCTCTGAATCCTCTCCATCCTAGCACCACAGGGCCTAGTCTCCCTGGAGCTGTCCCTCGGCTGGTGCCTTCTAGGGTCTGCAGTGGAGACCTGGTCCACTGGTGTTCTGAATCCTCTCCATCCTAGCACCACAGGGCCTAGTCTCCCTGGAGCTGTCCCTCGGCTGGTGCCTCCTAGGGTCTGCAGTGGAGACCTGGTCCACTGGTGCTCTGAATCCTCTCCATCCTAGCACCACAGGGCCTAGTCTCCCTGGAGCTGTCCCTCGGCTGGTGCCTTCTAGGGTCTGCAGTGGAGACCTGGTCTGGTCCACTGGTGCTCTGAACCCTCTCCATCCTAGCACCACAGGGCCTATTCTCCCTGGACCTCTCCCTCGGCTGGTGCCTCCTAGGGTCTGCAGTGGAGACCTGGTCCACTGGTGCTCTGAATCCTCTCCATCCTAGCACCACAGGGCCTAGTCTCCCTGGAGCTGTCCCTCGGCTGGTGCCTTCTAGGGTCTGCAGTGGAGACCTGGTCCACTGGTGCTCTGAATCCTCTCCATCCTAGCACCACAGGGCCTATTCTCCCTGGACCTGTCCCTCGGCTGGAACCTCCTAGGGTCTGCAGTGGAGACCTGGTCCACTGGTGCTCTGAATCCTCTCCATCCTAGCACCACAGGGCCTATTCTCCCTGGACCTGTCCCTCGGCTGGAACCTCCTAGGGTCTGCAGTGGAGACCTGGTCCACTGGTGCTCTGAATCCTCTCCATCCTAGCACCACAGGGCCTATTCTCCCTGGAGCTGTCCCTCGGCTGGTGCCTCCTAGGGTCTGCAGTGGAGACCTGGTCTGGTCCACTGATGCTCTGAATCCTCCATCCCAGCACCACAGGGCCTAGTCTCCCTGGAGCTGTCCCTCAGCTGGTGCTTTCTAGGGTCTGCACTGGAGACCTGGTCCACTGGTGCTCTGAATTCTCTCCATCCTAGCACCACAGGGCCTAGTCTCCCTGGAGCTGTCCCTCGGCTGGTGCCTCCTAGGGTCTGCAGTGGAGACCTGGTCCACTGGTGCTCTGAACCCTCTCCATCCTAGCACCACAGGGCCTAGTCTCCCTGGAGCTGTCCCTCGGCTGGTGCCTTCTAGGGTCTGCAGTGGAGACCTGGTCTGGTCCACTGGTGCTCTGAATCCTCTCCATCCTAGCACCACAGGGCCTAGTCTCCCTGGAGCTGTCCCTCGGCTGATGCCTCCTAGGGTCTGCAGTGGAGACCTGGTCTGGTCCACTGAGGCTCTGAATCCTCTCCATCCTAGGACCACAGGGCCTATTCTCCCTGGACCTGTCCCTTGGCTGGTGCCTCCTAGGGTCTGCAGTGGAGACCTGGTCCACTGGTGCTCTGAACCCTCTCCATCCTAGCACCACAGGGCCTATTCTCCCTGGAGCTGTCCCTCGGCTGGTGCCTTCTAGGGTCTGCAGTGGAGACCTGGTCCACTGGTGTTCTGAATCCTCTCCATCCTAGCACCACAGGGCCTAGTCTCCCTGGAGCTGTCCCTCGGCTGGTGCCTTCTAGGGTCTGCACTGGAGACCTGGTCCACTGGTGCTCTGAATCCTCTCCACCCTAGCACCACAGGGCCTATTCTCCCTGGACCTGTCCCTCGGCTGGAACCTCCTAGGGTCTGCAGTGGAGACCTGGTCCACTGGTGCTCTGAATCCTCTCCATCCTAGCACCACAGGGCCTATTCTCCCTGGAGCTGTCCCTCGACTGGTGCCTCCTAGGGTCTGCAGTGGAGACCTGGTCTGGTCCACTGATGCTCTGAATCCTCTCCATCCCAGCACCACAGGGCCTAGTCTCCCTGGAGCTGTCCCTCAGCTGGTGCCTTCTAGGGTCTGCACTGGAGACCTGGTCCACTGAATCCTCTCCATCCTAGCACCACAGGGCCTAGTCTCCCTGGAGCTGTCCCTCAGCTGGTGCCTCCTAGGGTCTGCAGTGGAGACCTGGTCCACTGGTGCTCTGAACCCTCTCCATCCTAGCACCACAGGGCCTATTCTCCCTGGAGCGGTCCCTCGGCTGGTGCCTCCTAGGGTCTGCAGTGGTGACCTGGTCCACTGGTGCTCTGAATCCTCTCCATCCTAGCACCACAGGGCCTATTCTCCCTGGAGCTGCCCAGCCACAGACCTTTCCAGCAGAGCAGCCTGGTCCCTTAGGGCAGGCATTGGCGGTCTGGCCTGTCCCATGCAGGTAACATGGCAGGGCCAGTAAACCCACCACAGACTGGTCCAGCCGCCACCCCCCCCCCACCAAGGAGCACATTTGCTGGATGCAGAGAGTCCCTCAGCCAGCACTCTGCAGTTTAGCAAGACCCAGAGTTTACTTCTCTGCTTCCCTCAGGGTGATGCGCTCCACCTTCTCTTGTGTAGCATCCACCAGGCCTTGAACCTGTACAGGTGTTGCAGTTTGTCTTCAACTTCTCAATAGACCACGTCTCTCCTACTTGGGAGGGACCTCAACTCACCAGGAGTAGGCCAGGCACAGATGCCCCTAAGCAGGCCATGCATGCCTCGAGCAGGGGGTAATCAAACCACATTCCTTCAGGCATTTTCGTAAGGAACACCCTATGATCGGCCACTAGACCCCATGCTGCCATGAATCCCCAGCCTTCTGAGAGGTCAGAAGTGAACAGCTTGGAGGTTTCTGGATGATTTCTTTGGGTTCTGGGAGGGTCCAATCTACCCAACGTTATGGGGTGCAGTATACCCCATGGCAGGAATCCTCCTAACACTGTAGGTGAATGCACCCCATCACATCTGGCTATCCCTCTCAGATGTCCCTAGCCAGCAGGTAAAGCTCATCTGGTTCTCCACAGGTCCCAGCCATATGTTGAGGACAGGCTAGTGGCAGGGCATCAAAAACCCTGTCCTTGTTTGGAAAGGACTTCTGACCCAAAGTTCTCTACAACCCAAGGATGGACACACCACCTCTGGTTGCACTGATCTTGAGATCCTACATCCTGGAGCCAGCTCACTTGGACGTCTCTCCAGACTGGGAACCTCATAACTACCACTGTTCCTTGCCGCTGGTCTGGAGCTTTTCTGTTGGGGTTCTTCTAGCTAACCCTTATCTCACCTGGCAGCCAAAGCCTGGAACGACCTTACCCTGCATCTCCGGATCGCTGAATCGCTCCAGGAATTCAGGAGGGGACTCAATACATGGCTGTTTGAATGACCAGAGTGCTGCAAAGCAGCTAGGATCTCCAGCACCTTCAGACCCTCACAGATGATTTGCAGTGCCTTATAAACCAACGGATTGATCACCTGCAGTGTGCCTGTTTAGACCAGCCCTGTCCAGAGTACTTCTGAGCACTTCTAGCATCACTCAGCTAACACTGGGTAACAAAACGACATACAATACTTTGCTTCAGTTCTATCATTCATTCACTCAATGTCTCCCGCTCACTCTTAGGGCCACCCCTCTGCCTCTTTCTCATCGTTTGGGGCACTAAGTGGCACAGCTGTAATGCACCGCTTCCTTGTGTATAGAGAAGCTCTACCCCTTTGGTGTCTGAGGTCTACCACAACCAAGTCAGGCAGCTGCTCCTAGGGCAGGGCAGGAGGCAATCCTGGAGATGGGGCGGGTGTCTAGGGGGTCTAAGATGGCTCCTTGGGTGGACTCGACTACATTCTCCACAGCCTCGCTCAACTCGCAAAAGGCCCGGGGACCTTCCCCTTGGCATTCACTCCCTTTCATGTCGCACTCTTGCCTCCTTCTGGCCACTTACGCAAGCCTTCCACATGCTGGCAGTGCCCCCAGTGCCCCCCCCTTTCCTAAAGACCTTACATTCTGCGGAGCTAGGGTACCCTCCTGCACCATTGCCGCAGCTGTGCCAGCAGCACCCGAGGCAGTGACGCCTGGTACAGGAGAGGTGCCAGCGCTAGAGCTGGGAGGAAGGCTGTGCCAAGGGTTTGCCAGAGTCCGCGTTATCAGCATCCCCTTGGAGGCGTCTCTCGAAGCCTCCCACCTGCACTACAGGGGCTTCCGCCTCAATATCAAGTCACAGTCTATGTAACCTTGGACTCTAGAACCAGATCCTTTCAATCTCCAAAACACATTAAAAATAAAAAGGATTTCTTAAACTTTATTAGAGCTCACTAGCACTGGAAGAGAGCTCATGGCACCCAGAGTGGCCTCAGTAAGCCAAGGAGCCCCCTGCAGTCATGTGCGCGGACTGCCCTGGGACCAATCCGATAACACGTGTTTCTTAATTAGGAGACCAATTTAAGGGGGGAAAAAATACATATCTATGAAATGTATTCCAGGATCTGAACAGACGGACATGCTCCTGTCCATGACGGAGAAACAAAGAACATTACAGTAGGTACATGGGGGGGGGGGGGGGGGGGGCTTGGCAGTGTATGTAATGTAGCTCAAAGAAACAGAACCGCATTACATTCCAAGGATGGAAACAAGGTGCCCTCAATCGTCCCAATCGAAGATCCCCCCCCCCACAGCAATGGACGAGGACCAGGTCCATACAAAGAAAGCACACTGCCCGGCTCTACCACTTGTGCAACCCAAGCACACAACACCCAACCAGCACACCCAGTGGTCCTTAAACCACATGGCACCATCATGACCCAATGAAAGACAATACAAGCTCAAGGGGATTATACACTACATTTTACAGGACATCTGACAATCTGTTCGCTATACCAGCCCTCTTCAGTATCAAAACCCAGACCTCTCCAGAGAGTACACAGCACCCAAGACTATACCATGAGTCGCAATTTATTGTAATAAAACAAACATATCACCTGGAAGAAGTATATTTAACACAGGTTAGATCTGTGTCCACAGTACTCAAACATTTAACCAAACATCTCTTTCCCTCTTTAGGGTGCACACAACACCGCACAATGTGCCTGGTACCCTCAGAGAAGACTTGACTTTTCATGATTTTCATTTGGAAACTAATGAGCAATTTAAAGTTTTCAGTGTGAAGGTAGAAATCAGTCACAGATTTAAATAAGACTGGAGAATAATCAAACAGCGTATTTGGCAATTAATTTAGATTTCACTTTTTGACCCAACCCGTGTCACACCGGTCTGTGTCTACTCATGGTGACCCTCAAATGCTTTTCTCCCAAGGTAGGGAAATGGAAATGAACCTGGGACAAAGGAGAGACCAGGTCAGGGGCACTTCGACTGCAAGTCCTCAGTAGGTCCCAGTGGACGTCAAACATTTTGGGACTGAGAATGGATCTTCAGGAAAAAAAAAAATCCGACATGATCCTAAGTTTTGCCAGATGTGGTTCTCAACAGCATGACATCAGTCCTGCGCTGACAGCACTACACTCTGCGCGAGCCTGGCTGCAAGGGTGCATGGGGCACAGCTGCTGGAAGTAGGGGGCCTGCAGCACCCCTACAGTAACCACGCTGGAGGTCAGAGGGCGAACAAGCAATAATGAAAATGTCACTTACCCAGTGTACATCTGTTCGTGGCATCAGTCGCTGTAGATTCGCATGTTTTGCATAGCTCGCCATCTGGTGTTGGGTCGGAGTGTTACAAGTTGTTTTTCTTCGAAGAAGTCTTTCGAGTCACGGGACCGAGTGACTCCTCCTTTTGTCTCCATTGCGCATGGGCGTCGACTCCATCTTCGATTGTTTTTCCCCGCAGAGGGTGAGGTAGGAGTTGTATTGTAGTAATAGTGGCCATGCAATGGAGTGACTAAGTATGTACCTATTTAAGGTTAAAATAATATATATACAAATAGTTGAAGGTACCTTCCGAACTGCTACAGGCTCCCGGGGAGGCGGGTGGGCACATGCGAATCTACAGCGACTGATGCCACGAACAGATGTACACTGGGTAAGTGACATTTTCAGTTCGATGGCATCTGTCGCTGTAGATACGCATGTTTTGCATAGACTAGTAAGCAGTTATCTCCCCAAAGCGGTGGCTCAGCCTGTAGGAGTGGGAGTAGTCTGAAACAATGTTCTTAATACGGCTTGACCTACTGTGGCTTGTGCGGATAACACGTCTACACAGTAGTGCTTGGTGAATGTGTGAGGCGTAGACCATGTGGCTGCCTTACATATTTCTTGCATTGGGATGTTTCCTAGAAAGGCCATGGTAGCACCTTTCTTTCTGGTTGAGTGTGCCCTTGGTGTAATGGGCAGTTGTCGTTTAGCTTTAAGGTAGCAGATTTGGATGCATTTAACTATCCATCTGGCTATACCTTGTTTTGATATTGGGTTTCCTGCATGAGGTTTTTGGAATGCAATAAATAGCTGTTTAGTTTTCCTGATGCTCTTTGTTCTGTCAATGTAATACATTAATGCTCTTTTGACATCTAAAGTATGTAGTGCCCTCTCAGCTACGGAATCTGGCTGTGGGAAGAACACTGGAAGTTCCACGGTTTGATTTAGATGGAACGGTGAAATAACCTTTGGTAAAAATTTAGGATTAGTCCTTAGGACGACCTTATTTTTGTGTAGTTGTATAACAGGTTCTTGTATTGTAAACGCCTGAATCTCGCTTACTCTTCTTAGGGAAGTAATGGCGATGAGAAATGCAACCTTCCATGTTAGGAACTGTATTTCGCAGGAGTGCATGGGTTCAAAAGGTGGACCTATAAGTCTAGTTAAGACAACATTTAGGTTCCATGAAGGAACAGGTGGTGTTCTTGGTGGAATAATTCTTTTAAGGCCCTCCATGAATGCTTTAATGACTGGTATCCTATATAGGGAAGTTGAATAGGTAGGCTGCAGGTATGCAGATATTGCTGCAAGGTGTATTTTAATGGAAGAGAAAGCTAGGTTAGATTTTTGTAAGTGAAGCAAGTAACCCACTACATGTTTTGGGGTTGCGTGTAATGGTTGGATTTGATTAATATGGCAGTAGCAAACAAACCTCTTCCATTTACTGGCATAGCAGTGCCTGGTGGATGGCCTTCTGGCTTGCTTTATGACTTCCATACATTCTTGGGTAAGTTGTAAGTGTCCGAATTCTAGGATTTCAGGAGCCAGATTGCTAGATTCAGCGATGCTGGATCTGGGTGTCTGATCGTTTGGTTGTGTTGTGTTAACAGATCCGGCCTGTTGGGCAGTTTGATGTGGGGTACTACTGATAGGTCTAGCAGCGTTGTGTACCAGGGTTGCCTTGCCCAAGTTGGTGCTATTAATATGAGTTTGAGTTTGTTTTGACTGAGTTTGTTTACCAGATAAGGAAGGAGAGGGAGAGGAGGAAAAGCGTAGGCAAATATCCCTGACCAGTTGATCCATAGGGCATTGCCGTGGGACTGCATGTGTCGGTATCTGGATGCAAAGTTTTGGCATTTTGCGTTCTCTTTTGTCGCAAACAAGTCTATTTGAGGTGTTCCCCAAAGCGTGAAGTAAGTGTTCAGAATTTGGGGGTGAATTTCCCATTCGTGGACCTGTTGGTGATCGAGAGAGATTGTCTGCGAGTTGATTCTGAATTCCTGGGATAAATTGTGCTATTAGGCGAATTTGGTTGTGAATTGCCCAACGCCATATCTTTTGTGCCAGCAGGCTCAATTGCGTTGAGTGCGTTCACCCTTGTTTGTTTAGATAATACATTGTTGTCATGTTGTCTGTTTTGACGAGAATGTATTTGTGAACTATTATTGGTTGAAAAGCCTTTAGTGCTTGAAAAACTGCTAGCAGTTCTAGGTGATTTATATGCAGTTTTGTTTGATGTACGTTCCATTGTCCTTGTATGCTGTGTTGATCGAGGTGTGCTCCCCACCCTGTCATGGAAGCATCTGTTGTTATTACGTATTGTGGCACTGGGTCTTGGAATGGCCGCCCTTTGTTTAAATTTATACTGTTCCACCATAGAAGCAAGAGATAAGTTTGGCGGTCTATCAACACCAGATCTAGAAGGTGACCCTGTGCTTGTGACCATTGTGATGCTAGGCACTGTTGTAAGGGCCTCATGTGTAGTCTTGCGTTCGGGACAATGGCTATGCATGAAGACATCATGCCTAGGAGTTGTAATATCTTTGCTTGTATTTTTTGTGTTGGATACATGCGTTGTATGATGTTGAAATTTTGAATTCTTTGTGGACTTGGAGTGGCTACTCCTATTGTTGTGTTTATTATGGCTCCTAGGTATTGTTGTACCTTGCGCGGCAGAATGTTGGATTTTGCGAAGTTGACTGTGAACCCTAGTTTGTAGAGGGTTTGTATGATTTGATTTGTGTGGTGTGAGCACGTTATTAACGAATGGGTCTTGATTAGCCAGTCGTCTAGACACGGGAATACATGTATTTGCTGCCTTCTGATGTGTGCAGCGACTACTGCTAGACATTTGGTAAAGACTCTTGGTGCGGTTGTTAAACCGAGAGGCAGTACCTTGAATTGGTAGTGTATTCCTTTGAATACAAACCTTAGGTATTTCCTGTGCGATGGATGTATTGGTATATGGAAATACGCGTCTTTGAGGTCTAATGTTGTCATGTAGTTGTGTAGTTTTAGCAATGGTAACACTTCTTGTAGTGTGACCATGTAAAAGTGGTCTGATTTGATGTATGTGTTTAGTATTCTTAGGTCTAGGATTGGTCTTAGCGTTTTGTCCTTCTTTGGTATTAAGTACAGTGAATAAACTCCTGTGTTTATTTGTGTGTTTGGTACTAACTCGATTGAGTTCTTTTGCAATAGTGCTTGAACTTCTATCTCCAGGAGCTCTGAATGATGTTTTGATAAATTTTGTGCTCTTGGTGGTATGTTTGGAGGGAATTGTAGAAATTCTATGCAATAACCATTTTGGATAATTGCTAGAACCCAAGTGTCTGTAGTGATTTCCTCCCATGCTTTGTAATAATGACCTATTCTTCCCCCCACTGGTGTTGTGTGGAGGGGGTGAGTGACATGTGAGTCACTGCTTAGTTGTAGGGGTTTTGGGGCTTTGGAATTTTCCCCTATTCCTAGGGAATTGCCCTCCTCTATATTGTCCCCGAAAGCCTCCCCTGTACTGTCCCTGGTAACTGGATGGTGTTGCCTGTGAGGTGCTGGCTTGTGTGGCCTGACCCCGAAACCCCCCTCTAAAGGGTGTTTTGCGGAAGGTGCTGTAATTTCCTCTGCTCTGCGGGGAGTAGAGTGCGCCCATGGCTTTAGCAGTGTCCGTGTCCTTTTTAAGTTTCTCAATCACCGTGTCCACTACTGGACCGAACAGTTCTTTTTCGTTGAATGGCATATTGAGAACTGCCTGCTGAATCTCTGGTTTAAACCCAGACGTTCGTAGCCATGCATGCCTTCTGATGGTCACAGATGCATTTATTGTTCTTGCAGCTGTGTCTGCTGCGTCCATGGAGGTGCGTATCTGGTTGTTTGAAATGTTCTGTCCTTCCTCAACCACTTGCTTTGCCCTCTTTTGTAGGTCTTTGGGTAGATGTTCAATGAGATGTTGCATCTCATCCCAATGGGCTCTGTCATAGCGCGCAAGAAGTGCCTGTGAGTTAGCGATGCGCCACTGGTTTGCAGCTTGTGCTGCGACTCTTTCCAGCTGCATCGAACTTGCGGCTTTCCTTATCTGGGGGTGGTGCATCCCCAGATGTGTGGGAGTTGGCCCTCTTCCTAGCTGCTCCTACAACGACAGAATCTGGTGGCAGCTGTGAAGTTATGAAAATAGGGTCTGTAGGAGGCGCTTTATACTTTTTTTCCACCCTTGGTGTGATTGCCCTACTTTTGACCGGCTCCTTAAAGATGTCTTTTGCGTGCCGAAGCATACCAGGGAGCATAGGCAGGCTTTGGTAGGAGCTGTGGGTGGCGGAGAGGGTGTTGAATAGAAAGTCATCCTCGACTTGTTCTGAGTGGAGGCTTACATTGTGGAATTGTGCTGCTCTAGCCACCACCTGAGAATATGCAGTACTGTCTTCTGGTGGTGATGGCTTTGTAGGGTATGCCTCCGGACTGTTATCTGACACAGGGGCGTCGTATAAGTCCCATGCGTCCTGATCCTGGTCACCTTGGCTCATGGAGGTGTGATGGAGTTTGTGCTGGTGAGACGTGAATTATAGGTGGAGGAGAGGGTGGCGGAGTAACCCTTTTCACCATTTTTGTTTGTGGTGTTTGGTCAGTTTGAAATTCCAGTCTTCTCTTTCTCCTAATAGGGGGAAGGGTGCTTATCTTTCCTGTCCCCTGCTGTATAAAAATACGTTTCTGCGTCTACATCGGTGGATTGCAGGTCTTCCTCAAACCTATGCTTTCGCATTTGGGAGGTCATTGATTGCTCTTCTGTATAAGAGCCTGAAACTGGGTCGGTTGCAGGTTGTTTTGGCACCGAAACCCTGTCTGCATCTTTTTTTCGGCTCCGAGGTGACTTTTTTCTTTTTCGGAGTCGAAACATCTCGGCGTCGATCTTCATCGGTGCCGCTGTCTCGGCGTCGAGCCGTGTCTACACCGCTATCTCGGTGTCGATGTAGGTCTCCAGCACTTTCTCGGTCCCGAGAAGGCTGCGTGCCGGTGTCTCGACTGGAGTCGGACGGTCTCGGCACTGATTGGGTCTTTTTCGGTGCCGACGGTCGGTCACCGAATTTATGGGTGGAGCCATGGCATGGTGGCAGTGGCGTCCCCTGGGCCTTGACAATCTTATGAGTGGTTTTCGACGTCTTACTCACGGTTCGTGGATCGTCGAATTCCTCGGAGTCCGATTCGTGTATCGAAAAGGTTTCTTCCTCTTCCTGTACCTCGAACTCTCGGTGCGCTGTCGGTGTGGACGCCATTTGAAGTCTTCTGGCTCGACGGTCTCGGAGTGTTTTTCGGGACCGGAACGCACGACAGGCCTCACAAGTGTCTTCACTGTGCTCAGATGACAGGCACAGGTTACAGACCAAGTGTTGGTCTGAATAGGGGTATTTTTTGTGGCATTTGGGACAGAAACGGAACGGGGTCCGTTCCATCGGCGTTCTTCTACACGCGGTCGGGCCGAGCAGGCCCCGACGGGGGATCGAAAACTACCCCGAAGGGCTCCGGAGCTCTTCGATGCGGTGTTGATTCTAAGTACGCCGATCCCGAACGCAACAATACCGACGAAAATCTTCCGAAATTTAGCTGTTTTTCCGTTCCGAAACTCGGAGCGACAGGAACACGTCCGAACCCGATGGCGGAAAAACAATCGAAGATGGAGTCGACGCCCATGCGCAATGGAGACAAAAGGAGGAGTCACTCGGTCCCGTGACTCGAAAGACTTCTTCGAAGAAAAACAACTTGTAACACTCCGACCCAACACCAGATGGCGAGCTATGAAAAACATGCGTATCTACAGCGACAGATGCCATCGAACAGATACGTTTACATTTTGTTTTTATCTTGTCATATTTGCTGCGTTTCAAAGAGGCCAGGCTCTGTCTTCTGGCAAACTGCTGCTTGAACATAAAGTCTTGGGGTTAAAGTGAGTTATGAGAATCTTGCTGTAGTACAGGGAGTTTGAAAGTATAGGTTTTTTTTCTTTCTTCAACACGAGAAACTATAAATCCCTCTAAATAAACTTTAGAAACATTTCAAAATCTATCAGCAATGAAGCACATTTTTTTGGTTGTAATTCTGAGGTGTAAGGAAAACAGACTTAATAAAGATTAAAAAAAAAATCAAGGCACATTACTTCGTGATGTAATGAAAATGTCACTTACCCAGTGTACATCTGTTCGTGGCATCAGTCGCAGTAGATTCGCATGTTCTGCAATAGCTCGCCATCTGGTGTTGGGCCGGAGTGTTACAAGTTGTTTTTCTTCGAAGAAGTCTTTCGAGTCACGGGACCGAGTGACTCCTCCTTTTGTCTCCATTGCGCATGGGCGTCGACTCCATCTTCGATTGTTTTTCCCCGCAGAGGGTGAGGTAGGAGTTGAATTGTAGTAATAGTGCCCATGCAATGGAGTGACTAAGTATGCACGTATTTAAGGTTGAGATGATACATATATAAATAATTGAAGGTAACTTCCAAACTGCTACAGGCTCCCGGGGAGGCGGGTGGGCACATGCGAATCTACTGCGACTGATGCCACGAACAGATGTACACTGGGTAAGTGACATTTTCAGTTCGATGGCATCTGTCGCTGTAGATACGCATGTTCTGCATAGACTAGTAAGCAGTTATTTCCCCAAAAGCGGTGGATCAGCCTGTAGGAGTGTGTAAGGAAATGCCTCCTTGGCATGGTTGCCCCCTGACTTTTTGCCTTTGCTGATGCTATGTTTACAATTGAAAGTGTGCTGAGGCCTGCTAACCAGGCCCCAGCACCAGTGTTCTTTCCCTAACCTGTACTTTTGTATCCACAATTGGCAGACCCTGGCATCCAGATAAGTCCCTTGTAACTGGTACTTCTAGTACCAAGGGCCCTGATGCCAAGGAAGGTCTCTAAGGGCTGCAGCATGTCTTATGCCACCCTGGAGACCTCTCACTCAGCACAGACACACTGCTTGCCAGCTTGTGTGTGCTAGTGAGGACAAAACGAGTAAGTCGACATGGCACTCCCCTCAGGGTGCCATGCCAGCCTCTCACTGCCTATGCAGTATAGGTAAGACACCCCTCTAGCAGGCCTTACAGCCCTAAGGCAGGGTGCACTATACCATAGGTGAGGGTACCAGTGCATGAGCATGGTACCCCTACAGTGTCTAAACAAAACCTTAGACATTGTAAGTGCAGGGTAGCCATAAGAGTATATGGTCTGGGAGTCTGTCAAACACGAACTCCACAGCACCATAATGGCTACACTGAAAACTGGGAAGTTTGGTATCAAACTTCTCAGCACAATAAATGCACACTGATGCCAGTGTACATTTTATTGTAAAATACACCACAGAGGGCACCTTAGAGGTGCCCCCTGAAACTTAACCGACTGTCTGTGTAGGCTGACTAGTTCCAGCAGCCTGCCACACCAGAGACATGTTGCTGGCCCCATGGGGAGAGTGCCTTTGTCACTCTGAGGCCAGTAACAAAGCCTGCACTGGGTGGAGATGCTAACACCTCCCCCAGGCAGGAACTGTGACACCTGGCGGTGAGCCTCAAAGGCTCCCCCCTTTGTCACAGCCCAGCAGGGCACTCCAGCTTAGTGGAGTTGCCCGCCCCCTCCGGCCACGGCCCCCACTTTTGGCGGCAAGGCTGGAGGGAACAAAGAAAGCAACAAGGAGGAGTCACTGGCCAGTCAGGACAGCCCCTAAGGTGTCCTGAGCTGAGGTGACTCTGACTTTTAGAAATCCTCCATCTTACAGATGGAGGATTCCCCCAATAGGGTTAGGATTGTGACCCCCTCCCCTTGGGAGGAGGCACAAAGAGGGTGTACCCACCCTCAGGGCTAGTAGCCATTGGCTACTAACCCCCCAGACCTAAACACGCCCTTAAATTTAGTATTTAAGGGCTACCCTGAACCCTAGAAATGAAAATGTCACTTACCCAGTGTACATCTGTTCGTGGCATCAGTCGCTGAGATTCACATGGTATGCATGAGCTCGCCATCTGGTGTTGGGTCGGAGTGTTACAAGTTGTTTTTCTTCGAAGAAGTGTTTTCGAGTCACGGGACCGAGTGACTCCACCTTCTGTGCTCATTGCGCATGGGCGTCGACTCCATCTTCGATTGTTTTCCCCGCAGAGGGTGAGGTAGGAGTTGTACTATAGTAATAGTGCCCGCGCAATGAAAAATGTAAGTATGTACCTATTAAAGGATTAAGTAATATATATACAAATGTACAAAATTGAAGGTAACTTCTGAACTGCTACAGGCTTCCGGGGAGGTGGGTGGGTCCATGTGAATCTCAGCGACTGATGCCACGAACAGATGTACACTGGGTAAGTGACATTTTCAGTTCGATGGCATCTGTCGCTGTAGATACACATGGTATGCATAGACTAGTAAGCAGTTAGTTCCCCATAAGCGGTGGTTTAGCCTGTAGGAGTAGAAGTTGTCTGAAATAGAGTTCTTAATACAGCTTGACCTACTGTAGCTTGTTGTGCGGATAGCACATCTATACAGTAGTGTTTGGTGAATGTGTGAGGCGTAGACCAAGTGGCTGCCTTACATATTTCTTGCATTGGGATGTTTCCTAAAAAGGCCATTGAAGCACCTTTTTTCCTTGTTGAATGTGCCCTGGGAGTAATGGGCAGTTGTCTTTTTGCTTTAAGGTAGCAGATTTGGATGCATTTAACTATCCATCTGGCTATACCTTGTTTTGATATTGGGTTACCTGCATGAGGTTTTTGGAATGCAATAAATAGCTGTTTAGTTTTTCTGATGTTCTTCGTTCTGTCAATGTAGTACATTAATGCTCTTTTGACATCTAATGTATGTAGTGCTCTTTCAGCCACAGAATCTGGCTGTGGGAAGAATACTGGTAGTTCTACCGTTTGATTTAGATGGAATGGAGAAATAACTTTTGGTAAAAATTTTGGATTAGGTCGTAGGACGACCTTATTTTTATGTATTTGTATAAAAGGCTCTTGTGTTGTGAACGCTTGAATTTCACTTACTCTTCTTAGAGATGTAATGGCGATGAGAAAGGCAACTTTCCAGGTGAGGAATTGTATTCCGCAAGAGTGCATGGGTTCGAAAGGTGGGCCCATGAGTCTTGTTAGAACCACGTTTAGGTTCCATGAAGGAACAGGTGGTGTTCTTGGTGGTATAATTCTTTTAAGCCCTTCTATGAATGCTTTGATAACTGGTATCCTATACAAGGAAGTTGAATATGTAGTTTGCAGGTATGCAGATATTGCTGCAAGGTGTATTTTAATAGAAGAGAAGGCTAGCTTTGCTTTTTGTAAATGGAGCAAGTAATTTACTATATGTTTTGGAGTTGCCTCTAGTGGTTGTATCTGATTATGATGGCAGTACCAAACAAATCTTTTCCACTTACTTGCGTAGCAGTGTCTAGTGGATGGCCTTCTGGCCTGCTTTATGACTTCCATACACTCTTGGCTAAGTTGTAAGTGTCCGAATTCTAGGATTTCAGGAGCCAGATTGCTAGATTCAGCGATGCTGGGTCCGGGTGTCTGATCTGTTGGTTGTGTTGCGTTAACAGATCTGGTTTGTTGGGCAGTTTGATGTGTGGTACTACAGACAGATCTAGCAGTGTTGTGTACCAGGGTTGTCTTGCCCACGTTGGTGCTATTAAAATGAGTTTGAGTTTGTTTTGACTCAATTTGTTTACTAGGTAAGGAAGGAGAGGGAGAGGAGGAAAAGCGTAAGCAAATATTCCTGACCAGTTCATCCATAGGGCATTGCCTTGGGATTGCTTGTGTGGGTATCTGGACGCGAAGTTTTGGCATTTTGCGTTCTCTTTTGTTGCAAATAAGTCTATTTGTGGTGTTCCCCAGAGTGTGAAGTAGGTGTTCAGAATTTGTGGGTGGATTTCCCATTCGTGGACTTGCTGGTGATCTCGAGAGAGATTGTCTGCCAGCTGATTCTGGATCCCCGGAATAAACTGTGCTATTAGACCAATTTGATGGTGGATTGCCCACTTCCATATTTTTTGAGCTAACAAGCTTAACTGCGTTGAATGTGTTCCTCCTTGTTTGTTTAGATAATACATCGTTGTCATGTTGTCTGTTTTGACAAGGATGTATTTGTGGGTTATGATTGGTTGGAAAGCTTTTAGTGCTTGAAAAACTGCTAATAATTCTAGATGATTTATATGCAGTTTTGTTTGATGTATGTTCCATTGTCCTCTTATGTTGTGTTGATTGAGATGTGCTCCCCACCCTGTCATGGAAGCATCTGTTGTTATTACGTACTGTGGCACTGGGTCTTGGAAAGGCCGCCCTATGTTTAAATTTATACTGTTCCACCATAGAAGCGATAGGTAAGTTTGGCGGTCTAGCAACACCAGATCTAGAAGGTGACCCTGTGCTTGAGACCACTGTGAGGCTAGGCACTGTTGTAAGGGCCTCATGTGCAGTCTTGCGTTTGGGACAATGGCTATGCATGAGGACATCATGCCTAGGAGCTGTAGTATTGTTCTTGCTTGTATTGTTTGGTTTGGAGACATGTGTTGAATGACCCTGTTGAAATTGTGGATCCTTTGTGGAGTTGGCGTTGCTACTCCTTTTGTCGTGTCTATTATGGCTCCTAGATATCGCTGTACTTTGCTTGGCAGAATGTTTGATTTTGCAAAGTTGACGGTGAACCCTAGATTGTAGAGGGTTTGTATGACTTGATTTGTGTGGTTTGAGCATTGTGTGAGCGAACTGGTTTTGATTAGCCAGTCGTCTAGATACGGGAACACATGTATTTGCTGCCTTCTGATGTGTGCAGCGACTACTGCTAGGCATTTTGTGAATACTCTTGGAGCGGTTGTTAAACCAAAAGGCAATACTTTGAATTGGTAATGTATTCCTTTGAATACAAACCTTAGATATTTCCTGTGTGATTGATGGATTGGTATATGGAAATATGCGTCCTTGAGGTCTAGGGTTGTCATGTAGTCGTGTTTTCTGAGCAATGGTAACACTTCTTGTAGTGTGACCATGTGAAAGTGGTCTGATTTGATGAATGTGTTTACTACCCTGAGGTCTAGAATTGGTCTCAGTGTTTCGTCCTTTTTTGGTATCAAGAAGTACAGTGAATAAACTCCTGTGTTTATTTGTGTGCTTGGTACTAATTCTATTGCATTTTTTTGCAGTAGTGCTTGAACTTCTATCTCTAGAAGCTGTGAATGGTATTTTGATAAATTTTGTGATTTTGGTGGTATGTCTGGAGGGAATTGCATGAATTCTATGCAATAACCATGTTGGATAATTGCTAGGACCCATGTGTCTGTAGTTATTTTGTCCCATGCTTCGTAATATTGATGTATCCTCCCCCCCACTGGTGTTGTGTGGGAGGGGTGAGTGACGTGTGAGTCACTGCTTGTTGGTAGTGGTTTTGGGGCTTTGAAATCTTCCTCTATTCCTAGGAAATTGCCCCCCTCTATACTGGCCCCGAAAACCTCCCCTGTACTGTCCCTGGTAGGTGGGCGGTGCGGACTGTGAGGTGCTAGCTTGTGTGGCCTGACCCCGAAACCCTCCTCTAAAAGGTGTTTTGCGGAAGGTGTTATAAGATCCTCTGCTCTGCGGGGAGTAGAGTGCGCCCATGGCCTTGGCAGTGTCAGTGTCCTTCTTGAGCTTTTCTATGGCTGTGTCGACCTCCGGACCGAACAGAAGTTTCTCGTTTACTGGCATGTTAAGCACTGCCTGCTGAATTTCTGGCTTGAATCCAGACGTTCTGAGCCATGCGTGCCTACGGATGGTAACCGACGTATTAATGGTTCTTGCGGCCGTGTCTGCTGCATCCATGGAGGAGCGTATTTGATTGTTGGAAATGTTTTGACCCTCCTCAACAACCTGTTTTGCTCTTTTTTGCAGATCTTTTGGGAGATGTTCAATGAGATGCTGCATCTCATCCCAGTGGGCTCTGTCGTATCGCGCTAGCAGCGCTTGTGAATTTGCGATGCGCCACTGGTTTGCTGCTTGGACAGCAACCCTCTTCCCGGCTGCATCGAACTTCCTACTTTCTTTATCTGGGGGAGGTGCATCCCCAGAAGTGTGTGAGTTTGCCCGTTTTCTGGCAGCCCCTACCACCACAGAGTCTGGTGGCAGCTGAGAGGTGATGAATACAGGGTCCGTAGGAGGCGCCTTATACTTTTTGTCCACCCTAGGCGTCACTGCCCTACTTTTAACTGGCTCCTTGAAAATGTCCTTTGCATGGCGTAGCATGCCTGGGAGCATCGGCAGGCTTTGGTAGGAGCTGTGGGTTGAGGAGAGGGTGTTAAATAAAAAATCATCCTCTACTTGTTCCGAGTGTAGTTCCACATTATGGAATAGAGCTGCTCTAGCCACCACTTGTGAGTAGGCTGTGCTGTCTTCCGGTGGTGATGGCCTAGTTGGGTATGTGTCTGGGCTGTTATCAGACACTGGTGCGTCGTACAAGTCCCACGCATCCTGATCTTGGTCATCGTGGCTCATGGCGGTGTGAGCTGGCGAATGTGACGGGGTGTAAGTTGGCGAAGCCGGAGTTACAGGTGGAGGCGAGGGAGGAGGTGTTACCTTTTGTGTTGTTTGTTGCTGAGGAGTAAACTGAAGCGTTCTCTTTCGTTTGACAGGTGGAAGGGTACTGATCTTCCCAGTCCCCTGCTGAATAAAGATACGCTTTTGCGTGTGATCCACGTCAGTGGATTGCAGTTCTTGTTCAAATCTATGTTTCTTCATTTGAGAAGACATAGAATGCTCTTCGGTATAGGAGCCAGAAACAGGGTCTGATGTCGCTTTTTTCGGCTCCGAAAACCCTGTCGATTGTTTTTTCGGCTCCGAGGTAACCTTCCTCTTTTTCTGTGCCGAAAATTCTTGGCCTCTATGGTCTTCGGCGCCACTGTCTCGGCGTCGATCGGTGTCGACACCGAACTCTCGGTGTCGATGCTTCTGTTTAGCACTCTCTCGGTCCCGAGGAGGCTGCGTGCCGGTGTCTCGACCGAAGTCGGACGATCTCGACACTGAATGGGCCTTTTTCGGTGCCGATTGTTGGTCACCGAGAATTTGGGTGGAGCCATGGCCGGTTGGCAGTGGCGTCCCCTGGGCCTTCTTTCCTTTTTTAAGGTTTGATCTCGACGTCTTACTCACAGTTCTTGTAGAGTGTAGCTCGTCGGAGTCTGAATCCTGGATGGAAAAGGATTCCTCCTGTTCTTCTTCTGTCTCGAACTGTTGACGCTCTTTTGGCGTGGACGCCATCTGCAGTCTTCTCGCTCGACGGTCGCGCAGAGTTTTTCGGGACCGGAACGCCCGACAGGCCTCGCAGGATTCTTCACTGTGCTCGGCTGACAGGCACAGATTACAGACCGAGTGTAGGTCCGTATAAGGATATTTGTTGTGGCATTCGGGGCAGAATCGAAACGGGGTCCGATCCATCGGCGTTGTCCTCCACGCGGTCGGGCCGACTAGGCCCCGACGGGGTGCCGAAATCTACCCCGAAGGGCACCGAAGCGCTTCGATGTTCAACGCGTCGTCGTATGTGTCTATCTCTAACCGGATCGCAACGATACCGTCGAAAATCTTCCGTCTTCAGCTATCTTTCCGTTCCGAAACTCGGAGCGACAGGAACACGTCCGAACCCGATGGCGGAAAGAAAACAATCGAAGATGGAGTCGACGCCCATGCGCAATGAGCACAGAAGGTGGAGTCACTCGGTCCCGTGACTCGAAAACACTTCTTCGAAGAAAAACAACTTGTAACACTCCGACCCAACACCAGATGGCGAGCTCATGCATACCATGTGTATCTACAGCGACAGATGCCATCGAACATTAGATTCCTGCAACTACAAGAAGAAGGACTGCCTAGCTGAAAACCCCTGCAGAGGAAGACCAGAAGACGACAACTGCCTTGGCTCCAGAAACTCACCGGCCTGTCTCCTGCCTTCCAAAGATCCTGCTCCAGCGACGCCTTCCAAAGGGACCAGCGACCTCGACATCCTCTGAGGACTGCCCCTGCTTCGAAAAGACAAGAAACTCCCGAGGACAGCGGACCTGCTCCAAGAAAAGCTGCAACTTTGTTTCCAGCAGCTTTAAAGAACCCTGCAAGCTCCCCGCAAGAAGCGTGAGACTTGCAACACTGCACCCGGCGACCCCGACTCGGCTGGTGGAGAACCGACACCTCAGGAGGGACCCCAGGACTACTCTGATACTGTGAGTACTAAAACCTGTCCCCCCTGAGCCCCCACAGCGCCGCCTGCAGAGGGAATCCCGAGGCTTCCCCTGACCGCGACTCTTTGAATCCTAAGTCCCGACACCTGGGAGAGACCCTGCACCCGCAGCCCCCAGGACCTGAAGGACCGGACTTTCACTGGAGGAGTGACCCCCAGGAGTCCCTCTCCCTTGCCCAAGTGGAGGTTTCCCCGAGGAACCCCCCCCTTGCCTGCCTGCAGCGCTGAAGAGATCCCTAGATCTC
Source organism: Pleurodeles waltl (assembly GCF_031143425.1). Classification (NCBI taxonomy): domain Eukaryota; kingdom Metazoa; phylum Chordata; class Amphibia; order Caudata; family Salamandridae; genus Pleurodeles; species Pleurodeles waltl. Next base: position 20,238,499 of record NC_090445.1, on the reverse strand, counting down.
CCATTGACTTCCATTACAAACCCGACGCTTGTTTCTACACTGCACCCGGCCGCCCCCGCGCTGCTGAGGGTGAAATTTCTGTGTGGACCTGTGTCCCCCCCGGTGCCCTACAAAACCCCCCTGGTCTGCCCCCCGAAGACGCGGGTACTTACCTGCAAGCAGACCGGAACCGGGGCACCCCCTTCTCTCCATTCTAGCCTATGTGTTTTGGGCACCACTTTGAACTCTGCACCTGACCGGCCCTGAGCTGCTGGTGTGGTGACTTTGGGGTTGCTCTGAACCCCCAACGGTGGGCTACCTTGGACCAAGAACTGAACCCTGTAAGTGTCTTACTTACCTGGTAAAACTAATCAAAACTTACCTCCCCTAGGAACTGTGAAAATTGCACTAAGTGTCCACTTTTTAAACAGCTATTTGTCAATAACTTGAAAAGTATACATGCAATTTTGATGATTTGAAGTTCCTAAAGTACTTACCTGCAATACCTTTCGAATGAGATATTACATGTAGAATTTGAACCTGTGGTTCTTAAAATAAACTAAGAAAAGATATTTTTCTATATAAAAACCTATTGGCTGGATTTGTCTCTGAGTGTGTGTACCTCATTTATTGTCTATGTGTATGTACAACAAATGCTTAACACTACTCCTTGGATAAGCCTACTGCTCGACCACACTACCACAAAATAGAGCATTAGTATTATCTATTTTTACCACTATTTTACCTCTAAGGGGAACCCTTGGACTCTGTGCATGCTATTCCTTACTTTGAAATAGCACATACAGAGCCAACTTCCTACATTGGTGGATCAGCGTTGGGGTACAAGACTTTGCATTTGCTGGACTACTCAGCCAATACCTGATCACACGACAAATTCCAAAATTGTCATTAGAAATTGATTTTTGCAATTTGAAAAGTTTTCTAAATTCATAAAAGACCTGCTAGGGCCTTGTGTTAGATCCTGTTTAGCATTTCTTTTAGAGTTTAAAAGTTTGTTAAAAGTTTGAATTAGATTCTAGAACCAGTTTTAGTTTCTTAAAAAGTATTCCAACTTTTAGAAGCATAATGTCTAGCACAGATGTGACTGTGGTGGAACTCGACACCACACCTTACCTCCATCTTAAGATGAGGGAGCTAAGGTCACTCTGTAAAATAAAGAAAATAACAATGGGCCCCAAACCTACCAAAATACAGCTCCAGGAGCTTTTGGCAGAGTTTGAAAAGGCCAACCCCTCTGAGGGTGGCAACTCAGAGGAAGAGGATAGTGACTTGGAGGACAATTCCCCCCTACCAGTCCTATCTAGGGAGAACAGGGTCCCTCAAACCCTGACTCCTAAAATAATAGTCAGAGATGCTGGTTCCCTCACAGGAGAGACCAACACCTCTGAAATCACTGAGGATAGCCCCAGTGAAGAGGACATCCAGTTAGCCAGGATGGCCAAAAGATTGGCTTTGGAAAGACAGATCCTAGCCATAGAGAGGGAAAGACAAGAGATGGGCCTAGGACCCATCAATGGTGGCAGCAACATAAATAGGGTCAGAGATTCTCCTGACATGTTGAAAATCCCCAAAGGGATTGTAACTAAATATGAAGATGGTGATGACATCACCAAATGGTTCACAGCTTTTGAGAGGGCTTGTGTAACCAGAAAAGTGAACAGATCTCACTGGGGTGCTCTCCTTTGGGAAATGTTCACAGGAAAGTGTAGGGATAGACTCCTCACACTCTCTGGACAAGATGCAGAATCTTATGACCTCATGAAGGGTACCCTGATTGAGGGCTTTGGATTCTCCACTGAGGAGTATAGGATTAGATTCAGGGGGGCTCAAAAATCCTCGAGCCAGACCTGGGTTGACTTTGTTGACTACTCAGTGAAAACACTAGATGGTTGGATTCAAGGCAGTGGTGTAAGTAATTATGATGGGCTGTACAATTTATTTGTGAAAGAACACCTGTTAAGTAATTGTTTCAATGATAAACTGCATCAGCATCTGGTAGACCTAGGACCAATTTCTCCCCAAGAATTGGGAAAGAAGGCGGACCATTGGGTCAAGACAAGGGTGTCCAAGACTTCAACAGGGGGTGACCAAAAGAAAGGGGTCACAAAGACTCCCCAGCAGAAGGGTGATGAGACAACCAAAACTAAAAATAGTAAAGAGTCTTCTACAGGCCCCCAAAAACCTGCACAGGAGGGTGGGCCCAGAGCCTCTTCACAAAACAATGGGTACAAGGGTAAAAACTTTGATCCCAAAAAGGCCTGGTGTCATAGCTGTAAACAGCATGGACACCAAACTGGAGACAAGGCCTGTCCCAAGAAAGGTTCCACTCCAAACTCCCATCCAGGTAACACTGGTATGGCTAGTCTCCAAGTGGGATCAACAGTGTGCCCAGAGCAAATCAGGGTCCACACTGAAGCTACTCTAGTTTCTGAGGGTGGGGTGGATTTAGCCACACTAGCTGTCTGGCCGCCTAACATGCAAAAATACAGACAGCAACTCTTAATTAATGGGACTAGAATAGAGGGCCTGAGGGATACAGGTGCCAGTGTCACCATGGTGACAGAGAAACTGGTTTCCCCTGGCCAATACCTGACTGGAAAAACCTACACAGTCACCAACGCTGACAATCAGAGAAAAGTACATCCCATGGCAATGGTTACTTTAGAATGGGGAGGGGTCAATGGCCTGAAACAGGTGGTGGTCTCCTCAAACATCCCAGTAGACTGTCTGCTTGGAAATGACCTGGAGTCCTCAGCATGGGCTGAGGTAGAACTAAAAACCCATGCAGCCATGCTGGGTATCCCTGAACTGGTGTGTGTAAAAACAAGAGCACAATGCAAGGCACAGGGTGAAAAAGTAGAGCTGGAGTCAGGAAAAATGGCCCAGCCTACCAAGAGAACAGGAAAGTCAGTTGGGAAACCAACTGCAACACAGCAAAAGAAAGGGAACCTCTCTTCTCAGGAAGAAGTTCTGCCCTCTGAGGGAACTGAGCCTTTGGGGCTTGAACCTTATCAGGTTGAGCTCTTAGGCCCAGGGGGACCCTCAAGGGAGGAGCTGTGTAAGGGACAAGAAACCTGTCCCTCTCTTGAAGGCCTTAGGCAGCAAGCTGCTGAAGAGTCCAAGGGCAAGAAAAATGGAACACATAGGGTCTATTGGGAAGATGGACTCCTGTACACTGAGGCCAGAGACCCCAAACCTGGTGCCACTAGGAGAGTGGTAGTGCCTCAGCTGTTCAGAGAGTTCATCCTAACATTGGCCCATGACATTCCCCTTGCTGGACATTTGGGACAAACCAAGACGTGGGAGAGGTTAGTCAACCACTTCTACTGGCCCAATATGTCCAACATGGTTAAGGAGTTTTGCCTCTCCTGCCCCACCTGTCAAGCCAGTGGTAAGACAGGTGGGCATCCAAAGGCCCCCCTCATTCCACTTCCAGTGGTGGGGGTTCCCTTTGAAAGAGTGGGTGTGGACATAGTTGGTCCACTGGAACCTCCCACAGCCTCAGGAAATATGTATATCCTGGTAGTAGTGGATCATGCTACCAGGTATCCTGAAGCTATTCCCCTTAGGTCAACTACTGCCCCTGCAGTAGCCAAGGCCCTCATTGGTATCTTTACCAGAGTGGGTTTCCCTAAGGAGGTGGTGTCTGACAGAGGTACCAACTTCATGTCAGCATACCTAAAGCACATGTGGAATGAGTGTGGAGTGACTTATAAATTCACTACACCTTACCATCCACAAACTAATGGCTTAGTTGAGAGATTCAACAAGACATTAAAAGGCATGATCATGGGGCTCCCAGAAAAACTCAAAAGGAGATGGGATGTCCTCCTGCCATGTCTGCTTTTCGCTTACAGGGAGGTACCACAGAAGGGAGTAGGGTTCTCACCCTTTGAACTTCTGTTTGGTCATCCTGTAAGGGGACCACTTGCCCTTGTTAAAGAAGGCTGGGAGAGACCTCTCCATGAGCCTAAACAGGACATAGTGGACTATGTACTTGGCCTTCGCTCTAGAATGGCAGAGTACATGGAAAAGGCAACCAAAAACCTTGAGGCCAGCCAACAGCTCCAGAAGTTTTGGTATGACCAAAAGGCTGCACTGGTTGAGTTCCAACCAGGGCAGAAAGTCTGGGTTCTGGAGCCTGTGGCTCCCAGGGCACTCCAGGACAAATGGAGTGGCCCTTACCCAGTACTAGAGAGGAAGAGTCAGGTCACCTACTTGGTGGACCTGGGCACAAGCAGGAGCCCCAAAAGGGTGATCCATGTAAACCGCCTTAAACTCTTCCACGACAGGGCTGATGTCAATCTGTTGATGGTAACAGATGAGGATCAGGAGGCAGAGAGTGAACCTCTCCCTGATCTTCTGTCATCAGACCCAAAAGATGGTACAGTAGATGGAGTGATCTACTCAGACACCCTCTCTGGCCAACAGCAAGCTGATTGTAGGAGAGTCCTACAACAGTTTCCTGAACTCTTCTCCTTAACCCCTGGTCAGACACACCTGTGTACCCATGATGTGGACACAGGAGACAGCATGCCTGTCAAGAACAAAATCTTTAGACAGTCTGACCATGTTAAGGAAAGCATCAAGGTGGAAGTCCACAAGATGCTGGAATTGGGAGTCATTGAGCGCTCTGACAGCCCCTGGGCTAGCCCAGTGGTCTTAGTCCCCAAACCTCACACCACCGATGGAAAGAAAGAGATGAGGTTTTGTGTGGACTACAGAGGGCTCAATTCTGTCACCAAGACAGATGCTCATCCAATTCCAAGAGCTGATGAGCTCATTGATAAATTAGGTGCTGCCAAATTTCTAAGTACCTTTGACTTGACAGCAGGGTACTGGCAAATAAAAATGGCACCTGGAGCAAAAGAAAAGACAGCATTCTCCACACCTGATGGGCATTATCAGTTTACTGTTATGCCCTTTGGTTTAAAGAATGCCCCTGCCACCTTCCAAAGGTTGGTGAATCAAGTCCTTGCTGGCTTGGAGTCCTTTAGCACAGCTTATCTTGATGATATTGCTGTCTTTAGCTCCACCTGGCAGGATCACCTGGTCCACCTGAGGAAGGTTTTGAAGGCTCAGCAATCTGCAGGCCTCTCTATCAAGGCATCCAAATGCCAGATAGGGCAGGGAACTGTGGTTTACTTGGGACACCTTGTAGGTGGAGGCCAAGTTCAGCCACTCCAACCCAAGATCCAGACTATTCTGGACTGGGTAGCTCCAAAAACCCAGACTCAAGTCAGGGCATTCCTTGGCTTGACTGGGTATTACAGGAGGTTTGTGAAGGGATATGGATCCATTGTGACAGCCCTCACTGAACTCACCTCCAAGAAAATGCCCAAGAAAGTAAACTGGACTGTGGAATGCCAACAGGCCTTTGACACCCTGAAACAGGCAATGTGCTCAGCACCAGTTCTCAAAGCTCCAGATTATTCTAAGCAGTTCATTGTGCAGACTGATGCCTCTGAACATGGGATAGGGGCAGTTTTGTCCCAAACAAATGATGATGGCCTTGACCAGCCTGTTGCTTTCATTAGCAGGAGGTTACTCCCCAGGGAGCAGCGTTGGAGTGCCATTGAGAGGGAGGCCTTTGCTGTGGTCTGGTCCCTGAAGAAGCTGAGACCATACCTCTTTGGGACTCACTTCCTAGTTCAAACTGACCACAGACCTCTCAAATGGCTGATGCAAATGAAAGGTGAAAATCCTAAACTGTTGAGGTGGTCCATCTCCCTACAGGGAATGGACTTTATAGTGGAACACAGACCTGGGACTGCCCATGCCAATGCAGATGGCCTTTCCAGGTTCTTCCACTTAGAAAATGAAGACTCTCTTGGGAAAGGTTAGTCTCATCCTCTTTCGTTTGGGGGGGGGTTGTGTAAGGAAATGCCTCCTTGGCATGGTTGCCCCCTGACTTTTTGCCTTTGCTGATGCTATGTTTACAATTGAAAGTGTGCTGAGGCCTGCTAACCAGGCCCCAGCACCAGTGTTCTTTCCCTAACCTGTACTTTTGTATCCACAATTGGCAGACCCTGGCATCCAGATAAGTCCCTTGTAACTGGTACTTCTAGTACCAAGGGCCCTGATGCCAAGGAAGGTCTCTAAGGGCTGCAGCATGTCTTATGCCACCCTGGAGACCTCTCACTCAGCACAGACACACTGCTTGCCAGCTTGTGTGTGCTAGTGAGGACAAAACGAGTAAGTCGACATGGCACTCCCCTCAGGGTGCCATGCCAGCCTCTCACTGCCTATGCAGTATAGGTAAGACACCCCTCTAGCAGGCCTTACAGCCCTAAGGCAGGGTGCACTATACCATAGGTGAGGGTACCAGTGCATGAGCATGGTACCCCTACAGTGTCTAAACAAAACCTTAGACATTGTAAGTGCAGGGTAGCCATAAGAGTATATGGTCTGGGAGTCTGTCAAACACGAACTCCACAGCACCATAATGGCTACACTGAAAACTGGGAAGTTTGGTATCAAACTTCTCAGCACAATAAATGCACACTGATGCCAGTGTACATTTTATTGTAAAATACACCACAGAGGGCACCTTAGAGGTGCCCCCTGAAACTTAACCGACTGTCTGTGTAGGCTGACTAGTTCCAGCAGCCTGCCACACCAGAGACATGTTGCTGGCCCCATGGGGAGAGTGCCTTTGTCACTCTGAGGCCAGTAACAAAGCCTGCACTGGGTGGAGATGCTAACACCTCCCCCAGGCAGGAACTGTGACACCTGGCGGTGAGCCTCAAAGGCTCCCCCCTTTGTCACAGCCCAGCAGGGCACTCCAGCTTAGTGGAGTTGCCCGCCCCCTCCGGCCACGGCCCCCACTTTTGGCGGCAAGGCTGGAGGGAACAAAGAAAGCAACAAGGAGGAGTCACTGGCCAGTCAGGACAGCCCCTAAGGTGTCCTGAGCTGAGGTGACTCTGACTTTTAGAAATCCTCCATCTTACAGATGGAGGATTCCCCCAATAGGGTTAGGATTGTGACCCCCTCCCCTTGGGAGGAGGCACAAAGAGGGTGTACCCACCCTCAGGGCTAGTAGCCATTGGCTACTAACCCCCCAGACCTAAACACGCCCTTAAATTTAGTATTTAAGGGCTACCCTGAACCCTAGAAAATTAGATTCCTGCAACTACAAGAAGAAGGACTGCCTAGCTGAAAACCCCTGCAGAGGAAGACCAGAAGACGACAACTGCCTTGGCTCCAGAAACTCACCGGCCTGTCTCCTGCCTTCCAAAGATCCTGCTCCAGCGACGCCTTCCAAAGGGACCAGCGACCTCGACATCCTCTGAGGACTGCCCCTGCTTCGAAAAGACAAGAAACTCCCGAGGACAGCGGACCTGCTCCAAGAAAAGCTGCAACTTTGTTTCCAGCAGCTTTAAAGAACCCTGCAAGCTCCCCGCAAGAAGCGTGAGACTTGCAACACTGCACCCGGCGACCCCGACTCGGCTGGTGGAGAACCGACACCTCAGGAGGGACCCCAGGACTACTCTGATACTGTGAGTACTAAAACCTGTCCCCCCTGAGCCCCCACAGCGCCGCCTGCAGAGGGAATCCCGAGGCTTCCCCTGACCGCGACTCTTTGAATCCTAAGTCCCGACACCTGGGAGAGACCCTGCACCCGCAGCCCCCAGGACCTGAAGGACCGGACTTTCACTGGAGGAGTGACCCCCAGGAGTCCCTCTCCCTTGCCCAAGTGGAGGTTTCCCCGAGGAACCCCCCCCTTGCCTGCCTGCAGCGCTGAAGAGATCCCTAGATCTCCCATTGACTTCCATTACAAACCCGACGCTTGTTTCTACACTGCACCCGGCCGCCCCCGCGCTGCTGAGGGTGAAATTTCTGTGTGGACCTGTGTCCCCCCCGGTGCCCTACAAAACCCCCCTGGTCTGCCCCCCGAAGACGCGGGTACTTACCTGCAAGCAGACCGGAACCGGGGCACCCCCTTCTCTCCATTCTAGCCTATGTGTTTTGGGCACCACTTTGAACTCTGCACCTGACCGGCCCTGAGCTGCTGGTGTGGTGACTTTGGGGTTGCTCTGAACCCCCAACGGTGGGCTACCTTGGACCAAGAACTGAACCATGTAAGTGTCTTACTTACCTGGTAAAACTAATCAAAACTTACCTCCCCTAGGAACTGTGAAAATTGCACTAAGTGTCCACTTTTTAAACAGCTATTTGTCAATAACTTGAAAAGTATACATGCAATTTTGATGATTTGAAGTTCCTAAAGTACTTACCTGCAATACCTTTCGAATGAGATATTACATGTAGAATTTGAACCTGTGGTTCTTAAAATAAACTAAGAAAAGATATTTTTCTATATAAAAACCTATTGGCTGGATTTGTCTCTGAGTGTGTGTACCTCATTTATTGTCTATGTGTATGTACAACAAATGCTTAACACTACTCCTTGGATAAGCCTACTGCTCGACCACACTACCACAAAATAGAGCATTAGTATTATCTATTTTTACCACTATTTTACCTCTAAGGGGAACCCTTGGACTCTGTGCATGCTATTCCTTACTTTGAAATAGCACATACAGAGCCAACTTCCTACAGAGTGGAAGTAGTTTGAAATAATGTCCTTAATACGGCTTGACCTACTGTGGCTTGTTGTGCGGAAAACACGTCTACACAGTAGTGCTTGGTGAATGTGTGAGGCGTAGACCATGTGGCTGCCTTACATATTTCTTGCATTGGGATGTTTCCTAGAAAGGCCATGGTAGCACCTTTCTTTCTGGTTGAGTGTGCCCTTGGTGTAATGGGCAGCTGTCGTTTAGCTTTAAGGTAGCAGATTTGGATGCATTTAACTATCCATCTGGCTATACCTTGTTTTGAAATTGGGTTTCCTGCATGAGGTTTTTGAAATGCAATAAAGAGTTGTTTAGTCTTTCTGATGTTCTTTGTTCTGTCAATGTAATACATCAATGCTCTTTTGACATCTAATGTATGTAGTGCCCTTTCAGCTACGGTATCTGGCTGTGGAAAGAACACTGGAAGTTCCACTGTTTGATTTAGATGGAACGGTGAAATAACCTTTGGCAAAAATTTAGGATTGGTCCTTAGGACGACTTTATTTTTGTGTAGTTGTATAAAAGGTTCCTGTATAGTAAACGCCTGAATCTCGCTTACTCTTCTTAGGGAAGTAATGGCGATGAGAAATGCCACCTTCCAGGTTAGGAACTGTATGTCGCAGGAGTGCATGGGTTCAAAAGGTGGACCCATAAGTCTAGTTAGGACAACATTTAGGTTCCATGAAGGAACAGGTAGTGTTCTTGGTGGTATAATTCTCCTAAGGCCCTCCATGAATGCTTTAATGACTGGTATTTTATATAGGGAAGTTGAATAGGTAGTTTGCAGGTATGCAGATATTGCTGCAAGGTGAATCTTAATGGAAGAGAAAGCTAGGTTAGATTTTTGTAAGTGAAGCAAGTAACCCACTACATGTTCTGGAGTTGTGTGTAATGGTTGTATTTGATTAACATGGCAGTAGCAAACAAACCTCTTCCATTTACTTGCATAGCAGTGCCTGGTGGATGGCCTTCTTGCTTGTTTTATGACTTCCATACATTCTTGGGTAAGTTGTAAGTGCCCGAATTCTAGGATTTCAGGAGCCAGATTGCTAGATTCAGCGATGCTGGATCTGGGTGTCTGATCTTTTGGTTGTGCTGTGTCAACAGATCTGGCCTGTTGGGCAATTTGATGCAGGGTACCACTGATAGGTCTAGCAGCGTTGTGTACCAGGGTTGCCTTGCCCAAGTTGGTGCTATCAATATGAGTTTGAGTTTGCTTTGACTGAGTTTGTTTACCAGGTAAGGAAGGAGAGGGAGAGGAGGAAAAGCGTAAGCAAATATCCCTGACCAGTTCATCCATAGGGCATTGCCTTGGGATTGTTTGTGTGGGTATCTGGATGCGAAGTTTTGGCATTTTGCGTTCTCCCTTGTCGCAAACAAGTCTATCTGAGGTGTTCCCCAGAGTTTGAAATAAGTGTTCAGAATTTGGGGGTGAATTTCCCATTCGTGGACCTGTTGGTGATCTCGAGAGAGATTGTCTGCGAGTTGATTTTGTATCCCTGGTATAAACTGTGCAGTTAGGCGAATTTGGTTGTGAATTGCCCAATGCCAAATTTTTTGTGCTAGCAGGCTTAACTGCGTGGAGTGCGTCCCCCCCTGCTTGTTTAGATAATACATTGTTGTCATGTTGTCTGTTTTGACGAGAATGTATTTGTGAACTATTATTGGTTGGAAAGCTTTTAGTGCTTGAAAAACTGCTAGAAGTTCTAGGTGATTGATATGCAGTTTTGTTTGATGTACGTTCCATTGTCCTTGTATGCTGTGTTGATCGAGGTGTGCTCCCCACCCTGTCATGGAAGCATCTGTTGTTATTACGTATTGTGGCACTGGGTCTTGGAAAGGCCGCCCCTTGTTTAAATTTATGTTGTTCCACCACAGAAGCGAGAGGTAAGTTTGGCGGTCTATTAACACCAGATCTAGAAGGTGACCCTGTGCTTGAGACCACTGTGATGCTAGGCATTGTTGTAAGGGCCTCATGTGCAGTCTTGCGTTTGGGACAATGGCTATGCATGATGACATCATGCCTAGGAGTTGTAATACCATCTTTGCTTGTATCTTTTGTGTTGGATACATGCGTTGTATGATGGTGTTGAAATTTTGAATTCTTTGTGGACTTGGAGTGGCTACTCCTTTTGATGTGTCTATTATGGCTCCCAGGTATTGTTGTACCTTGCGTGGCAGAATTTTGGATTTTGTGAAATTGACGGTGAACCCTAGTTTGAAGAGGGTTTGTATGATATGATTTGTGTGATTTGAGCACTCTATTAACGAATGGGCCTTGATTAGCCAGTCGTCTAGATATGGGAACACATGTATCTGCTGCCTTCTTATGTGTGCTGCGACTACCGCTAGACATTTGGTAAAGACTCTTGGTGCGGTTGTTAATCCGAAAGGCAGTACCTTGAATTGGTAATGTATTCCTTTGAATACAAACCTTAGGTATTTCCTGTGCGATGGGTGTATTGGTATATGGAAATAAGCATCCTTGAGGTCTAAAGTTGCCATGTAGTCGTGCAGTTTTAGCAATGGCAATACTTCTTGTAGTGTGACCATGTGGAAGTGGTCTGATTTGATGAAAGTGTTCACTACTCTGAGGTCTAGGATTGGTCTCAGTGTTTTGTCCTTCTTTGGTATCAGAAAGTACAGTGAGTAAACTCCTGTGTTTATTTGTGTGTTTGGCACTAATTCGATTGCATTCTTTTGCAATAGTGCCTGCACTTCTATCTCCAGGAGATTGGAATGGTGTGTTGTTAAATTTTGTGCTTTTGGTGGTATGTTTGGAGGGAATTGTAGAAATTCTATGCAATAACCATGTTGGATAATTGCTAGAACCCAAGTGTCTGTAGTGATTTCCTCCCATGCTTTGTAATAATGACCTATTCTTCCCCCCACTGGTGTTGTGTGGAGGGGGTGAGTGACCTGTGAGTCACTGTTTAGTAGTAGGGGCTTTGGGGCTTTGAAATCTTCCTCTATTTCTAGGGAATTGCCCTCCTCTATATTGTCCCCGAAAACCTCCTCTATACTGTCCCTGGTAACTGGACGGTGTGGCTTGTGAGGTGCTGGCTTGTGTGCTTTGACCTCGAAACCCCCCTCGAAAGGGCGTTTTACGGAATGTGCTGTAATTCCCTCTGCTCTGCGGGGAGTAGAGTGCGCCCATGGCTTTGGCAGTGTCCGTATCTTTTTTGAGCTTCTCAATCGCTGTGTCCACTTCTGGACCGAACAGTTCTTTTTCATTAAAAGGCATATTGAGAACTGCTTGTTGAATCTCTGGTTTAAATCCAGACGTTCGGAGCCATGCATGCCTTCTGATAGTTACAGATGTATTAATTGTCCGTGCAGCTGTATCTGCAGCGTCCATGGAGGAACGTATCTGGTTGTTGGAGATGGTCTGTCCCTCCTCAACCACTTGTTTTGCCCTATTTTGGAAGTCCTTGGGCAGATGTTCAATGAGATGTTGCATCTCGTCCCAGTGGGCTCTGTCATAGCGCGCAAGTAGTGCCTGGGAGTTCGCGATGCGCCACTGGTTTGCAGCTTGTGCTGCGACTCTCTTACCAGCTGCATCGAACTTGCGGCTTTCTTTATCTGGGGGTGGTGCATCTCCAGATGTGTGAGAGTTGGCCCTTTTCCTAGCTGCTCCTACAACAACAGAGTCTGGTGGCAGCTGTGTAGTGATGAAAACCGGGTCCGTAGGAGGCGGCTTATACTTTTTTTCCACCCTTGGTGTGATTGCCCTACTTTTGACCGGCTCCTTAAATATGTCTTTTGCGTGCCGGAGCATACCAGGGAGCATAGGCAGGCTTTGGTATGAGCTGTGGGTGGAGGAGAGTGTTGAACAAGAAATCATCCTCGACCTGTTCTGAGTGGAGGCTTACGTTATGAAATTGTGCTGCTCTAGCCACCACCTGAGAGTACGCGGTGCTGTCTTCTGGTGGAGATGGCTTTGTAGGGTATGCCTCCGGGCTGTTATCTGACACTGGGGCGTCGTATAGGTCCCATGCGTCCTGATCTTGGTCACCCTGGCTCATGGTGGTGTGAGCTGGGGAGTGAGATGGAGTTTGTGCTGGTGAAACGTTAATCACGGGCGGAGGAGAGGGTGGTGGCGTAACTCTTTTCACCACTTTTGGTTGTGGTGCTTGTTCCGTCTGGAACTCCAACCTTCTCTTTCTCCTAATGGGGGGAAGGGTGCTTATTTTTCCTGTCCCCTGCTGAATGAAGATACGCTTTTGCGTATGGTCCACATCAGTTGCTTGCAGCTCTTCCTCAAACCTATGCTTTTGCATTTGGGAGGTTAGCGAGTGCTCTTCTGTATAAGAGCCTGAAGCTGGGTCGCTTGCAGTTTGTTTCGGCGTCGAAACTTTGCGTGTTTTTTCGGCTCCGAGCTGACTTTTTTCCTTTTCGGGGCTGAAACCTCTCGGTGTCGATCTGTTTCGGTGCCGCTGTCTCGGCGTCGAGCCGTGTCCACACCGGCATCTCGGTGTCGAGGCTTGTCTCCAGCACTTTCTCGGTCCCGAGAAGGCTGCGTGCCGGTGTCTCGACCGGAGTCGGACGATCTCGGCACTGTTTGGGCCTTTTTCGGTGCCGACGGTCGGTCACCGAATTTATGGGTCGAGCCATGGCCTGGTGGCAGTGGCGTCCCCTGAGCCTTGTAAATGTTTCTTTGTGTGGTTTTCGACATCTTACTCACGGTTTGTGTGTCGTCGAATCCTTCGGAGTCTGAGTCTTGGATCGAGAAGGTACCTTCTTCCTGTTCCTCGAACTCCCGTTGGGCTGTCGGTGCGGACGCCATTTGAAGTCTTCTGGCTCGACGGTCTCGGAGTGTTTTTCGGGACCGGAACGCACGACAGGCCTCGCAGGTGTCTTCGCTGTGCTCAGGTGACAGGCACAGGTTGCAGACCAAGTGTTGGTCTGTGTAAGGGTACTTATTGTGGCATTTGGGGCAGAAACGGAACGGGGTCCGTTCCATCGGCGTTCTTCAGCACGCGGTCGGGCCGACCAGGCCCCGACGGAGGATCGAAAAACTACCCCGAAGGGCACCGGAGCTCTTCGATGCGGTGTGGAATGTAAGTACGCCGATCCCGAACGCAACAATACCGACGAAAATCTTCCGAAATTAGCTAATTTTCCGTTCCGAAACTCGGAGCGACAGGAACACGTCCGAACCCGATGGCGGAAAAAAAACAATCGAAGATGGAGTCGACGCCCATGCGCAATGGAGACAAAAGGAGGAGTCACTCGGTCCCGTGACTCGAAAGACTTCTTCGAAGAAAAACAACTTGTAACACTCCGGCCCAACACCAGATGGCAAGCTATTGCAGAACATGCGTATCTACAGCGACAGATGCCATCGAACACCAAATTTCAATACATTTTTTGGACACCCAGTTGTATCAGTAACACCACACCCCAGTGCAATTTTGTTTTGTAATTTCAATGGAAAGAGTGCTTCAGTAAATGCCAGTGTGCTACACACCACGCTTTAGGGATATGTTTGCATCGTTGTGCACCAAAACGCCCCACTGGCAATCTACCACCCTCCTGCTGAATGGGCATCACTGGCGACATACCACCCCCTTACCACCCTCCTGCTGAATGCGCGTCACTGGCGACATACCACACCCATACCACGCTCCTGCTGAATGCACGCCACTGGCGACATACCACACACCCTTACCACCCTCCTGCTGAATGCGTGTCACTGGCGACATACCACACACACCCTTACCACCCTCCTGCTGAATGCGCGCCACTGGCGACATACCACACCCTTACCACCCTCCTGCTGAATGCGCGTCACTGTCGACATACCACACCCTTACCACCCTCCTGCTGAATGCGCGTCACTGTCGACATACCACACCCTTACCACCCTCCTGCTGAATGCGCGCCACTGTCGACATACCACACACACCCTTACCACCCTCCTGCTGAATGCGCGTCACTGGCACCATACCACACCCTTACCACCCTCCTGCTGAATGCACGTCACTGGCGACATACCACACCCTTACCACCCTCCTGCTGAATGCGCGCCACTGGCGACATACCACACCCTTACCACCCTCCTGCTGAATGCGCCCCACTGGCGACATACCACACCCTTACCACCCTCCTGCTGAATGCACGTCACTGGCGACATACCACACCCTTACCACCCTCCTCCTGAATGCGTGCCACTGGCGACATACCACACCCTTACCACCCTCCTGCTGAATGCACGCCACTGGCGACATACCACACCCTTACCACCCTCCTGCTGAATGGGCGCCACTGGCACATTTGATACACCCATTCTTTGTGGCGCTTGGATTTTTCGAAGTCTGACGTCAGTGATGTAACCCTGACTGCAGCACCACGCTCCCCTGAAAACTGTTCCTGCACCACTAGCATGGACTGCAGTGGGGCATACGTGGGAAGGGGATTGACATCATGCGTGAGTGACCTAAGTGGTGCTCATATCCCCCCTTAAATTGCTGCATCCAGGGGTGCAATGGCAGACAGGAGCGCACAGTAGAGCTTACCCCAAACCATGGGTGAGGGGTATGAATCTAGAGAACTTCCTATGGCGGGGGTTAAAAGTAATTGGGAGTCCATTTCTAAACATGCACTAGTTACAGGCAGGATTAATGTGCTAGAAAGAGCCAGGGTGACTTAACCACCTGTGATTGGCCAGGTAGCAATTGGGGCTTGAATGGGGTCAATACAGTTTAGGTACTGGCTTAGAGGGCACTCCACAGCATCAATCCAGGGGCACTGCAGAATAAGCCACCAGCACGCACTGCTGGATATACACAGCAGAGGTGCCTGCCTAGAGGGACGTCCAGAGGCAGCAGAAGGATTACTTATCCATCTGCAGGCAACTGCTGCTGATTGAATAATCTTCACAAGCCCACCGCAAGCCTTCACTATGGCATGACCCAGCTCTTTACTTCCTGAATTTCAGGTGTGTTCGAATGTTTGATTTTTGCCGAGACTGATTTCAAAGTTTCCCTGCTTGTGCAGTCAAAAAAAAAATAAAAACAATAAAAATTCTCCTGGTGCACCTTTTACAAAGAATGGCTATGAGAACACTTCTGAATCAGGTCACACGTTTTTCTTAATCATACAAGGCTTTCCTGAGAGCTGAACAATGCTTTTCAGGTATAGAGGCACACGCTGTAGGAAGCTGGCCTGGTGTGTGGTGGACACCTATGGTGTTGGTACCTTATAACAAGTCCGGCCGACCCCCATTAGTGAAGTGTAGGCAGTGTCTAGAAGCCAGGGCTCTCTAGAGGTAGCTGTGGATGAGAAGCCAAGGCTTATCTAGGAGACATGCAAAGCTCATGCAATACCACTGTATTTACACAGCACTTACACACATTAAAGAACCACACAGTGTTACAGATTACTTATAGGCAGTCCCCCAACTGGAAGTAAGTACACACTATAGATATACACAATCAGAAATTAGCTTAGAAACAAGAACCCTTGGCCATAATGGTAAAAATAGTAACGGTCCTAGGAGAGTGCCGAACCATATACTAAAAGTGAAATGCGAAGGTAAGTCCCCCCCCACTCAAGTATATGGAGTTGTTAGAGGGGAGCAGGAAGAACTAGCGCCCCACAAGAGGCGAGTACCTAAGTGACTCGCCCAGTGAACTGGAGAGCAGAGGTAAGTACCTGGTCTTCCCAAGGACTGACAGGAGGACTTAGAAAAAGGATTGTGCAAGAGCAGAAGAAACCAACAGTGGATTCTGAAAGAAGAGGACCTGCAAAACAAGGGGACAGAGTCCAGTCCACGATGGTGTCCAGATGGGGCAGGAGCCACGGCCCATCCTTCTGTGGATCAAGATCCAGGTCGACGAGGGAAGATGAAGATCAGCTGTGGAGCCCAGGAGCTGAAGAGGTGTCCTTGCAGCAGTGCAGAGGGTGTCCCACGTTGGTTCTTGGGTTGCAGTTGGTCTATGGTGTAGGAGAACTACCAAGCCTTGGCAAATGCAAGAGGATCAAAAGAAGAGTTGCAAGGATGAAGAGGCCCAGCAAGGCCCAGGGGACTCGATCCTTGGAGGAGAGTCCGGGGTGACAACAGAAGTTGCAGCTCCCACAGGCAACCCACTGGCATCACACACAGAAAAGTCAGTGAGGCCCAGTCAGCACACCTGAAGAGGATTTCCACTCCACTGGAGCATTAGAGAGGAGACTGTGCTTGGCAGGAGTGGTCATGGGGTCAGGGCTAGGGGCTACTTGGAGCCTGAAGATCCCTTCGAGCAGGAGATACAAGCCTTGGTAGCTGCAAAAGTCACAGTGCACAGGGGTACTGTCCTGCAAGGAGAGACAAGGGCTCACTGTCCGCCAATTTGGTCAGCTGGCAGAGAGGACCAAGGGGACCACTCCAGACCACCACCTGTGATGCAGGATCCAGGCAGTTCCAGAGGAGAGCAGATCCTCAAAGACAGGTGGCGCTGATGTAGGTGCCTCCAGACGTAAGGGAGTGACTCCTTCACTCCAAGGGAGATTCCTTCTTGCTGCAGGCTGAAGTCTTGCCGACTCCAGAGGATGCACAGCCTGGGAAATGTTGCGGTTGCTGGAAGGAGCAGGAGAAACAAGGTTGCAAAGCGAAGTCATCGTCCGAGTTGCAGTTTTGTCGGTTCCTGAAGTGTCCAGTTGCGGTTCCAGTGGCCAGAAGTCAAAGTAAACAATGTAGGGGAGTCCTGGTGGAGTCTTGCACACCCGCAAGGCAGCCCCTAAATAGTCCTAAAAGGGGGATTGGTCACCTGCAACGTGACCACCTATCAGGAAGGGTTGGTGACGTCACCTGCCTGGCCAGTCCGATGCTCCCAGGGCCTCTGCACATCTTGGTTTCAAGATGGCAGAATCAAGTGGCCACCTGGAGGAGCTCTGGGCACCACCCTTGGAGTGGTAATGGACAAGGGAGTGGTCACTCCCTTTTCCTTTGTCCAGTTTTGCGCCAGAGCAGGACCGGGGTCCCTGGACTGGTGCAATCTGATTTATGCAAGGAGGGCACCGACTGTGTCCTTCAAAGCATACCGGTGGCTTGGAGAGGCTTCCCCTCCCAATCCTTGTAACACCTATTTCCAAGGGAGAGGGTGTTGCCTCCCTCCCCCACAGGAAATCCTTTGTTCTGCCTTCCCCTGCCTGAGCTGGTCAAGCAGCAGGGGGGGCAGAAACCTGTCTGAGGGGTGGCAGCAGCACAGGCTGCCTGGAAAACAGCAGAAGAGGGGTAGGAGCAATACTAGGGGCCCTCTAAAGAGCCCCCAGAGTGCAAGGAATCATGTAATCAATATTGGCAACAGTATTGGGGTATGATTCCGACATGTTTGATACCAAACATGTCCAGGTTCGGAGTTACTTGTACACGGGTAAAATGGCTTCTCACTTACGAAGTCCAGTGTAATGGAACTGGAGTTTGCAGGGGCAACTCTGCTCATGCAGGCACGCCCTCACACTCGGACCTGCAACCTGATCTCTGGGCTAGGAGAGCCTACCACAGGGGTGACTTACAGTGACCTGTGGTGAAAGGGTGCATGCATCTTTTCACGCCGGCTGCATTGGCAGGCCTGAAGAAACATTTTACATGGGCGGCACAATACATGCTGCAGCTTATGGGGAACCCCTGGCGCCCCAATACCCTGGTTACCCAAGTACCATGTACTACGGACTTATGAGGGGGGCACCAGTATGCTAATTGAGGAGTGCACAAAGTCCTAGGCAACCAAATTTAGAGGGAGACAGCACAATTACTGTGGAAACAGTCTAAGCACACGGACAAGCAGAAGGTCGGGCTAACAATACCTAAAAGAGGGTACTTTCCTACAAACATCACTTTAACCCAGCGCACTCCTACCTTTGCCGATCACCAGACCGCATTTGTCAGCTGGCACAGAGTAAGTGATCTCCTGCATGCCACCCGGAGTACCGATACTCCAATCCATGCGGCTCCGTCCTCTCCCTCGAGCAGCAGCAAGGCTTCCAAAACCATCACGTTCCTGATAGAGAAAGGGCAGGGAGAAGTGAGAGTGATGTGCAAAGGGGTTGGTTCAAATAGTACCTACACTGGAGCTGGATAAAATGGCTTTCAGCAGATCCTGAGTTACATTAGTTCTGAACACTGCTGTACTTGGAGTTTGGGGGGGGGGGGGAGAGAAGAATCAAAGGCAGAGCTCAAGATTCCAGATACATCAGGACAAGTCCAGCTAAAGACAATACATTTGATCGCTCAACAGACCCAAAGCTCCCTCAAAATGACATCTTCCTGCTTGGTGTGCAATATGGCATCTCCCTAAATAGACCATCTCACACGTCACCAAATTACAACCCTCCAAACTAACGCTGTCTCGGGCTAATCTGTCCACAATCACCGAAGCTTCTCTACAAGCAGTAAATCCAGTCTCCCCACCCACAAAGACTTCCAGCTTTGCCTCATATGCCTTTTGGTTTGTGGGACTCACCTGTGCTGTTAAAATGAGCTCATTGATGATGTGTGCAGCGTGCTGACATCGATCTGGTAGTCCCATGACCTGTGCCACACGCTCAGGACTGATGCCGTCATCTGGAGAACGAAAAGGAAACGAGTCAAATTGTCAGACTTTCAGAAAAAAGAAAGGAAAGCCATTCTCCTCAGGCCCTCAAACCGCACAGAAGAGATTCAAAACTCACACCTGCAGCACCACACTGAGTCAGAGGTACTCATGGTTTTGACTCCAGGAGAGGAAGCTTTAAACCTGCAATCCCCCCCCCCCCCGTCACCCGAAATACTGGGGTACCAGATTGCTCCACGTCACTGGGAAATCGTATTGAGGGTTGTTTGTAAAATCGAATGAACTCAACCAAGACTACTACTGTCAGAATGTAATGTTTTTGTTACAGCTCAGGACCAGAGAGGTATCCTGTAACCTCCTCAATTATGTCCTCGCTCAAGGCACTGGAACAGAAGTTATTGCTTAATAAAAGGGGAAAACAAATGAAGCTCCACAAATGTCAGCCCAGCAGTCCACGCATGTTCAAGATTCATCCTTCGAGGTGTTGTGGGGCATCAGCAAGAGAACCCTCCCCCCCCTTAAGTCTTCCGGCATTGAGGTTAGCACCCAAACTTCTTACTCTGCCGCCCATCACCCCCGATGCAATTCGGAACATGGGCATATCAATTAAAGAATTTCAGTCCAACACAAGCAGTACAATGCTGGCCATGTTAACCACAGTGCCATCCTGAGACAAGTCACTTTGCTTCAGTAACACTCTTTCTAGTGTCTGTTCTAACTGCAGATTTCTCACCTTCTGACTATCCCCACGGCGCCACACTGAATCTGAAGACCCACAGGTCTGCATCGACCCCGTCCCTGCCCCTGAAATGACAGAGCCACACACAGCCACAAACCCTGCACACTGATGTCAGTTTCTTTTCTGATGCTGTCCGTGCCATCGGCTGCAGAGTGTTAACATTGTGTAGACTCTAAATTGGAATCTTATTAGATGGAAAAATAAGTCCATTCCGCAGAACAGAATGGTGGGTGGATCAGTGAGGAATCTGTGGTGAGGCTGAGTAGCCACCAGAACGCGTGTTACTGAAGGTAAGTAACTTGTACTTCTGAAGGATACTTACAACCCAGATTTACACTCTGCAGAGAAATGAAAAATAGTACTTCAAGTTAGAGGAGTCTGTGGAATGGCCTAGACCGGAAAGTCCTGCAGGACTAAAAGGCAATGTGTCCCTCGACAGATCTGGCTATCCAAGCAGTAGTGCGTGGTGAACATGTGCAGACACCCACGTAGCGGTGTGATAAGTGCACTTCAAACACTGACTCTGGGGGCACACATGGCCCTGGTGTACAAGGCCCTCAAACCTTCTGGGGATTGTTTCTTTACCCATGTACAACAAATGTTTATACCGAGCACCACCCATCTAGAGATGTTTCTTTTCTGCAGTGCTTTTCTTTGCTCTTGCAAACGCCAGAAAGACCCGATCATCCACGAGATGTATTTTTTTTTTGTTGGTACAAGCAATACAGAACCTTGGGGAACTTTTGAGATCCAATCAAACATACGCGCTGCAAACATGCGTTTAATAAAAAAAAATAATTACCTTCAGCTGGGAGGTCCCAGGAGGGTTGGGACTGCTGCCTTTCCTCACTGGGTGACCTTAGGTCTGCCATTGAGGGAAGGCAGCAGTCCCAACTTCGTCATAGAATGGGATAGAGTCGGTGAGACTGCTGATCCCACCCCACTCTATGACGAAGTGTCACTGATTGACACTCGTCCTGGGCGCTTCAGGCCTTAAACCTGAAGCGCTCAGGTCAGAGTCAATGGGTGACTTCTCTCGTGCCTCGAGGCCCTGCCCCTCGGTGACCTTTGCTGAGCCAAGGAGGTCAAGCCCATAGGACCTGTGACCTCTTCATGAGGGGCAAAAGGAGGGGAGCGTGGCCCATTCGGACAGGCCGCACCTGGTGGCCTCTCTTTGGATGAATGAGGTGAAACAAAGAACATCTAAAAAGGTGACACTGTCCAACTTTTGGCAGAAATGGTGCCATCATTCTGAGCACCAGATTGTTTGAGAAGGAGGTATATGGTTCCTGGACAGACCGTGCTTGCTACTCATGCAACAAGCTGAAGTCACGGTTATGAGGAAAACTGTCTTCAGAGATAGGAGATGCAGAGAACAGCTCTGCTTCAGCTTGAATGGGGTGTGCATGAAGAGGACCAAATGTATGTTCCACAGTGGCATCTCAGAGGATTTGGGCGGAAACATGTGGGTCAGTCCATTCAAAAACATATCACAACAGGTGATTTGAATAATGATGGCTGATCAGGTAACTGTAGCAAGGCTGAAAGGTTCTTCAGTCTAACAGTAGCCACATCAAGTCTTTGCTGTGCCAGAGACAGAACAGACAACAGATCAGATAACTGGGCTTATAAAGTTTGGATATCCGAGTAGTACACCAAGTCACAACTTTTTACAGCGTCCAGCGTTGAAGGTTGTGGAGGATGAACACCTTAATGACATCTGCTACCAAGGGAGCGACATCAAAAGCAGTCAAATGTCACTGCTCAATCTTCCTGCATGGAGTTAGAAGTTGTGTAGGCCAGGATAAAGGACTTTGCCATGCTGCTGCTACCAAGGGATCCTACAGAAGCGGCAGCTGGTTCAAAGTTCAGATGCCCATGGCCAGAAGATCCAGGAACCACTCTCTCCTGGCCCAGTCCAAGATACTTGACCTAGTTGTTCCTGACCTTCAGAACTTTGAACCAAAGAGGTAAGGCTGGGAAAGTGTAGGAGTCTAAGCTCCATTCCAGTCAGAAAAAGTTTGAGGGAAAACAATTGTGGGAACTCTAACTCACAAAAGCTTGGACAATGCACATCCTCTGCAGTGGCAAAAAGGATCAAGCCAGGGTTCTTCCCATTGCAGGAAGGAGCTCTGCAATAACTCTGAATGTAATCGCCATTTGTGATCCGCTAGGCAATGCTGAGATAGTCTGCCCTGGTGTTTAAAGCTCACCTCTGATACTGTATGACCACTTGGCCAGTTCCAGAGATGTATACCTCCTGGCATAGGGCCGAGAAGCCCACACCGCCCTGATTGTTGCAGTACCACATACAGGTAGTTTTGTCCGTGAGGACCTGCATCCATTCACCCTTGGACAAGAGGAACGCTTTGAGTGCGAAGCAGATAGCCAGCAAATGCAGCAGACTGATGTGGAGCAGAGTCTGCCAGAGCCCTCTGATCTCTACCGCTGTCAGGTGAACTCCTCAACCCAGCAACAATGCATTAGTTAGAGTCAGCTCAGGGCTGGGTAGAGAGATTTGCCAGTCCAAATGCATTCTACAAACCACCACTGCAGATGTTTTGTAGCCTCCCCCATTAGCTGGATGGAATCCAAAAGGTTCCACTGGTGCTGAGCTCAATGAGACTTCAGACCCCACTGCAGAGCCTTCATGTGCCACCGGGAATTTGTCCACTAGCAGAATGCAGGAGGCCAAGAATACTCAGAGCCACTCTAAGACCCAGGCGAAAGGCTGAAAAATCAGGATCATAGCTGGAATGTGCTGAACTCTATTCATTTGGAGGAAAGGCTAGAAATTGCACCGCATCCACAACGGATCAGATGACAGAGCCTTAAAGGAGCCAGGTGGGGCTTCAGCATGTTGACTGAAAAAGCAAAAGATGTCAGCAGGTTTGCCACGACGGTCAACAACGGAGGTGAGCCTGCCCTTAACAGCCAAGCGTCAATGTACGTGAAGACTGGTATTCTGAACCTCCAAAGATGTGCAGCTACCATCACTTCTCTGAACTCCCCACGGACATCAGTGAGGCCAAAGGAGCACAGAAAACTTGGAAATGCCTGTGTCCCACTTAGATTCGCAGGCAACACTTGAGTGTAGGATAAGGATGTGGATGTGGATGTAAGCATTCAGCAAATCCAACACCATCACCCAGGGCAGACTGAGCTAGGGCCAGGATGAGCATTCAGAATTTTTTCTTCTCCCTTTTTTCAGGAAAACATTTCAGATGGCAAAGTATAAGCTAAAACTAAGTTCTCCATCCTTAATCAGCACCAGTAAATAATGGCGGGAGAAGCATCCAGTTCTCATCTCTTATGCGGTCATTCTTTATAGCACTCTTGCAGGTGTGTGGAATTCCTATAGCCCGACACACAGGACATATTGTTTGGGATGAAGGACAAGTTTTCATATTTATTTTGTCCTTTGGCCAAGTAGGCTCAACCTCCTGCAGCACAAACCCTTTGGCAGACACTTTACAGTACCACATTATGGAGCAGGGAAGGAAATTGTCTGCAGTTGAGGTAATATTTGTGTCAGTCTTTACGGTGTTTGTGCTTGTATTCATTAATGCAAAGCCTTTATTATTAGGGAGAGCGCTCTAAAAACAGGTTGTAAGCTCGGAATGCACTACTGACAGTGGTTCTAGAATTAAAAGAAGTGCATATAAGTTTGCAAAGTTTTACAATGAAGCTAAATGTAATGCTCCCAGAATGCTCTGATTAGATGCAAATATTTGCAGAAGCTTGAAATCATTTGTGATGACTGCTTTCAATAAAATTCTCACAAAAAAATGCAGCAAAAACGTTTGCTAAATTACTGTGAAATTGTAGGTACCATTTCTTTGAAGCATCTTTGAGTAAAATGTTTTAATGCATGGTAGTATTTGCAAAAACATTCCTAATGGGGGAAAAATAATCTGTGAAACCAGTTTAAACAAGATTATGTCAAACATGAAAATAAAACAAAGCATTGGCAAAACCAAAAGGTCTGGCACTGGTGGTCAGTCTTTTGGTTTTGTCAATGCAAGTCTTACTTTTACAATGCTTTTGTAAAACTTTATTGCTGTGGAGCTACCGTGCCCCCAACATTGTAACAAACATTTGCAAAAAGCCAAACTATTTTTGGTATCAAAAAAGCACACATAGCCACAGTAGTTTCTGGCCCTAAACAAAGAGACTCTGCCCCAGTATGGTCCCTGTGAAAGAGCGGATTGCTATCACTCGCAGTGAAGGCATCAAATATAAGGATAGAGAGATGGAATTTTAATAAAAACAAAAGATCTTGGCGCACACCAGATCTAATTAGGGGCCTAATAAAAGTCACAAAAGTGCTTCCATGGTATGTCTTTGCATTTGTGCAGATTACATATTTCATGAATTCACAAGAATTTACAGAAGTAGACAAGGAAATCATACTCCTAGAAAATGTATGAACTGGATTTTAGCACAAGTAAATATGCAGGTTTATCCATGTGAAAATACGTTGTGTTCACAAGTTCACTTTCTCTCCAATCACTTGTTTCCCAACCCTGGAAGAAGTTTTAAGGAGTAAATATCTAACCTTTCCCAGTATGGGAAAAGATTAGAGAAGAGCTGGTAAAAACCCATAAACATGCAAGTTAATAGGTTTGCAGGGGGTGGGTGGGGGTGGGGGTAGCGCATATCCATTCTGGACAATGCTAAGACGCTATCTGTCGGACAGGATGGTTTGTCACCCTTGGAGGTAATATCTTATCCTACCTCCAACCGAGTGACCATGTATCTCCAAGCGCAAGCTCCAGAGATCTGGAGTGGCAGCTGGGGGAGAAGGGTGTTGCAGGTATTTTTTGCAGGGGTGGGGGGGGAGGCAGAGACTAGGCAGTGCATTGCCACTATGAGGCTCGATGCAGTTGGCTGGATCCCCGACCTCTACCTAGGAATGTTTGGGAAGTCTGTTGCTCAGGAGGTAGGCCCTGGTGTTGCCTCTGCTGGATGCCCGCTCTAAAACCTTGAAAAAGGGCAATGGTATTAAGGCTAATGCTGCAGGGCATTGAAAGGCAAAGGGAGTGTGCTGTGGCTTTGCTTTCTTTGAAGCTTTGTCTCCGAAGAGGCAGGTGGCATCAAATGACATGCCGTCCGTGACGGCTGGACTTCGCTGGAGAAGCCCTTGGATCTCATCCAGGTATGGTAATAGTGACTGCACTACGCAAGCAACTGGTGGTGTACAGCCCTGTTCTCATGACTGACTTCGCAGCATCTAGTCTGATCTGGGCCAAACTGGAGTGAAACTCACCAGGGACTGTGGTTAAGATGTCACTCACCCTGTCAGATAATGCGTGTGAGTAACATTTTTAAGAGGCAACTTGAGCTGACTAGGCTTACCTTTTCTCCAAGGCCTCCCTATCTGGGGGTGCAGTAGGGAAAGACTGGGGATTCAACCTGCTAGTGTTGAACTGCACTTAACGAGTCAGGAGTAGGATCCTGTGGAGGAAAGATGGGTTTCCCTGGAGCAGGTCCATGCTGTCTGACAATCTGCCTTTTTGCAGGCAGGTAAGATCCAGATTTCGCTTAAGTGGTCACTATGTTGTGGCTTGATGAATGGAAGGAGTGGCAATAGAAAAGTCTGCTTGGTGTGCAGGACTTCTGAGAGAACATTAGTTTTGACCTCTACTGATGGCAGCTGAAGGTTGAGGACTTCAACAGCCCTCCTGATGACCATTGCAAAAGATGATAAACCCCTCCGTGGAAGGGCCAAGTCTAGTCCATTGGTTAGGAATCGCCATCTCAATCATCACCATCATCACCACAATTATGTGGTTCTGCACCTGAAAACTGTTGTAGTGATAATATCCCATTTGACCCCAACTGGGGTTGGATAGCTATCTGCAGTTGAAGTGGGCAGGACTTTGTCCTTTTAGACTCTAAGAATCCACCTCCACCAATCTTTTTTCCCCTCTGGCATTTGCGCTTGTGCAGATGCACAGCAACAGGCAAGAATCTCTGCACTGATTGAGCGGTCAAGACTTGGCATTGGCCAAGGAGTCAGAGAGTCCAATTTCTTTGTATTTTTCCTTACCCAACGATGTGGATCAAAAGAGGACCTCTCCAGAGAGCGGCATCGGGAGTAAGAATGCACCTGTCCTCTACTTTGAGAAAGACCAGCCCTTACAAGTTTTCTGGTGGTGTTGAGACAGCGCTTTGCCTATTGTTGATACCCGATAGTGTTTGGGGTTAACCTGGAGAAGTAGTTACTCAACTTAGAGGCATGTGAGGAATTTGAATAGGGTCATTCATCAACATCTGCTTATGGCCGTCCTTGTAGGGTTAAACGCCTGCAGTTTTAGGGGAAAATATGCCCCTTGCACACTGTTAACATTTTGAAAGATACGTTCTGTCAAACGGAGAAAAAAAAAAATCACATAGGCGCGCAGAAGGCAGAGAAAAAAAAGATCAGACTTCAATGTGCAGGGGAGGAAGATGTATGCAGCTCTGGTAGAGCTACACAACTCCACCCACTGGCTCACAAGGGAACTGCTGACAAAAAAAAAAAAAAACTCCAGACCCAGCCTGGCACCTAGGAATTTCACAACGTGGGCATTCTGTGGTTAGAAGAAACTGGTTAGACGAAACCATCAGAAAGAGGGTTCAAAACACTTATGGACACCAAAAACCCCAACCATATAGTTCAGATATCTCTAAGGATACTGTCGGAAAGTAGCCTCTTATGCATTGTTTCTCCCCTCCAACCACATTTTGCCAGTTTGTCAGTGTTCACTGGGATCCTGCTAACCAGGACCCCAATTATTATGCTCTCTCCTTTCTAACTTGGTAACTTTGTTACTTACACCCCACATTTGGCATACTGGTCCCATGTAAGTTCCTAGTATATGGTACCCAGGGATCCCCACGGGCTGCAGCATGCATGCTGCCACCCATGGGGAGCCCATGCAAAGTGTTCTGTAGGCCTGCCACTGCAGCATGCGTGAAGGGTGCAAGTGCATGTGTGTGAGGACACCCCTGCACTAAGTGGTGTCCCAACGAACTCCAGTTCCATTTTCATGGACTTCGTGAGTGCAGGGACGCCATTTTATCCATGTACTGGACATAGGTCACTACCTATGTCCAGCTACATAATGGTAACTCAGAATCTAGGCATGTTTGGTATCAAACATGTCGGAATTATACCCCAATACTGTTAACACTGTTGGAAGTATTTTTCCATGCACTCTGGGTGCTCCTTAGAGGACCCCCAGCATTGCTACTACCAGCCTTCTGTTTTTTTTTTCCAGGCAGCCCAAGCTGCTGCCATCCCTCAGACAGGTTTCTGCCCTCCTGCTGCTTGAACAGCTCAAGACCAAGAAGGCAGAACAAAGGATTACTTTGAGGAGGGGGAGAGGTTACACCCTCTCCCTTTGGAAATAGGTGTTACATGGCTTTGGAGGGGTAGCCTTCCATGCATAAACCAGTCTACACCAGTTCAGGGACCTACAGCCCCTCCTCTGGCACAAAACTTGACAATGGAAAGGGGAGTGACCACTCCCCTGTACATCACCACCCCAGGGGTAGTGCCCAGAGCTCTTCCAGAGGGTCCCTGGGTTCTGCCATCTTGAATCCAAGGTTGGCAGGGACCTCTGGGAACATCTGAGTGGCCATGTCAGTCAGGTGAAGTCAGTGCCCCCTCATGACAGGTGCCCACCTGGCTAGGTGACCAATCCCCCCCTTCCTTTCAGGGCTATTTTGGGTCTCTTTTGGGTGGGTCCTCAGTTTCGGCTTGCAAGATTCCAGCAGGACTCCTCTGCAACCTCTACTTCTAGTCATTGGAACAGCAACTGGACCCTCCAGGAACCGTCAATCTGCATCCATGACAAAGACTCTGCTTGCAACACTTTCCACGGCTCCCTCCATCTTCAACATTTCCCTGGCTATGCAGCCTCCGAGGGTGGCAAGTCTTCAGTCTGCATGAGAAGGAAGAAATCTCCCTTGGAGTGAAGGAGTCACACCCCTGCATTCCCAGGCAACAAATGCAACAACGATCGGCTGTGTGGACCTCCTCATCCTGAGCTGCGTGGATCCTGCATCGCGGGTGGTGGTGGTCCAGAGTAGCCCTCTTTGTACTCTGCCAGCTGTCCAACTTTGGTGGAGGTAAGCCCTTGCCTCCCAAAGCAGGACAGTACCCCCGTGCACCACATCTCTTGCAGCTGCCAAGGTTTGTTTGCATCTCCAACGGATCTTCAGGCTTCATGTAGCCCCTGGCACTCCTTCCTGCTATGCACAGTCCTCTGTGCGCTTCTCCTGCGGCGTGGGGCCCTTCTCCAGTAGTGCTGCGTGGGCTCCTTTGACTGCTGGTTCCTTGTCAAGTGGGTCTCCTGTGGCAGGCTGCCTCTTCTTCTCTAGACCCACTGCCTTGCTGAGGCGCCCCCCTCCCCCCCCACTCACTCCAAATGAGTTGTGTCCTCCTGGACCTTGCTGGTCCCCGGCAGCTTCATTTTTGCTTCACCGTGACTTCTGCCTTTGCCAAGGCTTGTTGGTGGCTTTTCCACATCACTGACTGACTGCAATCTTCCATCCCACGTGGGACTTCGACTGCATCCTCCAGGAACTCATCTGCTCCAGGCCTGCATTCTTGACCGCCTACATCCTACCGTCAACCAACTCTTGCAGCCACAGCTGGGTGGGTAGTAGCTCCTACTCCTCCTGGACTCTGACTTCTGGAGTTGGTCTCCTTCTTCCACAGGTCTTCCTCTTCAGGAATCCACCACTGGTTTCTTGCAGTCTTGTCTGGGTGTTACATTTTCTTACTTTGGGTGGTTTGGGGTCAATCTATTAATGTCCTCCTTTCCTCCTGGTCATTAGGGGGCACTGTGGTACTTACCTTTCAGGTTTCCTAGTACCCCCATCTCTCCTCTACAGACTCAACTTAACTAGGTGGGGGGTCCTGTGTTTGCATTCCATCTTTGTAGCAAATGTTTTGGGCTTCCCCTAGGGTCACTGTCTAACTGCATTTGCACAGTTTTCTAACCTTTTCTATGCCTAATGCTGTTTACTAGTGTATAGAATTAGTGTATATAGTCCGTGTAATACTTACCTCCTATTGGAGGGCTGTCCTCCTAGTATCTTGTGGTATTGTGTAACCAAAGAACCTTTATTTTTGTACAACTGAGTTTTCTTTCAGTGGTTTTGCGTGAGCTTTGCACGTCTCCTAGATAAGCCTTGGCTGCTCATCCACAGCTACCTCTAGAGAGCCTGGCCTCTAGCCACTGCCTACACTTCACTAAGAGGGGATACCTGGACGTGGTATAAGGTGTAAGTACCTTAGGTACCCACCACACACCAGGCAAGCTTCCTACAGATACTATAATGATGCATATCTTTAAATCCAGTTTGAGGAAAAAGGGGTACTGACGAGTAGGTTGAAACCACCCACACCTTTTTATCTTGCACATGAGGGTGCTGCAAACCTCTGCCTGGCGTTAGATTTTTCAGTATGAGTCGGCCTTAGGAATGGGGTAGAGGAGATACAAATTGAAGTGCCCAACTAGGAGCCATTATGCAAGCTACGTGGTAAAACAGGTCACAGGTTTGCTATTAAGGAATACCATTACGTTTTTTTTAAAGTATGAATAGAAGAATGTTACTTATCTTTGGTAACACCTTATCTAGTAGAGACATTTTAGTTGCAGATTCCTTACCTTAGAATTTCCCCAGGCATCAGTCTGTATCTGGAGATTTTTCTTGATTGTACTCCTGCGCCCCGTTAAGGGACGATCATCTGTGCATCAGTCGTTTCTATCACATTCGCCAGAAATGATATAGGTGCCACAATGGCTCGATGTTTTTCATTACTTTCCACAGCAGAAACGCAGAGCCATTAAAAACCCCGACCACAGGTGCATCAAAACTAGGGCCCTGAAAGGGGAAACCCTAACTCTAGAAATCAGTGAGCAGGGATGATGGATAGGTGGTGTAAGGAAATGCCTCCTTGGCATGGTTACCCCCCTGATTTTTTGCCTTTTCTGATGCTAAGTTATGATTTGAAAGTGTGCTGGTGCCCTGCTAACCAGGCCCCAGCGTTCTTTCCCTAAACTGTACCTTTGTCTACACAATTGGCACAACCCTGGCACTCAGGTAAGTCCCTTGTAACTGGTACCCCTGGTACCAAGGGCCCTGATGCCAGGGAAGGTCTCTAAGGGCTGCAGCATGTCTTATACCACCCTAGGGACCCCTCACTCAGCACATGCACACTGCTTCACAGCTTGTGTGTGCTGGTGGGGAGAAAATGACTAAGTTGACATGGCACTCCCCTCAGGGTGCCATGCCAACCTCACACTGCCTATGGCATAGGTAAGTCACCCCTCTAGCAGGCCTTACAGCCCTAAGGCAGGGTGCACTATACCACAGGTGAGGGCATAAGTTCATGAGCACTATGCCCCTACAGTGTCTAAGCAAAACCTTAGACATTGTAAGTGCAGGGTAGCCATAAGAGTATATGGTCTGGGAGTCTGTCAAAAACGAACTCCACAGCTCCATAATGGCTACACTGAATACTGGGAAGTTTAATATCAAACTTCTCAGAATAATAAACCCACACTGATGCCAGTGTTGAATTTATTTAAAAAATGCACACAGAAGGCATCTTAGAGATGCCTCCTGTATTTTACCCAATTGTTCAGTGCAGGACTGACTGGTCTGTGCCAGCCTGCTGCTGAGAGACGAGTTTCTGACCCCATGTGGTGAGAGCCTTTGTGCTCTCTGAGGACAGAAACAAAGCCTGCTCTGGGTGGAGGTGCTTCACACCTCCCCCCCCTGCAGGAACTGTAACACCTAGCAGTGAGCTTCAAAGGCTCAAGCTTCGTGTTACAATGCCCCAGGGCACTCCAGCTAGTGGAGATGCCCGCCCCCCTGGACCCAGCCCCCACTTTTGGCGGCAAGTCCAGGAGAGATAATGAGAAAAACAAGGAGGAGTCACTGGCCAGTCAGGACAGCCCCTAAGGTGTCCTGAGCTGAGGTGACTGACTTTTAGAAATTCTCCATCTTGTAGAAGGAGGATTCCCCCAATAGGAATAGGGATGTGCCCTCCTCCCCTCAGGGATGAGGCACAAAGAGTGTGTACCCACCCTCAAGGATAGTAGCCATTGGCTACTAACCCCCCAGACCTAAACACGCCCTTAAATTTAGTATTTAAGGGCTCCCCAGAACCTAGGAACTCAGATTCCTGCAACCTAAGAAGAAGAGGACTGCTGAGCTGAAAAACCCTGCAGAGAAGACGGAGACACCAACTGCCTTGGCCCCAGCTCTACCGGCCTGTCTCCCCCCTTCGGAAGAAAACTGCTCCAGCGACGCTTTCCCCAGGACCAGCGACCTCTGAATCCTCTGAGGACTGCCCTGCTCTAAAAGGACCAAGAAACTCCAGAGAACAGCGGCCCTGTTCACCCAAGACTGCAACTTTGTTTCCAAAGGAGCAACTTAAAGACAACAGCGTTTCCCGCCAGAAGCGTGAGACTTGCAACCCTGCACCCGGCGACCCCGACTCGACTGGTGGAGAAACAACACTTCAGGGAGGACTCCCCGGCGACTCAGACTGTGAGTAACCAAAGTTGTCCCCCCTGAACCCCCACAGCGACGCCTGCATAGGGAATCCTGCAGAGGGAATCCTGCAGAGGGAATCCCGAGGCTCCCCCTGACCGTGACTGCCTGACTCCCAGATCCAGACGCCTGGAAAAGACCCTGCACCCGCAGCCCCCAGGACCTGAAGGATGGGAACTCCAGTGCAGGAGTGACCCCCAGGAGGCCCTATCCCTTGCCCAGGTGGTGGCTACCCTGAGGAGCCCCCCTTGCCTGCCTGCACCGCTGAAGAGACCCCTTGGTCTCCCATTGATTCCTATTACAAACCCAACGCTTGTTTGCACACTGCACCTGGCCGCCCCCGCACTGCTGAGGGTGTACTTTCTGTGTGGACTTGTGCCCCCCCCCGGTGCCCTACAAAACCCCCCTGGTCTGCCCTCCGAAGACACGGGTACTTACCTGCTGGCAGACTGGAACCGGGGCACCCCCTTCTCCATTGAAGCCTATGCATTTTGGGCACCACTTTGAACTCTGCACCTGACTGGCCCTGAGCTGCTGGTGTGGTAACTTTGGGGTTGCTCTGAACCCCCAACGGTGGGCTACCTTGGACCCAAACTTGAACCCCGTAGGTGGTTTACTTACCTACAAAAACTAACAAATACTTACCTCCCCCAGGAACTGTTGAAAATTGCACTAAGTGTCTAGTTTTAAAATAGCTATATGTGTTTTATTTGAAAAGTATATATGCTATTGTGATTATTCAAAGTTCCTAAAGTACTTACCTGCAATACCTTTCATGCAAAGTATTACATGTAGAATTTGAACCTGTGGTTCTTAAAATAAACTAAGAAAATATATTTTTCTATACAAAAACCTATTTGCCTGGAATTGTCTCCGAGTGTGTGTTCCTCATTTATTGCCTGTGTGTATGTACAACAAATGCTTAACACTATTCCTTTGATAAGCCTACTGCTCGACCACACTACCACAAAATAGAGCATTAGAATTATCTCTTTTTGCCACTATCTTACCACTAAGGGGAACCCTTGGACTCTGTGCATACTACTCCTTACTTTGATATAGTGCATACAGAGCCAACTTCCTACAGTATTTGTCTGCCATCCTTCAGTTCCCTGATCAACCCTAGTTATTCAAATCCTTACTTGCATGATTCCTCCATCCTCATTCATTATGCCCCAATGGGACTTGAATTTGGTTTTGGCTTCCTTGATATGTGCTCCTTTCAAGCCTCTCCACAACTGTCCTGTCAGGCTTCTTAGGCTAAAACAGCCTTCCTTGTTGCCATCACATCCATCCACAGGGTGAGTGAGCTGCAAGCAGTCATCTAAGCCTCCCTACCTGTCCCCTCTAACCTGACAAAGTGGTGCTCTGCCCTCAGGCCTCCTTTCTGCCGAAGGTGGTCACACGCAGCACATGCGCAACCATATCCCGCAGCATGTGGGAATAACAGCCCAAAAGGCATGCAGTGTTCACGGACCTCAATGGCAGGCTGGCGAAGAAACCATCTTCCCAAGCTGGTCCACCCTCTTGGACTCCCTGTCCGGGGCAATGGCAGCAGATAATAGTCCTGTTCACAGGAGCCCCTGTGCTAGGTTTGGACCAGGTACCCAGCAGGACATCAGTGAGGGCTTCATTAAATGGGATTCAGAGGATGAAGATCTTGGTTGAAGCACCTCTGTCAGGAGGTTAGTCCTGACTGCCACCGAAGGCAACTCGTGGCCCAATATCTCGGCCACTCTCCTCACCACCATGGAGTATGACTCTCCCTCCTCCGTAGCCAAAGTATGGTGAGAAAGCATGCCAGTATCAGGGGAAGTGTCCGGACCACTAGCCTCACCCAGGTCCGTTCGCCAGACCACAGGGTTCTCTAGCTGGTAATCTAAAGAATAGAGTTCCTCGCTGTGCCCAACCCATAGGATAAGGATCCGACATAAGGGGAAAACCTGCTGGAGGGGTTGGAGTCATGCAACGCTGATCCATGTCAGAGTTGGCAAGAAGGACGGGGTCTGCGCCACCCAGGGGCACGGGTGGTGCCGGGAGCGTTGGAACTGGCATCAGGGAAGGTCAAGGTAGTAAGAATGACATCTGTTCTGATCCAGAAATGGATACATAATTTGAGTGTTGCTGCATACTAACAAGTTGAGGTTTCTAGCCCATTCCACCTCCCCGAGTAGGGCTTGCACTGCTCTGCTAGGCTACTATGGGAGAGAGTCAAGTGCTACCCCAAAAGAAAGTTACAGACCTATCACTTTCATTGGACTTGCTTCCTTTGCAACTAATAACCCAATGTATTACAATAAGGAAAAGGAATGGTGACCATGTCCCCATACATTTTAGAATTAGAGTTCTTATTTAGGCGCTCATAATGAACATGGGGGTCTGGGCCGCCATGCCGGCGGTGGCGCTAATTACCACCACCAGCATGGCGGTCCAGATTGCCATATAATAAACGTGGCAGAACCGCCACTTTTGTAACTCTGCCACGGACAGGCTTCCGCCACCAGGCAGCCTGGGGATGGCGGAGTTACATATCCGACAGGGCAACACGGCGAGCAGCGCTGCCCGCCAGATGTGTCAGTTTCCACCAGCCCTTCGCTGGCAGTTTACCTGCCAGGGAAAGGTTGGTGGAATGGGCGAGTCAGGGCACCCTGGGGGGGCCCTGCACTGCCCATGCACTTGGCATGGGCAGTGCAGGGGGCCCCATGCACAGCCCCGTCGCGCATTTCAATGCCCGATTTACCTGCAGTGAAATGTGCAACGGGTGCTGCTGCACCAGCCGCACTGCTACATTGCCGCCAGTTGTCAATGTTCAGGCCCAGCTGAATGTTCATTATGTGGCTGGGGGGGGGGGGGGGGTTCTCCTCGCTGGCGGTCATTTGTTGACTGCCAGCACTGAACTCAGCGGGTTTTCCCACCGAGTTCATAATAAGGGCCTTAGTACTCATGAAGAAACATGTTACTTGTTTATGTAGGAATTACAAAATCTATTAAGCAGTGGATACAACACTTGAAAGCCTCACAACTAAGAGCTCCTTACGGAGTCCTCTGTGGACCAATAAGCACAAGCCACTGAGGAGGAGTCAGATATAGCAACATGCATTTGGAGGAAAGACTTTTTTGTCCTTTGAACTACAACATTTGTCTGACCTTTTTAATGGTACTTTTAAGAATCTAGGTGGCTATTCTACGACCACTCACAAAGAGGATATCACCCCCACTTAGTCAACAGAATATTTCTTAGGCTACACCTAGTTTGTCTGTTCAGAAAACCGCTTAATAATGGTCAGTGTTTTTGTTAATTGAAAACAGGTAAGCTCAGAGGTGAGAAATCTGCAGTGGTGATAAAGTACTACAAAAAAGGAGAAATTAGCTCTGATAAAGGCACAGCTGCAAGCAAAAAGACTCAGGAGCCAACAGGAGTTGTTACACGTGCACTGGGCTTGCCTGTCAAAGCTCTCAACTACTGCCCAATGAACGTTCGTGTCCTGGCTACAGACACAGACCCGAAGAATGGGTTTCACATGAGGGTCACTGGGCAGTCATAATGGTCCCATGAGTGGAATACAGGCACTTCAACATGCATTGGTAAAATCAGGTTCTCATCCGACACAAATACTGTACTGGGCCAGTGTGCACAAAGCCTGCTATGTTATCTGTGCAGCATAGCAAGAACAGACCCACCTGGTTTGAACTGAATCCGAACCCCGGCATCATTCTGGATCTTTTTAATCATCTCCCCGTTTCTTCCTATCACGATTCCCACAGCGAACCTGGGCACCGAGACCTGAGGTGCAGAAGGAGAACCACCCAGAGTGAGAGTCTGAGAAAACTGGGGACAATAATATCAGACACAGTGAGGCACAGAACAAGGAAGGAAATGACAAATAAAGGAACACAAAAGGTAGACACCAGGAGGACAATTGCCATAACATGAGAACTAGGAACAAGAAAGGTGATTAGCAGAAACCGATAAGTACAAATACCCCAAAGGGGCGTGCAGGTAATGAAAAACAATAAGCAACTGAAAGACTGCAAATAAATAGAGCAACAAAGAGAAGCAGAAATAAACATATGTCCGGAACATATTTTAAGTGATACATAATCAGGGACAAAACACAGTCTGACACAAAGACAATACTTAACACTAAACACTGTTTCTGTTTCCACTGCTTCATACAATATCCCACATGCCCAGGAGAAACTTTCTAAACATTAGTTTGAGCTAGGTGGTCCGGAGAACTCAAAGCAGTCAGATTCTCTACAGGAGATGGGTTAAAAGAGGCAGAATATTTTAGTGGCAACACAGCACTTGTATTGTACCACAATTGGCAAGGGCTTGTCTGGAAGCAGCTCAGAGGTGTTTTAAACGTAGCTACTGGCCTCAAGAGCTACCGCATGAAAAGCGACGAGCAGTCTGGCTGGGTGCTGCAGTCATTCTGTATATGAGACAGATGTGCAATGGTGTAACTTTACTGAAAGTACTGATGGTGTAAACTATGCAATGTACACAATCCTACACCTATTTGAAATCTTCCAGGGTAAAAAGCGAAGTAGGACCCAACAGCAGAATTCAAAGGAGAACGTGCTCATGTGAGATCCCAGAAAGCGACAATCTGTATTGTAAGAGAATGACAAAATCGGCAGGTTTAGTATGGAAAGAGGTACGCACTACACTCAGACGCATGAGACGTACACTTCACGTCTGGGTTACTGCTGATTTCTTATTGACCTTTATAAATGTCATAGGCCTAATGCAGGTAGCCAAGGTGGGCGTAGAGTCCTTTTTTGGATAAAAACTATATTAGCTTAGGAGCTAAATCCTGTATCAATCTATGGAAGGAAATCCAGCCTGCACACCTTTATATCCAACTACATCAACACAGTTACCTCCACATCCTCAAGAAAGTCAAGTCTAGAGGGCTCCCGCTGGACGCCTGAAGATCCGTCCCACAAGCACTTATCACGAGCAGAATAGACTACAGCAACACCCTTTACTTCAGCATCATCAATGCCACTCACCAAGAGATTCCAAGCAAACGCAGCAGCAACCAGACATACTCTCAAAAAGCCATTTCACCTGCACATATCCAAGCAAACTCCAGACACCCCCACCCCTCTATAAGGCACTACAAAAGCTCAGCCCAGCATACATGAACAGTGGCATCCAATTCCACACACCAGACACCTCCACTCTGCTAACCTGTTCCTCGTGCACATTCCCTTCATCTGCAAAGCCAGGGGATGAGCCTTTTCTTCCCTGGTCCACAAAGGTTGGAATGCCCTTCCATATCAGAGCAACCAGCTCAAAGATTTCCTCAAGAAACTGAAAACTAAGCTCTCCCAATAACTCTAGTTAGGGCAGTTCACCCTCCTTAGGCACTAAAAACCCTCCCGGGTGACATGTCTGCCATACATATAAACATAACATAAAATGTCTCCACCACTGGATCTTTCATAGACTCACATGGTTCAATTATTGCTAGAACATCTGGCTAGGTACCCTTGGTAAGGAGAGTAAACAGAGCAGTATTCCAATACGGCAACTGACATTGGGGGGAAAAGGTTGAAAACCGCATTAGACTATAACCAGCCACTAAACTTAATTTCACGACTCAAATTCCAGCGAACCAGGTTGGGGGGGCATAGTTCCAACCCTCCTCAGCTGCACGAGTGGTCAGATTTTAGTAGCTTGTATCACGAAGTTAATGGAGGCCTCAAAACCAACTGAGATTGGGCGCATGCAATAAATAATGCTGGAGAACTGTACTTACGGATAAACGGTTCTTTTTTCTAACATGGAAAGTTTCACTGATTCAAAAACGCAACTTAAGATTTCAAAATGGCATACTACATTAGGCGTAATGCAACAACGCAAATGGTGCATACCTCAATGAAAAAGGTTGTCACAGTGCCTGCTCCACTGCTGATGAAGGTCCTGACTACTGAAGGTGAGGGTTGAGGACCATGGATGGTACTATGCCTACATCCAGTAAGAGCACTCCAGCGAATAGTGCAGAGGTGGCAGCCACGCCCCTAGTTGAAGGCGCCACTACTCCGAGAGGGCATTCGGCTCTGGCATGGCAGGATATATACAGGCTGTGATCCAGTGTGCAATGCCTGGATTTGACAAAAGGACATTGTAAGGAAATGCCTCCTTGGCATGGTTGCCCCCTGACTTTTTGCCTTTGCTGATGCTATGTTTACAATTGAAAGTGTGCTGAGGCCTGCTAACCAGGCCCCAGCACCAGTGTTCTTTCCCTAACCTGTACTTTTGTATCCACAATTGGCAGACCCTGGTATCCAGATAAGTCCCTTGTAACTGGTACTTCTAGTACCAAGGGCCCTGATGCCAAGGAAGGTCTCTAAGGGATGCAGCATGTCTTATGCCACCCTGGAGACCTCTCACTCAGCACAGACACACCGCTTGCCAGCTTGTGTGTGCTAGTGAGGACAAAACGAGTAAGTCGACATGGCACTCCCCTCAGGGTGCCATGCCAGCCTCTCACTGCCTATGCAGTATAGGTAAGACACCCCTCTAGCAGGCCTTACAGCCCTAAGGCAGGGTGCACTATACCATAGGTGAGGGTACCAGTGCATGAGCATGGTACCCCTACAGTGTCTAAACAAAACCTTAGACATTGTAAGTGCAGGGTAGCCATAAGAGTATATGGTCTGGGAGTCTGTCAAACACGAACTCCACAGCACCATAATGGCTACACTGAAAACTGGGAAGTTTGGTATCAAACTTCTCAGCACAATAAATGCACACTGATGCCAGTGTACATTTTATTGTAAAATACACCACAGAGGGCACCTTAGAGGTGCCCCCTGAAACTTAACCGACTATCTGTGTAGGCTGACTAGTTCTAGCAGCCTGCCACAAACCGAGACATGTTGCTGGCCCCATGGGGAGAGTGCCTTTGTCACTCTGAGGCCAGTAACAAAGCCTGCACTGGGTGGAGATGCTAACACCTCTCCCAGGCAGGAATTGTCACACCTGGCGGTGAGCCTCAAAGGCTCACCTCCTTTGTGCCAACCCAGCAGGACACTCCAGCTAGTGGAGTTGCCCGCCCCCTCCGGCCAGGCCCCACTTTTGGCGGCAAGGCCGGAGAAAATAATGAGAATAACAAGGAGGAGTCACTGGCCAGTCAGGACAGCCCCTAAGGTGTCCTGAGCTGAGGTGACTCTAACTTTTAGAAATCCTCCATCTTGCAGATGGAGGATTCCCCCAATAGGGTTAGGATTGTGACCCCCTCCCCTTGGGAGGAGGCACAAAGAGGGTGTACCCACCCTCAGGGCTAGTAGCCATTGGCTACTAACCCCCCAGACCTAAACACGCCCTTAAATTTAGTATTTAAGGGCTACCCTGAACCCTAGAAAATTAGATTCCTGCAACTACAAGAAGAAGGACTGCCTAGCTGAAAACCCCTGCAGAGGAAGACCAGAAGACGACAACTGCCTTGGCCCCAGAAACTCACCGGCCTGTCTCCTGCCTTCCAAAGATCCTGCTCCAGCGACGCCTTCCGAAGGGACCAGCGACCTCGACATCCTCTGAGGACTGCCCTGCTTCGAAAAGACAAGAAACTCCCGAGGACAGCGGACCTGCTCCAAGAAAAGCTGCAACTTTGTTTCCAGCAGCTTTAAAGAACCCTGCAAGCTTCCCGCAAGAAGCGTGAGACTTGCAACACTGCACCCGGCGACCCCGACTCGGCTGGTGGAGATCCGACGCCTCAGGAGGGACCCCAGGACTACTCTGATACTGTGAGTACCAAAACCTGTCCCCCCTGAGCCCCCACAGCGCCGCCTGCAGAGGGAATCCCGAGGCTTCCCCTGACCGCGACTCTTTGAACCTAAAGTCCCGACGCCTGGGAGAGACCCTGCACCCGCAGCCCCCAGGACCTGAAGGACCGGACTTTCACTGGAGAAGCGACCCCCAGGAGTCCCTCTCCCTTGCCCAAGTGGAGGTTTCCCCGAGGAATCCCCCCCTTGCCTGCCTGCAGCGCTGAAGAGATCCCGAGATCTCTCATAGACTAACATTGCAAACCCGACGCTTGTTTCTACACTGCACCCGGCCGCCCCCGCGCTGCTGAGGGTGAAATTTCTGTGTGGACTTGTGTCCCCCCCGGTGCCCTACAAAACCCCTCTGGTCTGCCCTCCGAAGACGCGGGTACTTACCTGCAAGCAGACCGGAACCGGGGCACCCCCTTCTCTCCATTCTAGCCTATGTGTTTTGGGCACCACTTTGAACTCTGCACCTGACCGGCCCTGAGCTGCTGGTGTGGTGACTTTGGGGTTGCTCTGAACCCCCAACGGTGGGCTACCTTGGACCAAGAACTGAACCCTGTAAGTGTCCTACTTACCTGGTAAAACTAACAAAAACTTACCTCCCCCAGGAACTGTGAAAATTGCACTAAGTGTCCACTTTTGAAACAGCTATTTGTCAATAACTTGAAAAGTATACATGCAATTTTGATGATTTGAAGTTCCTAAAGTACTTACCTGCAATACCTTTCGAACAAGATATTACATGTTAAATTTGAACCTGTGGTTCTTAAAATAAACTAAGAAAAGATATTTTTCTATATAAAAACCTATTGGCTGGATTTGTCTCTGAGTGTGTGTACCTCATTTATTGTCTATGTGTATGTACAACAAATGCTTAACACTACTCCTTGGATAAGCCTACTGCTCGACCACACTACCACAAAATAGAGCATTAGTATTATCTCTTTTTACCACTATTTTACCTCTAAGGGGAACCCTTGGACTCTGTGCATGCTATTCCTTACTTTGAAATAGCACATACAGAGCCAACTTCCTACATTGGTGGATCAGCGGTGGGGTACAAGACTTTGCATTTGCTGGACTACTCAGCCAATACCTGATCACACGACAAATTCCAAAATTGTCATTAGAAATTGATTTTTGCAATTTGAAAAGTTTTCTAAATTCTTAAAAGACCTGCTAGGGCCTTGTGTTAGATCCTGTTTAGCATTTCTTTTAGAGTTTAAAAGTTTGGTAAAAGTTTGAATTAGATTCTAGAACCAGTTTTAGTTTCTTAAAAAGTATTCCAACTTTTAGAAGCATAATGTCTAGCACAGATGTGAATGTGGTGGAACTCGACACCACACCTTACCTCCATCTACAGATGAGAGAGCTAAGGTCACTCTGTAAACTAAAGAAAATAGCAATGGGCCCCAAACCTACCAAAGTACAGCTCCAGGAGCTTTTGGCAGAGTTTGAAAAGGCCAACCCCTCTGAGGATGGCAACTCAGAGGATGAAGATAGTGACTTGGAGGGAAATTCCCCCCCTCCAGTCCTACTTAGGGAGAGCAGGGCTTCTCAAGCCCTGACTCCACAAATAATAGTCAGAGATGCTGGTTCCCTCACAGGAGGGACCAACAACTCTGAAATCACTGAGGATAACTCCAGTGAAGAGGACATCCAGTTAGCCAGGATGGCCAAAAGATTGGCTTTGGAAAGACAGATCCTAGCCATAGAGAGGGAAAGACAAGAGATGGGCCTAGGACCCATCAATGGTGGCAGCAACATAAATAGGGTCAGAGATTCTCCTGACATGTTGAAAATCCCCAAAGGGATTGTAACTAAATATGAAGATGGTGATGACATCACCAAATGGTTCACAGCTTTTGAGAGGGCTTGTGTAACCAGAAAAGTGAACAGATCTCACTGGGGTGCTCTCCTTTGGGAAATGTTCACAGGAAAGTGTAGGGATAGACTCCTCACACTCTCTGGACAAGATGCAGAATCTTATGACCTCATGAAGGGTACCCTGATTGAGGGCTTTGGATTCTCCACTGAGGAGTACAGGATTAGGTTCAGGGGGGCTCAAAAATCCTCGAGCCAGACCTGGGTTGACTTTGTTGACTACTCAGTGAAAACACTAGATGGTTGGATTCAAGGCAGTGGTGTAAGTAATTATGATGGGCTGTACAATTTATTTGTGAAGGAACACCTGTTAAGTAATTGTTTCAATGATAAACTGCATCAGCATCTGGTAGACCTAGGACCAATTTCTCCCCAAGAATTGGGAAAGAAGGCGGACCATTGGGTCAAGACAAGGGTGTCCAAGACTTCAACAGGGGGTGACCAAAAGAAAGGGGTCACAAAGACTCCCCAGCAGAAGGGTGATGAGACAACCAAAACTAAAAATAGTAAAGAGTCTTCTACAGGCCCCCAAAAACCTGCACAGGAGGGTGGGCCCAGAGCCTCCTCACAAAACAATGGGTACAAGGGTAAAAACTTTGATCCCAAAAAGGCCTGGTGTCATAGCTGTAAACAGCATGGACACCAAACTGGAGACAAGGCCTGTCCCAAAAAAGGTTCCACTCCAAACTCCCATCCAGGTAACACTGGTATGGCTAGTCTCCAAGTGGGATCAACAGTGTGCCCAGAGCAAATCAGGGTCCACACTGAAGCTACTCTAGTTTCTGAGGGTGGGGTGGATTTAGCCACACTAGCTGTCTGGCCGCCTAACATGCAAAAATACAGACAGCAACTCTTAATTAATGGGACTAGAATAGAGGGCCTGAGGGATACAGGTGCCAGTGTCACCATGGTGACAGAGAAACTGGTTTCCCCTGGCCAATACCTGACTGGAAAAACTTACACAGTCACCAACGCTGACAATCAGAGAAAAGTACATCCCATGGCAATGGTTACTTTAGAATGGGGAGGGGTCAATGGCCTGAAACAGGTGGTGGTCTCCTCAAATATCCCAGTGGACTGTCTGCTTGGAAATGACCTGGAGTCCTCAGCATGGGCTGAGGTAGAACTAAAAACCCATGCAGCAATGCTGGGTATCCCTGAACTGGTGTGTGTGAAAACAAGAGCACAATGCAAGGCACAGGGTGAACAAGTAGAGCTGGAGTCTGGAAGAATGGCCCAGCCTACCAAGAGGAAAGGAAAGTCAGTTGGGAAACCAACTGCAACACAGCAAAAGAAAGGGAACCTCTCTTCTCAGGAAGATGTTCTGCCCTCTGAGGGAACTGAGCCTTTGGAGCTTGAACCTTACCAGGTTGAGCTCTTAGGCCCAGGGGGACCCTCAAGGGAAGAGCTGTGTAAGGGACAAGAAACCTGTCCCTCTCTTGAAGGCCTTAGGCAGCAAGCTGCTGAAGAGTCCAAAGGCAAGAAAAATGGAACACATAGGGTCTATTGGGAAGATGGGCTCCTGTACACTGAGGCCAGAGACCCCAAACCTGGTGCCACTAGGAGAGTGGTAGTGCCTCAGCTGTTCAGGAAGTTCATCCTAACATTGGCCCATGACATTCCCCTTGCTGGACATTTGGGACAAACCAAGACGTGGGAGAGGTTAGTCAACCACTTCTACTGGCCCAATATGTCCAGCATGGTTAAGGAGTTTTGCCTCTCCTGCCCCACCTGTCAAGCCAGTGGTAAGACAGGTGGACATCCAAAGGCCCCCCTCATTCCACTTCCAGTGGTGGGGGTTCCCTTTGAAAGAGTGGGTGTGGACATAGTTGGTCCACTGGAACCTCCCACAGCCTCAGGAAATATGTATATCCTGGTAGTAGTGGATCATGCTACCAGGTATCCTGAAGCTATTCCCCTTAGGTCGACTACTGCCCCTGCAGTAGCCAAGGCCCTCATTGGTATCTTTACCAGAGTGGGTTTCCCTAAGGAGGTGGTGTCTGACAGAGGTACCAACTTCATGTCAGCATACCTAAAGCACATGTGGAATGAGTGTGGAGTGACTTATAAATTCACTACACCATACCATCCACAAACTAATGGCTTGGTTGAGAGATTCAACAAGACATTAAAAGGCATGATCATGGGGCTCCCAGAAAAGCTCAAAAGGAGATGGGATGTCCTCTTGCCATGTCTGCTTTTCGCTTACAGGGAGGTGCCACAGAAGGGAGTAGGATTCTCACCCTTTGAACTTCTGTTTGGTCATCCTGTAAGGGGACCACTTGCCCTTGTTAAAGAAGGCTGGGAGAGACCTCTCCATGAGCCTAAACAGGACATAGTGGACTATGTACTTGGCCTTCGCTCTAGAATGGCAGAGTACATGGAAAAGGCAACCAAAAACCTTGAGGCCAGCCAACAGCTCCAGAAGTTTTGGTATGACCAAAAGGCTGCACTGGTTGAGTTCCAACCAGGGCAGAAAGTCTGGGTTCTGGAGCCTGTGGCTCCCAGGGCACTCCAGGACAAATGGAGTGGCCCTTACCCAGTACTAGAGAGGAAGAGTCAGGTCACCTACTTGGTGGACCTGGGCACAAGCAGGAGCCCCAAGAGGGTGATCCATGTAAACCGCCTTAAGCTCTTCCACGACAGGGCTGATGTCAATCTGTTGATGGTAACAGATGAGGATCAGGAGGCAGAGAGTGAACCTCTCCCTGATCTTCTGTCATCAGACCCAAAAGATGGTACAGTAGATGGAGTGATCTACTCAGACACCCTCTCTGGCCAACAGCAAGCTGATTGTAGGAGAGTCCTACAACAGTTTCCTGAACTCTTCTCCTTAACCCCTGGTCAGACACACCTGTGTACCCATGATGTGGACACAGGAGACAGCATGCCTGTCAAGAACAAAATCTTTAGACAGTCTGACCATGTTAAGGAAAGCATCAAGGTGGAAGTCCACAAGATGCTGGAATTGGGAGTAATTGAGCGCTCTGACAGCCCCTGGGCTAGCCCAGTGGTCTTAGTCCCCAAACCTCACACCAAAGATGGAAAGAAAGAGATGAGGTTTTGTGTGGACTACAGAGGGCTCAATTCTGTCACCAAGACAGATGCCCATCCAATTCCAAGAGCTGATGAGCTCATTGACAAATTAGGTGCTGCCAAATTTCTAAGTACCTTTGACTTGACAGCAGGGTACTGGCAAATAAAAATGGCACCTGGAGCAAAAGAAAAGAGAGCATTCTCCACACCTGATGGGCATTATCAGTTTACTGTTATGCCCTTTGGTTTAAAGAATGCCCCTGCCACCTTCCAAAGGTTGGTGAATCAAGTCCTTGCTGGCTTGGAGTCCTTTAGCACAGCTTATCTTGATGATATTGCTGTCTTTAGCTCCACCTGGCAGGATCACCTGGTCCACCTGAGGAAGGTTTTGAAGGCTCTGCAATCTGCAGGCCTCTCTATCAAGGCATCCAAATGCCAGATAGGGCAGGGAACTGTGGTTTACTTGGGACACC
Source organism: Pleurodeles waltl (assembly GCF_031143425.1). Classification (NCBI taxonomy): domain Eukaryota; kingdom Metazoa; phylum Chordata; class Amphibia; order Caudata; family Salamandridae; genus Pleurodeles; species Pleurodeles waltl. Next base: position 20,193,912 of record NC_090445.1, on the reverse strand, counting down.
TTGTAGGTGGAGGCCAAGTTCAGCCACTCCAACCCAAGATCCAGACTATTCTGGACTGGGTAGCTCCAAAAACCCAGACTCAAGTCAGGGCATTCCTTGGCTTGACTGGGTACTACAGGAGGTTTGTGAAGGGATATGGATCCATTGTGACAGCCCTCACTGAACTCACCTCCAAGAAAATGCCCAAGAAAGTAAACTGGACTGTGGACTGCCAACAGGCCTTTGACACCCTGAAACAGGCAATGTGCTCAGCACCAGTTCTCAAAGCTCCAGATTATTCTAAGCAGTTCATTGTGCAGACTGATGCCTCTGAACATGGGATAGGGGCAGTTTTGTCCCAAACAAATGATGATGGCCTTGACCAGCCTGTTGCTTTCATTAGCAGGAGGTTACTCCCCAGGGAGCAGCGTTGGAGTGCCATTGAGAGGGAGGCCTTTGCTGTGGTTTGGTCCCTGAAGAAGCTGAGACCATACCTCTTTGGGACTCACTTCCTAGTTCAAACCGACCACAGACCTCTCAAATGGCTGATGCAAATGAAAGGTGAAAATCCTAAACTGTTGAGGTGGTCCATCTCCCTACAGGGAATGGACTTTATAGTGGAACACAGACCTGGGACTGCCCATGCCAATGCAGATGGCCTTTCCAGGTTCTTCCACTTAGAAAATGAAGACTCTCTTGGGAAAGGTTAGTCTCATCCTCTTTCGTTTGGGGGGGGGTTGTGTAAGGAAATGCCTCCTTGGCATGGTTGCCCCCTGACTTTTTGCCTTTGCTGATGCTATGTTTACAATTGAAAGTGTGCTGAGGCCTGCTAACCAGGCCCCAGCACCAGTGTTCTTTCCCTAACCTGTACTTTTGTATCCACAATTGGCAGACCCTGGCATCCAGATAAGTCCCTTGTAACTGGTACTTCTAGTACCAAGGGCCCTGATGCCAAGGAAGGTCTCTAAGGGATGCAGCATGTCTTATGCCACCCTGGAGACCTCTCACTCAGCACAGACACACCGCTTGCCAGCTTGTGTGTGCTAGTGAGGACAAAACGAGTAAGTCGACATGGCACTCCCCTCAGGGTGCCATGCCAGCCTCTCACTGCCTATGCAGTATAGGTAAGACACCCCTCTAGCAGGCCTTACAGCCCTAAGGCAGGGTGCACTATACCATAGGTGAGGGTACCAGTGCATGAGCATGGTACCCCTACAGTGTCTAAACAAAACCTTAGACATTGTAAGTGCAGGGTAGCCATAAGAGTATATGGTCTGGGAGTCTGTCAAACACGAACTCCACAGCACCATAATGGCTACACTGAAAACTGGGAAGTTTGGTATCAAACTTCTCAGCACAATAAATGCACACTGATGCCAGTGTACATTTTATTGTAAAATACACCACAGAGGGCACCTTAGAGGTGCCCCTTGAAACTTAACCGACTATCTGTGTAGGCTGACTAGTTCTAGCAGCCTGCCACAAACCGAGACATGTTGCTGGCCCCATGGGGAGAGTGCCTTTGTCACTCTGAGGCCAGTAACAAAGCCTGCACTGGGTGGAGATGCTAACACCTCTCCCAGGCAGGAATTGTCACACCTGGCGGTGAGCCTCAAAGGCTCACCTCCTTTGTGCCAACCCAGCAGGACACTCCAGCTAGTGGAGTTGCCCGCCCCCTCCGGCCAGGCCCCACTTTTGGCGGCAAGGCCGGAGAAAATAATGAGAATAACAAGGAGGAGTCACTGGCCAGTCAGGACAGCCCCTAAGGTGTCCTGAGCTGAGGTGACTAACTTTTAGAAATCCTCCATCTTGCAGATGGAGGATTCCCCCAATAGGGTTAGGATTGTGACCCCCTCCCCTTGGGAGGAGGCACAAAGAGGGTGTACCCACCCTCAGGGCTAGTAGCCATTGGCTACTAACCCCCCAGACCTAAACACGCCCTTAAATTTAGTATTTAAGGGCTACCCTGAACCCTAGAAAATTAGATTCCTGCAACTACAAGAAGAAGGACTGCCTAGCTGAAAACCCCTGCAGAGGAAGACCAGAAGACGACAACTGCCTTGGCCCCAGAAACTCACCGGCCTGTCTCCTGCCTTCCAAAGATCCTGCTCCAGCGACGCCTTCCGAAGGGACCAGCGACCTCGACATCCTCTGAGGACTGCCCTGCTTCGAAAAGACAAGAAACTCCCGAGGACAGCGGACCTGCTCCAAGAAAAGCTGCAACTTTGTTTCCAGCAGCTTTAAAGAACCCTGCAAGCTTCCCGCAAGAAGCGTGAGACTTGCAACACTGCACCCGGCGACCCCGACTCGGCTGGTGGAGATCCGACGCCTCAGGAGGGACCCCAGGACTACTCTGATACTGTGAGTACCAAAACCTGTCCCCCCTGAGCCCCCACAGCGCCGCCTGCAGAGGGAATCCCGAGGCTTCCCCTGACCGCGACTCTTTGAACCTAAAGTCCCGACGCCTGGGAGAGACCCTGCACCCGCAGCCCCCAGGACCTGAAGGACCGGACTTTCACTGGAGAAGCGACCCCCAGGAGTCCCTCTCCCTTGCCCAAGTGGAGGTTTCCCCGAGGAATCCCCCCCTTGCCTGCCTGCAGCGCTGAAGAGATCCCGAGATCTCTCATAGACTAACATTGCGAACCCGACGCTTGTTTCTACACTGCACCCGGCCGCCCCCGCGCTGCTGAGGGTGAAATTTCTGTGTGGACTTGTGTCCCCCCCGGTGCCCTACAAAACCCCTCTGGTCTGCCCTCCGAAGACGCGGGTACTTACCTGCAAGCAGACCGGAACCGGGGCACCCCCTTCTCTCCATTCTAGCCTATGTGTTTTGGGCACCACTTTGAACTCTGCACCTGACCGGCCCTGAGCTGCTGGTGTGGTGACTTTGGGGTTGCTCTGAACCCCCAACGGTGGGCTACCTTGGACCAAGAACTGAACCCTGTAAGTGTCCTACTTACCTGGTAAAACTAACAAAAACTTACCTCCCCCAGGAACTGTGAAAATTGCACTAAGTGTCCACTTTTGAAACAGCTATTTGTCAATAACTTGAAAAGTATACATGCAATTTTGATGATTTGAAGTTCCTAAAGTACTTACCTGCAATACCTTTCGAACAAGATATTACATGTTAAATTTGAACCTGTGGTTCTTAAAATAAACTAAGAAAAGATATTTTTCTATATAAAAACCTATTGGCTGGATTTGTCTCTGAGTGTGTGTACCTCATTTATTGTCTATGTGTATGTACAACAAATGCTTAACACTACTCCTTGGATAAGCCTACTGCTCGACCACACTACCACAAAATAGAGCATTAGTATTATCTCTTTTTACCACTATTTTACCTCTAAGGGGAACCCTTGGACTCTGTGCATGCTATTCCTTACTTTGAAATAGCACATACAGAGCCAACTTCCTACAGACATCGCTGCTAGTTTTCCCAACAAAACAAGATTTGAGTCTAGTCTTATCACTAGGATCTGAAACAATGTTTTAAGTCCAAAGAATGGAGAGATATCTCTGCAAAAAAAAAGTAAATTCATCTTTTGGTTCAGACAGAACAATGATGGTACTGAAGGACTGAACTCAGAATTCATAGAAAGAAGAACAGTCCCCCGGCAAGATGGCTGATGCATAGAGAGGGGGCAGGCTCTGCAGCCACGCCCACCCCGGATCTCGGACGCCAGCCGGTGCCGGAAAGCAGCAGCGAACGCGGAAGCAGCGAGAGGGGAGGGAAGCTCTCCCCTCCACGAATCACCGAAGCTATGCCGTGACTCAAGGCGGCCTGGAAGAAAGCGCAAGGGGTGGCCCCACGGGCATAACTCGGAGCTGGAGAACGCTCCGTTTCTGGCTATGTGAACGCGCACTGAGCACCAACGATAGTCATGGGGGGAAAGCATTTGCTTCCCTCTAATTTTTGGAACGAAGCAGGAGGGAGGGGGTACATTCAACTGCCTCAAAATATCCTAGAGCTATTCTGGTGTTTTTTGGGAATTATCTGCTGTGCCAGGCTATTTTTTACAAATCACGCCTTAACGCCCCGCGCAATACGGAAGGGGTAACTTTTTTTTTTTTACTCGACCAGACTTTTGTCATACAACTGTGGAGCGTAGATGGCGGCTCCGACAGCTGATCAAACAATTTTTTGATAAGGGAGGAGAAGCCTATTTGATCTCCCCTGCTCGTCTAAAAACGGTTGTGAATGGGAAAGTGAGATGGTTTATGTCAGAGATTCAAGCAAAGGAATATTTGACGGGGCTAAAATAATGACGTGTTTTCAGATGGCAAGGATCTCGGTGGTGGGCGGGCACCCTATATCTACGTTACGCCAACATTCGGGCCAAAGGGGTCTCGATTGCTCTACAAAGTGGGGGCGGGGGGGGGGGGGGATGAGGCTGGCTGGGAGGAGGGGTCCTCAACCGGCCCTTGTGGGGGAGGGAGGGGGGTGGATGGGTGTGTTGTGGGGAGGGGGATGGTTGGGAGGGGGAAAGAGGGGGAAAACGGGGAAGGAAGGGATAAAGAGAATGGAGCAGAATATAAGGACTAGAGAAGGAGAGAGGAAGCGAAGTCTATGTAAGATTGCATATAGCTAGGATGAAAGCCAAACAAAGACTGGGGGTGGGGGGTGAAAAGAGATACAAATGACCAGACTCCGAATAGCTTCTATTAACATTTGTGGCCTAAATGAACCCCGAAAAAGAAGGAAAGTCATGGAAGATTTAAAAAACCCCAGGGCAGATATTTATTGCTTACAAGAAACTCATGTGGAATATGGAACCGTGGAATCTTAGGGTCGCTTGGTATGAGAATAATAGTATGCTCAAAAACAAGAGGTGAAAACTAAAGGGGCGGCAATATTGGATCAGAGCAATAGAGTGAAATTTGCCAGGCAGAAGGCTGACAGGAATGGGAGATGGGCAATTGTAGAATGCTTCTATGGGGAAGGTAGCTTTACGTTGTGTTCTGTATATGGGGCAGTAACGGACGATCCAGTTGTAATCGATACTATGGCTGTAGAACTAACTGGCTGGCCTCCCCCATATATCTTATGCGGGGACTTTAACTTTAATGGCTCTTGGGATGGCTTGCAGGATATCTTAGCGCCCATAGCAAAGAAATATCAGGGGCGGAAGCCTCGAGTATTCAAGGCAATGGTAGGTCTGCAGAAAGTGTTAGGCCTGGTGGATGCTTGGGTCAAGCTATGTGATTCAGATCCTGGGTACACTTGTTTCTCTGCCGCCCCCCCCATGTGAAATTGGCCCGATTAGATTTCTTTTTGACATCTCCTGAACTATTAACACAGGCTAGCATGGAATTATACCCACGGATTATGTCTGATCATAATCCACTGGTATTGGACTTAGATGGCCTAGAACATAAAATCTGGAGGTGGACTTTCGAAAGGGGGCTTCTCAATGACTTTGAATACCTTTATTATATGAGGAATTGGATAGTGGAATTCTTAGAGATTAACGTAGGGTCTGCCCTTATAGAGATAGTCTGGGATACTCTGAAGGCAGGGGGAAGGGGAGCAACTTTGAGCTTTAGCCTGAGTAAACAAAAAAAGGCTCAAAGGAAAATAAGAGACTCGCATCTGAAGCTCAGAGATTTAGAAATGCAGTTGATTATAGCCATAGAAAGGGGGGAAGATACAAAGAACACCCAGGAGCGGATTGCTATAGCAAGGGCAGCAATAAATGAAGTTAACTCAGAAAGAGTAGTGGGAAAATATATTGCGCAACACTCTGAAAGGTATGAGTTAGGTGAAAGAACTGGTCACCTGTTGGCGGTAAGGGCAAGTCATAAAGCTGCAGCGGGGGTCATTAGAGAGATTCAAGACCAACAGGGACAAATGGTGACAGATACGGATGGTATTAGGAAGGTGTTCCAGGGATTTTATACTGACCTCTATAATGATACAGCTGGATTTTCATTGATAGAGATGCAGGAATTTCTTAGACCCATCAGGTTTAACAGTTGCAGAAGAGGATTATCTGCAACTGGAGGGTCAGATTGGTAGTTTAGAAATAGACAAGGCATTAAGTGAACTGGCCGCCGGTAAAGCTTCTGGCCCTGATGCAATCCCATTAGAGTTCTACAAAACTTTTAAAATATTGTTACGTCCATTGATGCTCCAGCTGTTTATCCAGGTACAGAACGGTGGAGAAACCCCGCCTTCATGGGGAATGGCTAATATAGTAGTTTTTTTTTTTAAAGAAAAGTAAGGCCCGCAGACCCTGGCCTCATATCGGCCAATAACATTAATAGTGATGCTAAAGTGTATTCTAAAATATTCGCTGCCCGTTTATCCTTGGTAATTAAGAAATTGGTAATACCTCAACAACATGGATTTGTCCCTGGTAGAGATATGGTAGAACATATTCAAAGAGTCATCATGCTGTTTGATGCTACAGAAGTGGCAGAGGAGCCCATGGCTGTCGCTCTGTTAGACGCTGAGAAAGCATTTGACCGAGTTAGCTGGAAATATCTTTGGCAGGTTATGGAGAACTATGGCTTTCGGGAAAAGTTTATCGTGCCAATAAAAGCCATGTATAAGTCCCCGGGAGTAAGAATTCAATTAATGGGAGGGCAGTCTGGATGCATTCAAGTGGGGTGAGGTACTAGGCAGGGATGCCCATGCCCTCCGTTATTGTTCGCCTTATACATAGATCCTCTGCTCAGACAGCTTGAAGGGAACAAGCAGATTATCCTGGTACGCAGATATGGTTGGGATACAAAAGGCCTGGCATATGCGGATGATATAGCCATTAGAATCTCCAATCCGGACGCAGCACTGAAAGAAATCGAAGAGGTCACGACCAAGTTCGGGACATTTTCTGGGTATTTGTTAAATAGAACCAAAACTCAGCTATTGGTTAACCAATATACGAATTCATAGGACAATCGGAGGGTGGAGCATGCAGTATACCTGGGTATCAGTATCTCACCAAGAGTAGGAGAAATTATCAGTCTGAACTTAGATCCAATATTGGCAAAGGCTAAAAATGATATGCATAGAAGGAACAATTTGCATATGACTATAATACGAAGGTGTAATATGGTCAAAATGATTCTTCTCCCCAAATTATTGTATTGATTCCGGACCATACCCTTGAATTTGACAAAATCTCAGTTTGAAGATATGGACCGGATAATTATGAGATTTATTTGGGCATATGGCAAGTGCAGAAGATCGGTTAAGTTTATGTCTCTACCTCGTGAAAAGGGGGGGTGGGCCTTGCCTAATTTGAAGTTATATCAAATGGCAGCTGCATTTCAATATATGCGCCCATTATGGGGGGAAGACCAGGGGATAACGAGGTGGAAGGTATCCCCAATATCCCTAATATCTACAAACTGCTCGTGGCTTCCGCCTCTAAGGGGTGTTTGTTAACCTTCCATGAACCAGGGTATCATAAGAAAACCCGGTACAAGGTATTAGAGGCGGCCTATAAATGCGGGCGGCCGTGGCGCATAAAGAATGGGCTCGGAAGATTTAACTACTATACCCTAATTAAGAATAATCCGTCGCTCCCGGAAATATTTAAGGATAACTATATGGTAAAATGGGCCTCCAAAGGTATAGCGATGTTAGGAGACTTTGACGACGTTGGAATAAAGACATTTACGAGTCTTCAAGAACGGTATGGCCTAGAACAAAGGGATTTTTTAAAATTTTTACAGGTACGAGACTTTTTGGGCAAGAAAAAGGGTGGGCCACAGGGGTTCAAAAGTAATCAATTGTTAAAAAGTATTCTGGGAGAATCTAATATGACTATTAAAGTAATCTATTCCTCATTGATGGCAGAGCAACGAGATGACTTGGGGAAGCATAGTGAAAGGTGTAGCGGTAAACTGGAGGATGGAAGTGCTAACTTTTTTAATTCACTTGAGTTAGGTCAAACTATGTTACTCTCTTCGTCTCTACAGGCACAACATTATAAGGCTATGTTAGACTTGTATTATACGCTGGCCCACCTTGTCAAGTGGGGGGGGGGTCACGAGGAATCAATTGTCCATGGAACAGATGTAATTCATATATTTGCTACGTGCAGGGAATTAACGACACAGATGGTATGCAACTCGTGATAAAAGAAATATTGGGGTATGACGTGGTCCTTACCCCGGAGATCATGGTCCTAGGGGTCGCTGAACAAACAAGGGGACGACAGAGGGTCGTTATTTTCCTTGCCATGGCGGTTTATCGATTATGTATCTCCTCTGCATGGTTGAGCACGCAACCACCATCATGGCAGCAGTGGTTGGGCAGGTTATTATCAGTATCATCTGGAGATTTCCCTGTATGAACGGAGGGGGAGATTGGCTAGGAGGAAAGGGAATACTATCTGGGGACAATTTCGGAACTGGCTTATGGCTAATGACTGATGTCCTAATTCAATGTTTTCTTTCGGGATGATAAACGGGGGAAATGTCCCTCTCCAGCCGAAGGAGAAGGTGTAATCATATCGTACTTTTTTTTTGGGTGTTTTTTTTTTCCTTTTCCCATGAATTGTTTGTTCATTGGCAATGATGTATGAATGTAATCATCTCTCTACCTTTTCCAAAAAAAAAAAAAAAAAAAAGGAAGAACAGTTTGTCAAACTTTTAATAGGATGGCCTGATGGAAAAAGCTAGTATTTTGCGGATGCGCAGTGTGGATTTTATTGCTAACAACGCAGCTGTTTTTCCTGATAGCAACTGCAGGAATGCAGTATGTACAGGTTTGAAGGCTTCTTTTAGAAGTGCTCTCACATCGAAAAAGGATCAATATTTTGAGATGAGGCCCAAAGATAAAATGATTTCCATTTTAGACAATACATTTTCATAGAGGAAGCAGAGGAACCTGTAGATTATTTTTGCAGCCAGATGGACTACTTAGTGACCTGAACTCTAGGCCCGCAGGTGGTAGGCAGTCAATGTGCAGTAAGGCTGGGATGTGATGTAAAATCCGACCTGGATTCTCGAAGAGAACATACGGACCCAGTTTGAATTGAAGTGGTGTTGCTATTGACAGGACCCACAGCTTTAAGTACCAAAACTGTCTGGTCCACATTGGTGAGACTACTTTCAGCATATATGGTTATATTTTTTCAATGCCTGTAGAACTCTCGTAAGTAGGGGACTCCGGGCATGCATGTGTGTAGGGAGAGGAGCTTGAGGGCACATAAAAATCCCTGACCAACAAATCAAAATAGCTTCCCATAGGTGCTGGGGAAATCTCAACCTGGTGGGATAACTTTGCAAAACTTGAGACCTACAAATGCCAAAGAGATCAAAAGGTGGTAAGACCCACTGCTGGCATACTAACTTTAGCTGTCTTGCGTTTAACTTCCATTTATGGGACTTTGCTTGATTTCTGCTTAAGGCCTCTGCCATCGGGTTCTGTAGTCCTATCCTATGCTACGTCACAACAATCTTAAGACGCAACACCCAGTGCCACAGTAGATCTGCTTCCTGTGACAGCTTTTCTGATTTTTCAGCTCTTACGATCACTTGGTTTTTGCATAGATTTGCCATGGTCCAACCGTACGGCTTGATTTGATACGAGCAGCAAGAAATCTCTAAATGCTTGCCTTACTGCCCTTAGTTTTTACATTTATATATGTAATTCTTGCATGCAGCGACTGCTCAGACAGGTTTCCTTTTTACATGCACTCCCAGTATTAACGAGGTGTCCGTTAGATGAAACTACAGTTGCACAGCGTAGATGCTGCAGTGCAAATATATTTTACATATGTGTCTTGTCGCAATGACCAAACACTATTTTTTAGAAGCTTGTCCTCCAGTAAGGACACATCCTCCAACTTCGTAGCTCAACTGGATTTTATCAAAACTGATGGGTCCATCTTTTAAAATGGATTCACAAGGCTTCCCTGCAGCACCATTTCTGAAAAACTTTGTAATCACAACTTCAGCTTGCAGGGTTAGTGAAATTCAAGCTGACAGCCAATGAGCCTTGTACAGTTTCACAAAAAGGTGTTGTTGATAATTTCTTTTTTTTTTTAAACCTCCTGAAGGCAGTATCAGCATTCCATAATAACCATACAATCGTCCTTCCAGTTTCCTTTTCAAACCCATTCTTTCCAGCAAAGCCTTCTTTACTCTCCCATGGACGTTAGAAGAGTTAATTTCAACCTAGAGGGAACCAACCACTTTTCCGACTATTAATCCAAGGTCTGGCCACTACATTCCTCATTAGCTTGTGGCCTGTTTCTCCTTCGGTTTAATCAGCAAGAAATCTCAACAGGGAAGACCCAGAGCGTGTTTCACTACAAGGAAAGTACCCAATAGGGCCTAATGAGAAACATCCCTCTTTCAGATTTGTAGATTGGCTCCCTGTAAATCAGACAACACTTTCGTAAAGCACTACTGTCTTAATCACAGCCCGGAAGATGACCAACGTCGACCACGCCGCTCTCACAAACCTCTTTTGGAAACTGTTTCAAGACTCCTTCGGATTTGTATTTTTCATTTTAGATACGGTTTTTATTCTTTGTGGCCAATAGCTGCAAGGACTATGACTGAGCTTGCTACTCTATTTAAATGTTCAGGACTATCAAAGAAGATCCTGCGTTGAAGAATGGGTTACTTGTAGCTCTGGACCTGCATTACAGGACCACCACTGAAGTCGCAGATAATCATGCTCCTCCGCTTCTTATCTTGGTAAACTGGAATAAAAACTTAGGAAATACGTTCCCAGTTCACACTACGTGCACCAAAAAGATAGGAGTCCGAGGCAACTGTGTGCAGGGCAACATGGGCACAGGAGCTCCTGCAGCCTGAGAGACGGAGCAAGGTTTTAATGCAGGAAATGCATGCACATCAGGCTGCACCTTTCCTCGCAACGAAGAATTACTCCAATGTGTAGGATGATCAATACAATGCAGAACTAAAACTATTTCTTCTCTTGCAAAGGATAAAACTCCAGAGCCAATATCTGACAACTTTTTTTTTTTAAACCTCCTTCTGGGGAGCTAGAGACTAACCGATCCTAATCAGATTCTAACAAGTGGAAAGTTGGCCCCTCTGGCCCTCTAAGTACTTAAGATCTAATCAAACTTGATCCACAAGTGATTTAAAGTGATGGCCATTTCAAATGAAAAAGGAATGTTGCCTTCATCCACACCACCTTCTGCGGGTCAGGGTTAGTACCACCAGCTCTGATGCAGTCTTTAATTAGGAACAAGTCTTAGACTTAGTTAAAGGTCACTAAGGTGGAGTCCATTCAGAAGCATTAGAATCAAAATCCTTGAACATTAAACAGAAAACGTCCAAGACAAAACAGTCATGAAATGCTTAATTACTCAGATATCTGCTGAGACTGGGGCCTGAACGTTGTCGTCCTCTCACAAAGACATGCATGTAGTGTGAGTTAAGGCAGTGCGCTGTACACAACATTGAGAATAAACCTAGACAAGTTGCTGTATCTTTTTCTATGCACTGTGTAGGTTCTCAAGATAGATGCTATATTACCAAAGTTGCTGATTAACCAAGACTTAGTTGAAACTACTACAAAAGCAATGCATTGGGTTTCTATGTGGGAACTGGTCTGTGTGCACTTCACCCTAGAAGATCCCGAGTCTTCCTTTTACTAAGAATACCTCATTTTTCCAATTGACTAACAAGGGGTTACAGAACTGCCAAACTGGAATTAATGAAATACTAAAGTTATGTGGATTGTTTATAAGAATGAAAATGTCACTTACCCAGTGTACATCTGTTCGTGGCATCAGTCGCAGTAGATTCGCATGTTCTGCAATAGCTCGCCATCTGGTGTTGGGCCGGAGTGTTACAAGTTGTTTTTCTTCGAAGAAGTCTTTCGAGTCACGGGACCGAGTGACTCCTCCTTTTGTCTCCATTGCGCATGGGCGTCGACTCCATCTTCGATTGTTTTTCCCCCGCAGAGGGTGAGGTAGGAGTTGAATTGTAGTAATAGTGCCCATGCAATGGAGTGACTAAGTATGCACCTATTTAAGGTTGAGATGATACATATATAAATAATTGAAGGTAACTTCCAAACTGCTACAGGCTCCCGGGGAGGCGGGTGGGCACATGCGAATCTACTGCGACTGATGCCACGAACAGATGTACACTGGGTAAGTGACATTTTCAGTTCGATGGCATCTGTCGCTGTAGATACGCATGTTCTGCATAGACTAGTAAGCAGTTATTTCCCCAAAAGCGGTGGATCAGCCTGTAGGAGTGGAAGTAGTCTAAAATAATGTCCTTAATACGGCTTGACCTACTGTGGCTTGTTGTGCGGATAACACGTCTACACAGTAGTGCTTGGTGAATGTGTGAGGCGTAGACCATGTGGCTGCCTTACATATTTCTTGCATTGGGATGTTTCCTAGAAAGGCCATGGTAGCACCTTTCTTTCTGGTTGAGTGTGCCCTTGGTGTAATGGGCAGCTGTCGTTTAGCTTTAAGGTAGCAGATTTGGATGCATTTAACTATCCATCTGGCTATACCTTGTTTTGAAATTGGGTTTCCTGCGTGAGGTTTTTGAAATGCAATAAAGAGTTGTTTAGTCTTTCTGATGTTTTTTGTTCTGTCAATGTAATACATTAATGCTCTTTTGACATCTAATGTATGTAGTGCCCTTTCAGCTACGGTATCTGGCTGTGGAAAGAACACTGGAAGTTCCACTGTTTGATTTAGATGGAACGGTGAAATAACCTTTGGCAAAAATTTAGGATTTGTCCTTAGGACGACTTTATTTTTGTGTAGTTGTATAAAAGGTTCCTGTATAGTAAACGCCTGAATCTCGCTTACTCTTCTTAGGGAAGTAATGGCGATGAGAAATGCCACCTTCCAGGTTAGGAACTGTATGTCGCAGGAGTGCATGGGTTCAAAAGGTGGACCCATAAGTCTAGTTAGGACAACATTTAGGTTCCATGAAGGAACAGGTAGTGTTCTTGGTGGTATAATTCTCCTAAGGCCCTCCATGAATGCTTTAATGACTGGTATTTTATATAGGGAAGTTGAATAGGTAGTTTGCAGGTATGCAGATATTGCTGCAAGGTGAATCTTAATGGAAGAGAAAGCTAGGTTAGATTTTTGTAAGTGAAGCAAGTAACCCACTACATGTTCTGGAGTTGTGTGTAATGGTTGTATTTGATTAACATGGCAGTAGCAAACAAACCTCTTCCATTTACTTGCATAGCAGTGCCTGGTGGATGGCCTTCTTGCTTGTTTTAGGACTTCCATACATTCTTGGGTAAGTTGTAAGTGCCCGAATTCTAGGATTTCAGGAGCCAGATTGCTAGATTCAGCGATGCTGGATCTGGGTGTCTGATCTTTTGGTTGTGCTGTGTCAACAGATCTGGCCTGTTGGGCAATTTGATGCAGGGTACCACTGATAGGTCTAGCAGCGTTGTGTACCAGGGTTGCCTTGCCCAAGTTGGTGCTATCAATATGAGTTTGAGTTTGCTTTGACTGAGTTTGTTTACCAGGTAAGGAAGGAGAGGGAGAGGAGGAAAAGCGTAAGCAAATATCCCTGACCAGTTCATCCATAGGGCATTGCCTTGGGATTGTTTGTGTGGGTATCTGGATGCGAAGTTTTGGCATTTTGCGTTCTCCCTTGTCGCAAACAAGTCTATCTGAGGTGTTCCCCAGAGTTTGAAATAAGTGTTCAGAATTTGGGGGTGAATTTCCCATTCGTGGACCTGTTGGTGATCTCGAGAGAGATTGTCTGCGAGTTGATTTTGTATCCCTGGTATAAACTGTGCAGTTAGGCGAATTTGGTTGTGAATTGCCCAATGCCAAATTTTTTGTGCTAGCAGGCTTAACTGCGTGGAGTGCGTCCCCCCCTGCTTGTTTAGATAATACATTGTTGTCATGTTGTCTGTTTTGACGAGAATGTATTTGTGAACTATTATTGGTTGGAAAGCTTTTAGTGCTTGAAAAACTGCTAGAAGTTCTAGGTGATTGATATGCAGTTTTGTTTGATGTACGTTCCATTGTCCTTGTATGCTGTGTTGATCGAGGTGTGCTCCCCACCCTGTCATGGAAGCATCTGTTGTTATTACGTATTGTGGCACTGGGTCTTGGAAAGGCCGCCCCTTGTTTAAATTTATGTTGTTCCACCACAGAAGCGAGAGGTAAGTTTGGCGGTCTATTAACACCAGATCTAGAAGGTGACCCTGTGCTTGAGACCACTGTGATGCTAGGCATTGTTGTAAGGGCCTCATGTGCAGTCTTGCGTTTGGGACAATGGCTATGCATGATGACATCATGCCTAGGAGTTGTAATACCATCTTTGCTTGTATCTTTTGTGTTGGATACATGCGTTGTATGATGGTGTTGAAATTTTGAATTCTTTGTGGACTTGGAGTGGCTACTCCTTTTGATGTGTCTATTATGGCTCCCAGGTATTGTTGTACCTTGCGTGGCAGAATTTTGGATTTTGTGAAATTGACGGTGAACCCTAGTTTGAAGAGGGTTTGTATGATATGATTTGTGTGATTTGAGCACTCTATTAACGAATGGGCCTTGATTAGCCAGTCGTCTAGATATGGGAACACATGTATCTGCTGCCTTCTTATGTGTGCTGCGACTACCGCTAGACATTTGGTAAAGACTCTTGGTGCGGTTGTTAATCCGAAAGGCAGTACCTTGAATTGGTAATGTATTCCTTTGAATACAAACCTTAGGTATTTCCTGTGCGATGGGTGTATTGGTATATGGAAATAAGCATCCTTGAGGTCTAAAGTTGCCATGTAGTCGTGCAGTTTTAGCAATGGCAATACTTCTTGTAGTGTGACCATGTGGAAGTGGTCTGATTTGATGAAAGTGTTCACTACTCTGAGGTCTAGGATTGGTCTCAGTGTTTTGTCCTTCTTTGGTATCAGAAAGTACAGTGAGTAAACTCCTGTGTTTATTTGTGTGTTTGGCACTAATTCGATTGCATTCTTTTGCAATAGTGCCTGCACTTCTATCTCCAGGAGATTGGAATGGTGTGTTGTTAAATTTTGTGCTTTTGGTGGTATGTTTGGAGGGAATTGTAGAAATTCTATGCAATAACCATGTTGGATAATTGCTAGAACCCAAGTGTCTGTAGTGATTTCCTCCCATGCTTTGTAATAATGACCTATTCTTCCCCCCACTGGTGTTGTGTGGAGGGGGTGAGTGACCTGTGAGTCACTGTTTAGTAGTAGGGGCTTTGGGGCTTTGAAATCTTCCTCTATTTCTAGGGAATTGCCCTCCTCTATATTGTCCCCGAAAACCTCCTCTATACTGTCCCTGGTAACTGGACGGTGTGGCTTGTGAGGTGCTGGCTTGTGTGCTTTGACCTCGAAACCCCCCTCGAAAGGGCGTTTTACGGAATGTGCTGTAATTCCCTCTGCTCTGCGGGGAGTAGAGTGCGCCCATGGCTTTGGCAGTGTCCGTATCTTTTTTGAGTTTCTCAATCGCTGTGTCCACTTCTGGACCGAACAGTTCTTTTTCATTAAAAGGCATATTGAGAACTGCTTGTTGAATCTCTGGTTTAAATCCAGACGTTCGGAGCCATGCATGCCTTCTGATAGTTACAGATGTATTAATTGTCCGTGCAGCTGTATCTGCAGCGTCCATGGAGGAGCGGATCTGGTTGTTGGAAATGGTCTGTCCTTCCTCGACCACTTGCTTTGCCCTATTTTGTAAGTCCTTGGGCAGATGTTCAATGAGATGTTGCATCTCGTCCCAGTGGGCTCTGTCATAGCGCGCAAGTAGTGCCTGGGAGTTCGCGATGCGCCACTGGTTTGCAGCTTGTGCTGCGACTCTTACCAGCTGCATCGAACTTGCGGCTTTCTTTATCTGGGGGTGGTGCATCTCCAGATGTGTGGGAGTTGGCCCTTTTCCTAGCTGCTCCTACAACAACAGAGTCTGGTGGCAGCTGTGTAGTGATGAAAACCGGGTCCGTAGGAGGCGGCTTATACTTTTTTTCCACCCTTGGTGTGATTGCCCTACTTTTGACCGGCTCCTTAAATAGGTCTTTTGCGTGCCGGAGCATACCAGGGAGCATAGGCAGGCTTTGGTATGAGCTGTGGGTGGAGGAGAGTGTGTTGAACAAGAAATCATCCTCGACCTGTTCTGAGTGGAGGCTTACATTGTGATATTGTGCTGCTCTAGCCACCACCTAAGAGTACGCGGTGCTGTCTTCTGGTGGAGATGGCTTTGTAGGGTATGCCTCCGGGCTGTTATCTGACACTGGGGCGTCGTATAGGTCCCATGCGTCCTGATCTTGGTCACCCTGGCTCATGGTGGTGTGAGCTGGGGAGTGTGATGGAGTTTGTGCTGGTGAAACGTCAATCACGGGCGGAGGAGAGGGTGGTGGTGTAACTCTTTTCACCACTTTTGGTTGTGGTGTTTGTTCCGTCTGGAACTCCAACCTCCTCTTTCTCCTAATGGGGGGGAAGGGTGCTTATTTTTCCTGTCCCCTGCTGAATGAAGATACGCTTTTGCGTATGGTCCACATCAGTTGCTTGTAGCTCTTCCTCAAACCTATGCTTCTGCATTTGGGAGGTTAGCGAGTGCTCTTCTGTATAAGAGCCTGAAGCTGGGTCGCTTGCAGTTTGTTTCGGCAACGAAACTTTGTCTGCGTGTTTTTTCGGCTCCGAGGTGACTTTTTTCCTTTTCGGGGCCGAAACCTCTCGGCGTCGATCTGTTTCGGTGCCGCTGTCTCGGCGTCGAGCCGTGTCCACACCGGCATCTCGGTGTCAAGGCTTGTCTCCAGCACTTTCTCGGTCCCGAGAAGGCTGCGTGCCGGTGTCTCGACCGGAGTCGGACGATCTCGGCACTGTTTGGGCCTTTTTCGGTGCCGACGGTCGGTCACCGAATTTATGGGTCGAGCCATGGCCTGGTGGCAGTGGCGTCCCCTGGGCCTTGTAAATGTTTCTCTGTGTGGTTTTAGACGTCTTACTCACGGTTTGTGTATCGTCGAATCCTTCGGAGTCTGAGTCTTGGATCGAGAAGGTACCTTCCTGTTCCTCGAACTCCCGTTGGGCTGTCGGTGCGGACGCCATCTGAAGTCTTCTGGCTCGACGGTCTCGGAGTGTTTTTCGGGACCGGAACGCACGACAGGCCTCGCAGGTGTCTTCGCTGTGCTCAGGTGACAGGCACAGGTTGCAGACCAAGTGTGGTCTGTGTAGGGGTATTTATTGTGGCATTTGGGGCAGAAACGAAACGGGGTCCGTTCCATCGGCGTTCTTCAGCACGCGGTCGGGCCGACCAGGCCCCGACGGAGGATCGAAAAACTACCCCGAAGGGCACCGGAGCTCTTCGATCTTCGATGCGGTGTTGAATGTAAGTACGCCGATCCCGAACGCAACAATACCGACGAAAATCTTCCAAAATTAGCTAATTTTCCGTTCCGAAACTCGGAGCGACAGGAACACGTCCGAACCCGATGGCGGAAAAAAAACAATCGAAGATGGAGTCGACGCCCATGCGCAATGGAGACAAAAGGAGGAGTCACTCGGTCCCGTGACTCGAAAGACTTCTTCGAAGAAAAACAACTTGTAACACTCCGGCCCAACACCAGATGGCGAGCTATTGCAGAACATGCGTATCTACAGCGACAGATGCCATCGAACACAAGATTCTTATTGGTGTTCAAGGGCATATAACAAGAGCAATTCAAAAGAAAACAGACGTTCAGATTTTAACTAAAAAAAAAAAAAAAAGTAGCAAGTTCACCTTAGAGGAAAAGGCCCAAACTTTAGCCAATAAGATAAGTATTTCCAATCTCACCCCTCCCAGAGGCCATATCACAAGTCCAGTGGACAGTGAGCCCAAGATTTTTACTTTCTCCAAGCAGATACGTCTGACTTTACTTCAAATGAAACATTTTAGCTATTCCATCTGTTGTGTGTGTCGAGTTATTCCATCATTAACTCTGAGGTCGATAAAATAAGTAGGCATGGAAAAAAGCTTCAAAAGGAAGCATGTATTGCCTTTACCACGATCACAAACCAGAGGGCTTCAGGATTCACATAACATGTTGACCGAAACCCTTAATGACTATGAGAGAAGGCTTCCGAGATGACCACAGAAAACCAAGGATGCCAAGAACCCCTCCTCCGGGGGTCACAACAGTCCTGTAGAGCTTGGGGGAAGGTATTCAGGACACTTGGGAGAACTCCAGACACCACATCTTTAGAAGTCTGGGAGTTGTGGCCCAGCAGGTAACTGGCATGGACTGACCCAAGGGCCAAACTGGTTGAAGAAAATACCCTCTCCTATTGTGGGAGTTGGGGTAGGGAGGAAGGGGGAGAATTGGGCAGGAAAGTATTCAGGTTTGTCTGACTAGGACACAACGGCACCACTAAATCTCAAATGAGGGGTGCGGAGGCAAAAATGCAGGTTCTCCCAGGGCAGACTGGTGAGGTCTTGTAATCTGGCGACTTACTGGGGTGTCAGAGCAAGATTTGGCCTAGGCCTCTAGAAGGGCATCAATTAGTGCCTCGTTCAAAGTTAAGGGGGGCTCAGTAGCAGTTTGGCCACAGCTGGAGAACTTCAGTGAAAACATTGTTTTTCACCTCCAAGGTGGGAGGCAGGAGGTCGAAAACTCTGGAGATGTGGGAAGACCAGAATCAGGAAATATGTCAGTCAAGGACACTAGCCTCTTGAAAGTGATCATGCCAAGTCTCTTCATGGTAGGGGCACTGAAGAGCTAGAAAGAGCTCGTCACCAAAGATTGTGGAAAGATTATGGAACGACAACAAGAGAACTAATAAAGCTGAAGTAACTATTGGAAAATGTCAAATGCAAGCTACGGACTAAAGTAAATCCAAATGGATAAAGGCATTTTATCTTATCTATATACACAATACAACTCTTCTTCTAGCACTAAGCAGCTGTTCAGGAGGCGCAAATAAAAATTGTGCGTCATCAAAAAGAAAGGAAAGGTTTCATGTAACTGGGGAAAAAAGCAGCAGAAGTTGAGGAACCACTCTCCGCACCAGACCATCGGGTGTACTGATAGAAAGATCTGAACAAATCATTCTGAAAAGTCACCAGTACTGAACTCTACTCCTTGACTCTGTTCCTTATTCTGGTATTTTGAGTGCTTTACCAAAATAAGGACCTCTGGAAGCAGAATCAAGAGTTAAGGATGCAACAGATTTCAGTGGCGCCTAGCAGAGCTGGGTGCTTTTGAGATCACAGATGGAGATCCAGACACCAACGGTAGATTTACAAACTCCATGGAACTGCCTGAGCGGCAATTCAACCTCTAGTGTGAGAGTTGGTCACACCTCTTGGTGCTATGCTTCACAGATCATAGTTAACACCAGGATGCCCAAGGCAGTTTTATGGAGTTCTGAGGCAAGACAATTCATATGCGGTATCTTTCAGATCAATATTTGGAGTGCAAAAGTCAACTGGAATTGCAGTACTATGAACTTTCAACTTTGCGGTTTCAATCCAAAAAGTTCTGGAATGTGCCCAGAGTATTGCCCACATGAACATTGCCCAGGAACTGGTAAAGTGATGCTTTTGCTGGTAACAAGTGATTATAACTTCACTAAATCCTTGTAGACAGATGTTCTGTCCCACAATGAAGTTCAGTCTCACACACGACCAGTCTCTTTGGAAAACGATATTCTCAGCAACTTCAGAGAACACAAGAACTCCCCTGAAGCTTGCGCCCTAGAACTGAGCTTCAGAGCAGGTCGGCCGCTAACCTGACAGTTGCCTCAGCCTTCACAAGGCTACTTTAAGCCCATTGCAAACGTGCAAAGCAGAGATGTGCTGGATGGAGAGGCCAGTCCAGTGGTAGGTAGGTCAGTGAACAAAATGGTTCCACGAAAAAATGAACAAACAAGGAGGAGCCAAGCCTGGCTTCCCACCTGACAGAAGACAACAGGAACCAGACTGGACAGATACACAGAGAAGGGGAGCAGCGCTCACGCAGAAGAGAGCTGGCAAATACTTTCACGTGAAGGGCTACACAATCATTTAACGTGAAGGTTCATCTAAGAAGATGTATTAATTTTTTATTTATTATTTATTTATTGTTTAAACCGCCCTTGCCAGCACCAGAGTGCTCTAATATTTTCAGAAGGAGAGCACCACAGTGACAGCATGGCAGGTCAGGCACTGCTCAAGCCTACAAATTAAAACTCTGAACACAAAGTTCCTAAACTGAACTGCACAATCTCTGCTCTTGAGCCCCTTCAAGAGCTGTAGAGCAAAGCTAAACATGCAACAGAAGAGTGGAGCAAGAGGTGACTGATATGTGAGACAAAACCAACCTAGATACCCAGAGAATCAAATGTGCACAGGTGACATTACTGGAGAACAGACATGGGGACTAACAGAAAGTGCATGGATTAATTGAGAAAGGAGAACATGACCAGAGACTTAGCCAAACTCAGAAAAAGAAAAGCAAAGAAAGGAAAAAAGGAGCCAAGGAAAGACCAACAGAGAAAGAACTACAGAGCTATGTACGTACAGACTACAGCGGCAACCAGAAGCATCCACTAGGCCAGAAGTATACTATGCTGTCAAGCCTGGTGGTCAGGTAAACATATGGTATAAAAAGAAAACTAAGACCGATCGTAGACTAAAGGCTCTGTAGAACAGTGGAAAATATGGAATCTGTAAGGATTTATCACAGAATAAAGAAATTAAAAGTAACAGGAGAAAGTGGCGAACGCAGGTTTTCCACTAGATACTGACAAAGCACAGGTAACCCACAGAAACCAGTCTCCAGTCAAAGTTTAAAATTCAGAAATATACCACAATGTCTGCAAAAACAGTATTGTCTTTTCCGAAAAAGACAACGTAGTGCATGCAAAATAAGAAAGAGGAGAGGTTTTACTGGTTTGCACGGATCCATACCTCTATGCTGCTTCCAGGCACCCGGGAGGCGAAGTCGCTCCGTAAACCTCGGAAGTCTGCCTGATCCTTTTCTCGGATGATTTCCAGCACCAGGTCTCGTGCTTGCTGCAGGAGGAGGAAAAGAAAAACGATTGAAATGCTACCAAAGTAACAAGACTACACAGAAACTTAAAGGCCTATAATGGCAAAAGATGTAATACATTTGCATTCATGCTTTTGCTTCCAAGGCACAGTGCACACGTGTAAACTTCTATTTTTGCCCTTTTCAAACCCTTTTAATTTTAGGTGCGCACAGGCGGTTGTTCGGAGTCCCAAAAAGTAGGTTTATGCAGCAGTCTATGCTAAGAGGTTGTGCCGATGAGTCTACTGAAAGGGTCCCATTCCTGCAGGCTTGGGATCAACGCTGAAACCCTTCCATTCCAGCCCAAGTGCACAGGGCGTCTCTGTTGGCATTCTTACCACCCGACAAGCCCCAGCCAATCCTCCCAATCTCCGAGGCAGGGCAGGGCGCAGTGCACCTAGGAGACTAGGGCAAGCTTCTTACCTGTAATCCTAGCGCTCTGTCCAGAGGGAAAATCAGACGATTTAGAAGCTTATTCTGCAGCAGAAGGAGCTCCCCTGACCCTAAAAGTAGACCATGGACAAACCCTTCATGTTAAATGTTATCCATTCTGCAAGTTTATGGATCTAAGGAGTGAGACACTGTTTCACTTTCACATGAAAAGCTGTACGAAAGATATAGTTCTGATTCACTGTCCGAACCAGACCCTTAAAAGTGATATTTTCTCCCCAAATCAGCAGCCTGGGACACTTTTCGCTGAATAAGGGGAAGTAACAGTTTTAGTCCAAGAAAGACGGACTTCAAAACTTTGCACGAACTTTGTCTTTTCACTGATCCAAAGCCACCTTGCTGGCTCCAAGTAACAGAAGCCTCTAAATCCCCTGAAAAAGTTGTGCAAAATACTTAGAAGTTGTTTCTGGCATTTTGGAAAGCAAGCAGAAGAAACTGGGAAGTTGGTTAAAAAGCAGACTGGACTGTCCAAGGTTTTCAGAACAAACTAGACCCCCACATGATAGGCAAAACCGTTTTTTTAAAGAAAGACAGTCCACTTTCCACTGAAGAGAAATGCTCACTGTTCACTGACTGATGAGAACGGAGCACACAGAAGGCCTACATGCAGATTTTCCAGGTGTGCTTGGGGGTACTTGTACATAAGGGCAGCACACCTGGGCTTGGGGCAGAACCCACGTTTGTTAGAAAGTGCACAGGTAGGCGCTGGGTCTACCCTCGATCACGAGCATCCACCTCAGACAGGTAGGACCACAGACGGCGGAACGAACAGGAAGAACATTCAGATGAGGATGCAGAGGAAGTGGTGCAAGAAGAGAAAGTTGCACATATGTTGACAAGTGCAGATGTCAAGATGCCAGCTGGAGAGCATTGCTGGACAAGAGAAGCTGAGTCCAGAGAAGGTGGCAGCAAACAGCTGAAAGTGCCACACAAGTGACAACATGTTAAGAAATAAGTGAACAAAAGAAAATGTCACTTTGCACTTCGAAGTTAAGCATAGTTGTGGTGCTACATTTGAGCTGCTAAAGCTCAACATGGCAAACAGCTTTACTGAGAACGCATAGCTACAATTTAATAGTAGAATTAGAAGGTGTAAGTGGGCCCAAGACCGCAGTAGAGCAGCGCAGAGGGAAGTTGTAGCTACAGCAAGTGGCAAGGAAGAAAATTAATCCACAGAAAGCGAAGGAGCGAAAGAGAAATTGTGCAGACCTCGAGGAAAGTATAACAAAACATAGAGAAACAAGCCCCAGGATTAGATGTGGCACAGACCACAGAAACTAATGAGCTGGAGGTAACAGAGGAGGACGACTGAGTTGAAGCTGGTAAACAAAACGAAGTCCAGTGTACTACCAAGAGCACGGATTGCAGAGCATACTTCTTAAAGGAGTCCACAAGAATAGCTCACTGACAGCAACTGCTTCACTTGACACATGAAGGCCAACGCTGCACAATAAAAACCACAGGGCCAGGATGAAAGTAAAATGCATATAAATACTCAGAAAAAGAGGTCGGTAGAGCAGCAGGAGTTAAGAGGAATTCGTGTTACGCTTGGAAAATGCAGCAAAGATGCGACCGACAAAAATGAAACTGTAGTAGAAATCGGAGTTCAATACAGGTGATAGAAAAACAGACTGCAGCAGCCACATAAATGTGCTGAGGGAGAGTGGAGAACAATCTCAGGCACTCAGGGCTGCAGAGATGGCAGCGTCACAGACCCATTTCAGTAATGTATGAAAACCCCTTTAAGAAAGGTGACCAGCTCAGGGGGATTCCAAAGACCAGGCCTTAACGGCAGAAGAGTAAACATCAAGTCATTAAGGTAAATACAATGTGTAACAAAAGAGTTGAAAGATTGGAAATGTGCAATGGGAACTTGAAAATTCACCTTGAGGAGTGAGCAGAGCAACATTACTAGCAAAATGAAACAGTAATACTGAAGGAAGCTGGCCCTTTACGTGGTATGCGAGTACCGTGTAAAGGGTCCAGGCGGTCCCCAGTGAGAGCACAGGGCTGGCTACGCAATCCCATAGAGCTCTGTTTAGCGGTAGTGTGGTCAAGCAGCCTTAGGCTCAACACAAAGGAGAGCAAGACATTTACAAATACACACTACAGTCAATAAATACGAGACGACTCCAGGAAATCCACACCAATTTATAAAAATAGGAACCAGTCCGAGTGTACCAACAAGTGGGCTCAAGTCTCACGAGCCCGGGGGACGCAGAGGCACCTGTGGTCCTCGTCTCCTCAGTCCGGTGAGTCTGGGTACAAAGGTGCAGTGGATAGCCGGGATTACTGTCACCGGAGGCGGTCGCATTGGAGGGAGGCCTGTACAATGAGGCTGCAGTCTTTGTGAGGGTCACAGTGAGGAAACCCACGATGGACTGAGAGGCTGGGGACCAAGCTGGCCCCATTGGTCCACTTCAACACGGTCTGGGGGGCGCGGGTGCAGAGGCGCTGTTCGGCTGCAGTTTTGGCAGTCCAGAGTCCTCTTCGGCAGATCTTGGGTGCCTGAAAGGATACAGGGGAGCTGCTCTGCCACTCCATGGGAGCTCCTTGTGCTGGGGTGAAGACTGACAGTCATCCTGGGCTTTTGGAAGTCTCAGTAGTTGGAGGATAAGGAGTGTCTCACAATGGTCTATGTCCACAGGCAGGCTTGGCAAGGTTGCCGCTGAGTTAGTCACGGATCTTCAGTTCTTGCCTTTTGCATCTCTGGAGTATCCTTCAGTCAGCTGGGATCTGCTTCTCTGGTGCCAGGCACTCCCCTACAGACTGCACTGAGGGGGGCCTTGGGGGTGTGTAGAGTAGTAGCCAATGGCCTACTGACCCTTAGGGTCACTATGCCCACTATATAACTACTTCCTGTGGAGAAAAATGTCCCAGAATTCCTAAGTATGCCATCACAAAGATGGCTTTTTCTGAAAAACTGCGTCCCTCATACAGCAACCCACCACAGGGGTGGTACTAGCATGTGGGTGGCACACATACTTGACTCGCTAATTTTCCCACCTGTTCAGGTTCTAGGGGGGGGGGGGGGGGGGGTGACATCCTCTTGTGCGAGGGGAGACAGATTCACATTCCAAAGGTGGCAGCTTCGATGAAGCTTGCCAGCCCAAGGAGGCTAATCAGCAGGTCATCCTGGAAGGCAGTGGTACACCCTCTTTCCAGACAGGCCTTAGTTATGGGCCTCCTGAGAGCAAAGGCTCTCACCCGAGGAGGTCAGATCAGCATCTCTGGTGGCAGGCTGGTAGAAGCCAGTCAACAAGGACACCAGAGGCTGGTTGGATTTCAGGGTACACCTCAAAGGTGCCCTCTGGCTGCATATATAGGTAAAACCAACACTGGCATTGGTGTAGGTTTGCCAATACCAGAGGTTTGATACCAAACATCCCCATCTTCAGTGGAGTCATGTAGCTGTGGAACTTGTTTTCACCAGTGTCCAGTACATGGTTTAAAATGTCTTCTCTGGTCACTTGTACTGGCAGTAATGGACTGACCAGCACAGGGACATGTCTGCTCAGGTATGCTCACACATGTATTACTGAGCACCCTGCCTTAGGGCTGTCAGGCTGCTCTAGGAGTGACTTACAAATATTACATGCAGTGTCAGGGCACACAGGAATGTGTGAAATTGAAAATGTCACTTACCCAGTGTACATCTGTTCGTGGCATCAGTCGCAGTAGATTCGCATGTTTTGCAATAGCTCGCCATCTGGTGTTGGGCCGGAGTGTTACAAGTTGTTTTTCTTCGAAGAAGTCTTTCGAGTCACGGGACCAAGTGACTCCTCCTTTTGTCTCCATTGCGCATGGGCGTCGACTCCATCTTCGATTGTTTTTCCCCCGCAGAGGGTGAGGTAGGAGTTGAATTGTAGTAATAGTGCCCATGCAATGGAGTGACTAAGTATGCACCTATTTAAGGTCGAGATGATACATATACAAATAGTTGAAGGTAACTTCCAAACTGCTACAGGCTCCCGGGGAGGCGGGTGGGCACATGCGAATCTACTGCGACTGATGCCACGAACAGATGTACACTGGGTAAGTGACATTTTCAGTTCGATGGCATCTGTCGCTGTAGATACGCATGTTTTGCATAGACTAGTAAGCAGTTCTCTCCCCAAAAGCGGTGGATCAGCCTGTAGGAGTGGAAGTAGTCTGAAATAATGTTCTTAATACGGCTTGACCTACTGTGGCTTGTTGTGCGGATAACACGTCTACACAGTAGTGCTTGGTGAATGTGTGAGGCGTAGACCATGTGGCTGCCTTACATATTTCTTGCATTGGGATGTTTCCTAGAAAGGCCATGGTAGCACCTTTCTTTCTGGTTGAGTGTGCCCTTGGTGTAATGGGCAGCTGTTGTTTAGCTTTAAGGTAGCAGATTTGGATGCATTTAACTATCCATCTGGCTATACCTTGTTTTGATATTGGGTTTCCTGCATGAGGTTTTTGAAATGCAATAAATAGTTGTTTAGTCTTTCTGATGTTCTTTGTTCTGTCAATGTAATACATCAATGCTCTTTTGACATCTAATGTATGTAGTGCCCTTTCAGCTACGGTATCTGGCTGTGGAAAGAACACTGGAAGTTCCACTGTTTGATTTAGATGGAACGGTGAAATAACCTTTGGCAAAAATTTAGGATTGGTCCTTAGGACGACCTTATTCTTGTGTAGTTGTATAAAAGGTTCCTGTATTGTAAACGCCTGAATCTCGCTTACTCTTCTTAGGGAAGTAATGGCGATGAGAAATGCCACCTTCCAGGTTAGGAACTGTATTTCGCAGGAGTGCATGGGTTCAAAAGGTGGACCCATAAGTCTAGTTAGGACAACATTTAGGTTCCATGAAGGAACAGGTGGTGTTCTTGGTGGTATAATTCTCCTAAGGCCCTCCATGAATGCTTTAATGACTGGTATCTTATATAGGGAAGTTGAATAGGTAGTCTGCAGGTATGCAGATATTGCTGCAAGGTGTATTTTAATGGAAGAGAAAGCCAGGTTAGATTTATGAAAGTGAAGCAAGTAACCCACTACATGTTCTGGAGTTGTGTGTAATGGTTGTATTTGATTAATATGGCAGTAGCAAACAAACCTCTTCCATTTACTTGCATAGCAGTGCCTGGTGGATGGCCTTCTGGCTTGTTTTATGACTTCCATACATTCTTGGGTAAGTTGTAAGTGCCCGAATTCTAGGATTTCAGGAGCCAGATTGCTAGATTCAGCGATGCTGGATCTGGGTGTCTGATCTTTTGGTTGTGTTGTGTCAACAGATCTGGCCTGTTGGGCAATTTGATGCAGGGTACTACTGATAGGTCTAGCAGCGTTGTGTACCAGGGTTGCCTTGCCCAAGTTGGTGCTATTAATATGAGTTTGTTTTGACTGAGTTTGTTTACCAGGTAAGGAAGGAGAGGGAGAGGAGGAAAAGCGTAAGCAAATATCCCTGACCAGTTCATCCATAGGGCATTGCCTTGGGACTGTTTGTGTGGGTATCTGGATGCGAAGTTTTGGCATTTTGCGTTCTCCTTTGTCGCAAACAAGTCTATCTGAGGTGTTCCCCAGAGTTTGAAATAAGTGTTCAGAATTTGGGGGTGAATTTCCCATTTGTGGACCTGTTGGTGATCTCGAGAGAGATTGTCTGCGAGTTGATTTTGGATCCCTGGTATAAATTGTGCTATTAGGCGAATTTGGTTGTGAATTGCCCAACGCCAAATCTTTTGTGCTAGCAGGCTTAACTGCGTGGAGTGCGTCCCCCCTTGCTTGTTTAGATAATACATTGTTGTCATGTTGTCTGTTTTGACGAGAATGTATTTGTGAACTATTATTGGTTGGAAAGCTTTTAGTGCTTGAAAAACTGCTAGAAGTTCTAGGTGATTTATATGCAGTTTTGTTTGATGTACGTTCCATTGTCCTTGTATGCTGTGTTGATCGAGGTGTGCTCCCCACCCTGTCATGGAAGCATCTGTTGTTATTACGTATTGTGGCACTGGGTCTTGGAAAGGCCGCCCCTTGTTTAAATTTATGTTGTTCCACCACAGAAGCGAGAGGTAAGTTTGGCGGTCTATTAACACCAGATCTAGAAGGTGACCCTGTGCTTGTGACCATTGTGATGCTAGGCACTGTTGTAAGGGCCTCATGTGCAGTCTTGCGTTTGGGACAATGGCTATGCATGAAGACATCATGCCTAGGAGTTGTAGTGCCATCTTTGCTTGTATCCTTTGTGTTGGATACATGCGTTGTATGATGGTGTTGAAATTTTGAATTCTTTGTGGACTTGGAGTGGCTACTCCTTTTGATGTGTCTATTATGGCTCCTAGGTATTGTTGTACCTTGCGCGGCAGAATTTTGGATTTTGTGAAGTTGACGGTGAACCCTAGTTTGAAGAGGGTTTGTATGATATGATTTGTGTGATTTGAGCACTCTATTAACGAATGGGCCTTGATTAGCCAGTCGTCTAGATATGGGAACACATGTATTTGCTGCCTTCTTATGTGTGCAGCGACTACCGCTAGACATTTGGTAAAGACTCTTGGTGCGGTTGTTAATCCGAAAGGCAGTACCTTGAATTGGTAATGTATTCCCTTGAATACAAACCTTAGGTATTTCCTGTGCGATGGGTGTATTGGTATATGGAAATAAGCATCCTTGAGGTCTAAAGTTGCCATGTAGTCGTGTAGTTTTAGCAATGGCAATACTTCTTGTAGTGTGACCATGTGAAAGTGGTCTGATTTGATGAAAGTGTTCACTACTCTGAGGTCTAGGATTGGTCTCAGCGTTTTGTCCTTCTTTGGTATCAGAAAGTACAGTGAGTAAACTCCTGTGTTTGTATGTTTGGCACTAATTCGATTGCATTCTTTTGCAATAGTGCCTGCACTTCTATCTCCAGGAGATTGGAATGATGTTTTGTCAAATTTTGTGCTTTTGGTGGTATGTTTGGAGGGAATTGTAGAAATTCTATGCAATATCCATGTTGGATAATTGCTAGAACCCAAGTGTCTGTAGTGATTTCCTCCCATGCTTTGTAATAATGACTTATTCTTCCCCCCACTGGTGTTGTGTGGAGGGGGTGAGTGACATGTGAGTCACTGTTTAGTAGTAGGGGTTTTGGGGCTCTGAAATCTTCCTCTATTCCTAGGGAATTGCCCTCCTCTATATTGTCCCCGAAAACCTCCTCTATATGTCCCTGGTAACTGGACGGTGTTGCTTGTGAGGCGCTGGCTTGTGTGCTCTGACCCCGAAACCCCCCTCTAAAGGGTGTTTTACGGAATGTGCTGTAATTCCCTCTGCTCTGCGGGGAGTAGAGTGCGCCCATGGCTTTGGCAGTGTCCGTATCTTTTTTGAGTTTCTCAATCGCTGTGTCCACTTCTGGACCGAACAGTTCTTTTTCGTTAAAAGGCATATTGAGAACTGCTTGTTGAATCTCTGGTTTAAATCCAGACGTTCGGAGCCATGCATGCCTTCTGATAGTTAGATGTATTAATTGTCCGTGCAGCTGTATCTGCAGCGTCCATGGAGGAGCGGATCTGGTTGTTGGAAATGGTCTGTCCCTCCTCAACCACTTGTTTTGCCCTATTTTGTAAGTCCTTGGGCAGATGTTCGAGATGTTGCATCTCGTCCCAATGGGCTCTGACATAGCGCGCAAGTAGGGCCTGAGAGTTCGCGATGCGCCACTGGTTTGCAGCTTGTGCTGCGACTCTCTTACCAGCTGCATCGAACTTGCGGCTTTCTTTATCTGGGGGTGGTGCATCTCCAGATGTGTGGGAGTTGGCCCTTTTCCTAGCTGCTCCTACAACGACAGAGTCTGGTGGCAGCTGTGTAGTGATGAAAACCGGGTCTGTAGGAGGCGCCTTATACTTTTTTTCCACCCTTGGTGTGATTGCCCTACTTTTGACCGGCTCCTTAAAGATTTCTTTTGCGTGCCGGAGCATACCAGGGAGCATAGGCAGGCTTTGGTATGAGCAGTGGGTGGAGGAGAGTGTGTTGAATAAAAAATCATCCTTGACCTGTTCTGAGTGGAGGCTTACGTTGTAAAATAGTGCTGCTCTAGCCACCACTTGAGAGTACGCGGTGCTGTCCTCTGGTGGAGATGGCTTCGTAGGGTATGCCTCCGGACTGTTATCTGACACTGGGGCGTCGTATAGGTCCCATGCGTCTTGATCTTGGTCACCCTGGCTTATGGTGGTGTGAGCTGGGGAGTGTGATGGAGTTTGTGCTGGTGAGACGTTAATCACGGGCGGAGGAGAGGGTGGTGGGTTACTCTTTTCACCACTTTTGGTTGAGGTGTCTGTTCAGTTTGGAACTCCAACCTTCTCTTTCTTCTAATAGGGGGAAGGGTGCTTATTTTTCCAGTCCCCTGCTGTATGAAAATACGCTTTTGCGTATGGTCCACATCAGTTGATTGTAGCTCTTCCTCAAACCTATGCTTTTGCATTTGGGAGGTTAGCGAGTGCTCTTCTGTATAAGAGCCTGAAGCTGGGTTGGTTGCAGTTTGTTTCGGGACCGAAACCCTGTCTGCGTCCTTTTTCGGCTCCAAGGTGACTTTTTTCATTTTCGGGGCCGAAACCTGTCGGTGCCGATCTTCTTCGGGGCCGCTGTCTCGGCGTCGAGCCGTGTCTACACCGGCATCTCGGTGTCGATGCTTGTCTCCAGCACTTTCTCAGTCCCGAGAAGGCTGCGTGCCGGTGTCTCGACCGGAGTCAGACGATCTCGGCACTGTTTGGGCCTTTTTCGGTGCCGACGGTCGGTCACCGAATTTATGGGTGGAGCCATGGCCTGGTGGCAGTGGCGTCCCCTGGGCCTTGTAAATCTTCCTCTGAGTGGTTTTCGACGTCTTACTCACGGTTTGTGTATCGTCGAATCCTTCGGAGTCTGAGTCTTGGATCGAGAAGGTACCTTCCTCTTCTTGTTCCTCGAACTCTCGGTGGGCTGTCGGCGCGGACGCCATCTGAAGTCTTCTGGCTCGACGGTCTCGGAGTGTTTTTCGGGACCGGAACGCACGACAGGCCTCGCAGGTGTCTTCACTGTGCTCAGGTGACAGGCACAGGTTACAGACCAAGTGTTGGTCTGTATAGGGGTATTTATTGTGGCATTTGGGGCAGAAACGGAACGGGGTCTGTTCCATCGGCGTTCTTCAGCACGCGGTCGGGCCGACCAGGCCCTGACGGGGGATCGAAAAAACTACCCCCGAAGGGCACCGGAGCTCTTCGATCCTTCGACGCGGTGTTGAATCTAACTACGCCGATCCCGAACGCAACAATACCGACGAAAATCTTCCAAAATTAGCTATCTTTCCGTTCCGAAACTCGGAGCGACAGGAACACGTCCGAACCCGATGGCGGAAAAAAAACAATCGAAGATGGAGTCGACGCCCATGCGCAATGGAGACAAAAGGAGGAGTCACTCGGTCCCGTGACTCGAAAGACTTCTTCAAAGAAAAACAACTTGTAACACTCCGGCCCAACACCAGATGGCGAGCTATTGCAAAACATGCGAATCTACAGCGACAGATGCCATCGAACCTTGTGTCTTCACTTTTGTCTGCACCACCAAGACACGCAGGCTGCAGTGGCAGTCTGTCGTGTGCTTGGTGAGGGGTCTCTTAGGGTGGCACAATTCGTGCTGCAGCCCTTCCTCAGTGCCCCAGGCACCAAGTACCACAGGTACCACTTACTAGGAACTTGGAGGGTTCTAAAGGATTTGCCAATTGGACAGTTTTCGGGGAAAGAACACTGGCACTGAGGAACTAGTTGGCAGGGACCCAGTGCACTTCAATCAAAGTTGCATCAAATGCCAGGCAAAAAGTGGGGCTGGCGGGGTACTACAATTAAAAGCCCAGTTCCCTACAAATACATGGAGTTACACAAATGTAAGAGTTTGAAAGATTGAGAATCAGAGTAAATGGGCCTGGCCTGGAACAGACAGGAGGTTGCTCTGGTCTTGTCTAACCTACACAAAGACACTGAGGACAGCAGAAATAGAACCAGTCGGAAGTGAAGTGGCATCCACGCAGATACTCTGCATCCACAGGCAGTCCTAGGATTCAGCTACCCAGGGGAGCGTGGGTCGCTGCCACAAGTACAGAGGGAAGCTGGGGCCAGGAGCACAATGAAGTGCTTTGTAGGAGTGTTTCTGGGTTTAGGTGCGAGCACATGCACAAGGCACTGCCACAAAATGGAAGCACCATCAAGTCCATGTTGGCAGAAATATTTCAGATAGTGACCAGACCAATTCTCAGTGCTCATGCGCAAGCAGCCTCTGTGCTTCTACTATGTGGGAGAGCCTTCACCAATGGTTAGGAGCGTAGGGGGAGGCTGGACTTATATGCAACTGAGTCAAGAGCTTGCGTGGTTGTTATTATTGAAGGGGGGGGGGGGGGGGCTAGTCAGCTTGGCAGTCTAGGTGTCCATGTAGGTCAGGTGCCTTCAAACGGGGGGAGGATGGGGGAGGGCTTCAAATTATTCCAGGGGTTTGGAGGGGGGCATGGGGGAGGGGCTTCACATGATTCCAGGGGGTGGGGGGTGCGGAGCACACCAGGCTTTGCCCAAAAGAAGCATTGTGCTGATTACAGTGCTCTGTTCTAAGCTGTCAATCATTGGCACCCGTAACCCGCAACTGTAATGGGCGGTCACTAACATGTCATTTAAATCCAAGCTCAGCGTGTGTGTCAAAAGGGAAGGGACTCTAAACGCTCTTGAAAACCCCCACCCTCACGTCTAATAATCACACTGTGGATACTTTTACACTTTAATAAGGCCTGTCTGATGGGAAAAGTATGTTTGGCATCATGTATTTCATTGCATTTTTAAAACTGTAACAGAACTTAACTGCAATGTTTAAATGATGATGATGATGATTTTCTTCCGACTGGGGGTGAGGCATTACAAAGTTTGAAGGTCACCGATGTAGATGGACATATGACAGAAGAGACTATGGTGAAGTTATGCAGTCTTACTGGCAAAGCAGTTTAACATCAGCAGCCAACACAAATGTAGAAGAGAAAGCAAGGGGGCGGGGGTAAGTAACACGCACCTGCACTTTGTAGGGATCACCCGTGATCCGAAGAGGCTTGTCTGCTCCGGTTGGTAACGGCCCATCCTGAATCATGATCATTTTAGCACCCGTCCTTTCCTATGATGAATCCATTAGAGACAACATTAGTGCCACACAACAACCAGTCCACATCTGGCTAGCACCCAAACAAATCACAAAACTTATCCAAGAACCCCCTTAGCCACTTTTAAATGTAGGTGTACAGAAGGTCTCTACCCACTGATCAGTGCTCAGGTACGGTGCTACCGAGCTCCTCCTCTGAAACATTTGCCCTCAGTACCAACATATGTTTATGCCCCCACCCCCAGAGCTGCATTGCACACACTGTATACGACAACCAGTGATAAAATGCGTCCAGATTGGTTTCTCTGACAGGGAGGACTACGTCTTAAGAAAAACCAATCCAAGATGGCACGAGTAAGTACTCCTTAGCCAACTAGCTCAACAAAAGTGCCTCTTCTCCAGAGTAGAGCAAGCTGCCCATAATGCGATTTAAATATTTCCAGATCCTTGAGCAGGGAGTCTGCACAACAGGGGATGCACTCAATGCAACTCTATGCCACTGAAAGGTCTACAACTGCTAAGGGAGTCTTCAATAATAAGGGATGAACTCAATCCATCTGCATGAACTACACTTGTAAGGTTGTTTTAAAAGGAACAGAGCGACCAATCCACCTGCAGGGACTCAACTTCCTAATGGCGTCTTCAGAAAAGGGGAGTGGACTTCGTCCATCTGCATGGGCTTTACTTTCTAAGGGAGTCTTCAGAACAGGGCATGGACCTATTCAACCAGCATGGCTCGGGTCTGAACTGCAAGTGGGACTGAGCCGTCAGAAGAAGGAACGGACTAAATCCACCTGCATGCCTCTTGGTGAGCTGCACTTGAGATTTGTTGTCTACTGCCTGGCCACTAAGGCACCTACAACACTTAAACAGAGGAGGGCGGAGTCCTCTTATACCATTTTAACTGCACAACCTTACACCGGGATTTTATCTGGGTTAGTTCGCTCACACTGAGAAAATCAAAAGCCACTAACAATTGCTCAGGCTACATCCCAATTCATCTTTTTTCCACCCACTAAGTCACTCCGCCCAGACCAGACACAAGCAAAGCAGCCTTGGTCCAATAGGAACAGTATAGCACAAACTAGAACAGCAAGAACGTGATACACATCTAGACATTCCCATCGCACGTAGGAAAACTCAAAAGTAAGGGATGGAATGCCTCCAGAAGTCTTGGCCACATTCCCTTCAAAGCAAGCTCACACAGCAGTGGAAAGATCATTTGATACACTGGTTTACTGTAGGTTGAGCAGAGACGAAAAGCAGGAGGGCCGTCTGACTTAGCCAGTCCTCTACGAATTCCTCACCTCAAGGTCTTTACACAGCTCCACTACCACAGCTTCACCACATCATTCAATCTGCTGCATTGCACTGTATGAGGAGGCAGAACATGAAGTGGCCTTCTCTACAAAGCCTGTGCCAGCAGCAGCCATACCTGTAACTGTTTTATGGTCTCTCCTCCCTTGCCAATGACCAGGCCAACTTTGGACGCAGGGATCAGGATCTCCTGGATCGTGCTGCTACCGTCTAGGTCACTGTGGAATCCAGGTCCGTTTCGACACCGGTCCACAATCTGTCCCAACATCCGTTTTGCCTGTCTGAGGATAAAGCAAGAGGCTTCCAATGAATAAAAACTATGTAAAAAAAGGACAACTGACCAGTAAAAGCAAGAAAAGTGAACGTAGCTTATTCCCTTGCACCGTGCTTTGCCACCAGCAGGTTTGACCTCCTTGAGAAAGTAACGAAATAGCAAAGAGGGGGAATTTCAACTTTACAGGAACCACCAAGTACTCTGTTCTGCACCTTACACCACATGCAGATAAGAGGGAAAAGCAAAACATTGCATAACCATGTGCACTTTTTAAACTGATAAGCATCCTAAGAGTCCGTTGCTGCGCAACATATGAACTTAAGATAAACATCCTAAGCAGAGACCATTGCTGCGCTACTTATGAACTTATGATAAGCATCCTAAGCAGAGACCGTTGCTGCGCAGTGTATGAACTTATGATAAACATCCTAAGCAGAGTCCGTTGCTGCGCTACTTATGATAAGCATCCTAAGCAGAGTCCGTTGCTGCGCTACTTATGATAAGCATCCTAAGCAGAGTCCGTTGCTGCGCAGTGTATGAGCTTATGATAAGCATCCTAAGCAGAGACCATTGCTGCGCAGTGTATGAACTTATGATAAGCATCCTAAGCAGAGTCCGTTGCTGCGCAGTGTATGAGCTTATGATAAGCATCCTAAGCAGAGACCGTTGCTGCGCAGTGTATGAACTTATGATAAGCATCCTAAGCAGAGTCTGTTGCTGCGCAGTGTATGAACTTATGATAAGCATCCTAAGCAGAGTCCGTTGCTGCGCAGTGTATGAACTTATGATAAACATCCTAAGCAGAGTGTTGCTGCACAACATATGAACTTAAGCTAAACATCCTAAGCAGAGTCCGTTGCTGCGCTACTTATGAACTTATGATAAGCATCCTAAGCAGAGTCCGTTGCTGCGCAGTGTATGAACTTATGATAAACATCCTAAGCAGAGTCCGCTGCTGCGCAACTTATGAACTTATGATAAGCATCCTAAGCAGAGTGTTGCTGCACAACATATGAACTTAAGCTAAACATCCTAAGCAGAGTCCGTTGCTGCGCAGTGTATGAACTTATGATAAACATCCTACGCAGAGTCCACTGGGCACCCGGTGCCCTTCAGGAAGAAGATTAGCCAATTGAGTCTTTAAACAGGTCTCGCAACGAAGTCTATAGTCTGTTAAACTCCCTGCTCACATTACAACTCAATGATCCACAACAGACTGACTACTGCTTATTGCATTCTGATCCCGGACTGCTTTTGAATACGAAGTGGCAGGATCAGAAGATTACACCAGTTTCAGTGCTGAAACTGGGGTGTGCTTACTCAGATTCTTTTAATAATTTTAGTATTCTACACCTACATAAAAAGGGTTGGCTTGTCTCCGGGTCAATGTTTCAAGTTAGGGTATTTTTTTTTTTTGGAAATGCATTTACCCTCCCTGTTCTCAGAACGAGCAGGAGCTACTCGCAAGCTGCTGTTTGCCATTATCTCCCCTGGCAACAAGCTAGATTTAATAACAAAGTTACTTAAGAATATAGAGCCCTAAATGCCTCAAGAAGTTACCATGAAAGCCTAGTGTGCGTAAAACCCACCTGTACGCTCAACGCACAAGACTTGCACAAGAACCCCGGAGCTGGCCCAAAGCAGAAGGAATGGAAGGAGGTGTATCTGTTCTCTCCATGCACAAGGCAAGCCACGTGCTGGTCTTATGCCCATGCCAAAAGCAGAAGGTCCTATGCCCAAAGTGCTGGCAGCTTTATGCGCAAAGCAATCAGTTTGATAAATATGTGCATAAGCAAATAAAAAAAGATTTTCTGTCTCCATGTAAAATAGAAAGGCAAGGCAGACTGCTCGCCCTATGCAGAAAACACACAAGGAGCCCTGCTATGACTAGAATGCAAACGGAAGTTGCAGAAATCCAACTGTGCTCTACGTGCAAAGCAGCAGCCAACCTGAAGAAGTTTCCGCACCGCCCAAGGAAATCTGCCACCAAGCAGGAAGTGTGCAGGGACTGCTGCTTGGTGGCTCCATGAACAAAGGATTTCCAAATGAGCACAATGTATATGAGGGAATACACCAGATATTATGCACAAAGCAGGCAAAGGCATAATATATTCCATAATATAAGGAAAGCTGCAAGTTGCAATTATGCTTGTTATCAGTGCGCTTTAAACAGCAGTAAGTGGTAACAGGCGGCTTCCTTGTTGAAGACCAGCAAGAAAAGCAGCCGGTCAAGACCATGCCAAGGGTCGCTATGTGCATACGGCAAGAAACAAACCCAAAGGGCACAATCCCGAGGCAAACTGAATGAGGGACTTTACCAACAGCAGCTAAGTTCGGAGATACTGGGAATCTATTGTTTAATGTGGATTTGATGTTCTGTCCTTTGAATCTTTTTCTACTCGCCAGTCATACAGCAGGATGGAAAGAAGTAACTTATGGAGCAAACTGAGCTTACCATGAGGAATACAGGTTCAGACCCATGGCTGCACTCGTTTTTGGTGCAAGACGCAGGAAGAATCTTTTTTCAAAGGACGACTAAAACGTAGGCCTTGGGATTGACAAGCAAACTAGTGCAATTTACGGCAGAGGTTGCTCTACTACAAAGCAGGAGCTCAGACTATGGTGGAGCCCTTTGCACACACCACCATCGTTCCACCACCCGTCAACTGGAACCGATCATTTATACACTGGACAGAGCTGGTGGAGGCTCAAGCAGTACATCACAGTGAGGGGTAGCTGCTCACACTTGAACAGCCCGGCGACACTCTTTAAAGGCAAGGAAAACACCACTTGTCCTACACCCTGGTTTCTTGTCAAAGCATCTTAATTTAATACATAAAGCACCTATAGGCCCGGCTATTTGTGGGAGCTTAACATGTGAACTAAAGGGACAACTTTCCAATATAATACAAAATAAAACAAAATAAATCAAATTCTTCCCAGTTTAGGTCGAGCATAGCAGCGCACAATCGCTGCTTCTCCGACGTGTTGGTATGTATCTGGGCTTTTAACAACTCCCACCTCACGCCCATCTCTACCACTGGTCTGTGGGCTTCCCCTTCAGAAATCCTTTGTTGACATTGGTAAATGGTTTACGTTTGTTCCTCCTTGGGGAGGTTGTGTTACCGCCTTGGCCATCGACCCCGTTACATGGATAATTGCACGTTTGCTGATAAGTTTGACTGCTTTCTCCTTTTGTGTCTCTTCACACTGATGCTCAAGGCAGCCGTGGCGCTGTGAATCTGATCCCTTATATGAAACTGTTTTACTCTTAATTTGCAGTTTATGTGGCAAGAAAAGTCCGGTTAGGAGTTTAGAACGCCAATAGCTCTCACTTGAGCAAACGCGAGACCCGTTGCATTGCAAATGCTTGTCTTTTTTTAGGTCTTGCCTAGAGACCGGTTTTAGAGGTCTCTTGTCTTCAAGAACTATTATGTACAATACAAATAAGTGTGTTCTGTGGGTCAGCCCACTGTATATCATTGGTTGTCTGTGTTGTTAATATAATTTGCTTGCTTCTTATTTGATGGCTTCCTTGATTCTCCTGTGTTTCTCGCTGCCCTGGAGCACAACTTCGGTGCCATCCTTGTGATTGGCTGGCATATCCTTCCACATCAGGAAGTCACATCTCTCGATTGTTGAGCATTTTATATGACTGCACACATTTTAATTCTCACATTGAAAAGGCATATTTTTGCCAAATTTCCCCAAAGAGGAGACCATCAGGTTGATTTTATTTCATGGGCTGCCTCCCACACATTTTAGGAAAGGCTGGAGTATTTGTTCCATTTCCTAGAGCGCAGGACGTAAACGGCAAGCATCTTCCTTTAAACGCTGCCATGTGTTCAGACAGCCGCCATGTTCTTTTAGGTACTTGGAACTACTCACGTTATTTTTAAATTGGCTTTTAATCCTGTTTAGCGTTTCCTGCGTACAATGTGAAAAATAAAACTATGCATTTTATAGAGACTAAAAGCGCTGAATTCATTGTTCAGTTTCCTGTTACCTTAAGATATGCATTTGCTTTTCGTACAGTACTTTTTCTTTACTTTAATACAATGCTTTACAAACAAGCATTGACAAAGTCAAATAGCTTAGCATTATAAAGGCAATATTTACTGGCTTTGCCAATGCAGGTTTATTTTTAAAAAGCTAATTTTGACCATATTTTAAATCCCAACTGTGACACTTCAAACACTTTCTAAAAAGGGTAAAATGAAGCAAACATTGTCACTCCAGTCAGTTATCAGCTATCCCGGATTATTTCTGATTAAGAGATGGTCCTCAGTCTATTACCAAGGTATTGAATTGCTTCCTTTGCGACAAAGGAGGGTAGTGTGTTTAATGCAGTGAACATGCCATGGTATAGAACTAGGACGATAAGCAAACATCCACCTCACCAGGGAATCTTTATGGATATCCCTCAATGGTAAAGGAAAGAGCAAGTCCACCCTCGCAACAGAGGCAGGAGGGACAGGCCGGGCACTGTGTGGCACACCGGGGCATGACCAGCGCGTGCGTGCTCTGGAGTTGGTCTCGAAAGCAGCGTCTGGTACAGGTAATAACTATCCGTGTGGGTAGCGAGTGCCCCGGTATGCACTTATGGAAACACTAACAGCTTACAGCATGCAATATGTGCAACCTAACTTCTAGTAGTATGCAAAGCGTCTAATGCTCCACAGTTAAAGAGCTGCCTGACAAACGAACTGAACAAAGAAACAATGAGGGGGATCTTAAAAGTATATGGTCTGGAGAGAAAAGACTGAGAAAATAGGATACGAGGTGAAATCTTTATTTAAATGAAAATCTGAAATTACCTTCAGAAGAAGGAAGTGACTTATGAAGCAGGCCTGGTCAAGTTACTGAATTTTTTGCTAATTTACCTAATTTTGAAGACGATTCAATTAAGCCTAACGCAACCAAGGACAGCTGTGGTGGTGGAATGTGCATCTCGTGCCCAGGTGGATGCCAGTCTGCACAATCCCTTACGAAGTTCTCTAATGGGTAAAGCAAATGTGGAAACTGGCACGGCCACAAAGCCTTCTCCATACTCTGCTTCAGATGGGCGTTTGTTGGGGCAGAACCATATTGAGAGAAAAAATGCCCTACCACTTAATCAAAATAGCATTCCTCGGTCAACTGGGGTTCCCCAGAGCTGGACATACGGCCTTGGCATTCTGCGTTTGCCGTATCCCCAAAATGTCCTATTGTACTTCACAGATTAGGACAACCAAACAACCTGTGAGCATTTGAAAGATAGATATTTAGTCAAATTTACCACAACTGACTAATAAATTGTCATAACCTTAGAGCTCGAATCCCCAGACTTCAATCCACCCTTCAGATGGCAGTGATGCTCAGTCGTCCCTTGGGCTGGTGGGTCGTATGCGACATCTAGTTGA
Organism: Pleurodeles waltl; assembly: GCF_031143425.1. Taxonomy (NCBI): domain Eukaryota; kingdom Metazoa; phylum Chordata; class Amphibia; order Caudata; family Salamandridae; genus Pleurodeles; species Pleurodeles waltl. The sequence goes on along the minus strand of NC_090445.1, from coordinate 20,154,444 downwards.
TCAGTCTGCACGGTACTCCGCAAAGACCCCGGGAAAAGGAATGCTTGGGTCAGACGGACTGCCCTCGGGGTAGGCAGATGGACACCTTCCCAGCCAACCTCCTTGAACCAATAGGTACTAAGTGTACCCCCCTCATGCTGCGGGAGCAACATTCAGTCCCACTGCAGAGGGATTGGTTGCAGGACGGGCTTCCGCTGCGACATGTTCTTGCATCAAAACCAGCAAGAGGGGATTGGAACGTTGGAAGAGTCAAACTATAGTTCCTCATCCAGTTGGCGACGTCAGGCAGCTTCTTTGGAGACACTGCTGACACCCACTTGTTTAGTTGTAGTTGATGCATTGTGACACTACACCATGGCAAAGATGCCGGAGAGACCGGTCACCAGGCTGAAGAGGCACACTTAGAACGAAGACCGTATCCCCTCCCCCCTCTAAGGAAACACTTGGCATTCACCGTGACCACCAGGGCCCCCAAGTAAGCAATCCCCTCACTAGGGAAACATTCAGTTGCTGTGGTTGACTCAACCTCCAGAAGCTGGGTGATGTTTGAAAGCCCCGCAGAACAGCAATGGAAACGGACTTCACAAAGCCAATGAAATTGGTATTGGTAAACAAATGATCGATCTCAGATAGGCTGGTTCCAGTCCTGCTCGGGGAAGGTGCAGGGAATTCAGCTCAGGCCAACAGCCAAAGAGTCTGTACTAGAAATGTTGATGATTTACCACAAACCCTCACGATTGCTTAGCTTTTCTGCAGCTGGTATGAACAGGTGTTGTCTGGAGGAATGGTAGCGCTTTGAAGGAGTAAACATTTAAAACAAGGGAGAGAACTGATACACCGCACACGCGAACAAGGCACGGGAGGGTGGGATTGAAAGGGGAGGCAGCATTAGGGCAACAAAACCCGAGGAGGGGCAGGGTGAACAATGACGTAAGTAGGGAAACTGTGTGGAGGTAGGGAAGGTGGTAAAAAAAATTAAAAAAAAATATTTAAAAAAAGTACGGACCAGGGTGAGAAAGGAACAGAGAAAGTTGGTCGAAGAGTAGATGTGACAGAGGGAAAGAGAGGATAGATTAATCGATGAGCGAAGGGGCAAGCCATTGCCACATTACAAGGCCTTGATAAGTCGGGTACAGTCTAGACAGATCCGCTTTGAAGCGCAGCGGGTTGGGTTGTCGGTCCCCAGGGATTAAAGGGAGGTGGCTCCTGAAGACGATGAGAGGTTTGGAGACATGGAGGCTACAAAAGGAGATGATTTCTCGTTCTTAGATATGGAGGCCCCCTGTGGCAGCCTGGAGAGGTAGGGAGAAGAATGAACACATCTGTATGCCAGGCAGCCTACTCTAAACTACATCCTGTCCTCAAAAGATAGCCAAAGCAACTTGGCTAGGCCGGATGCGACAGCGTCTAATTTACTGGCTGATACAAGCCTGGCTGAAGCATCTGGGACAGTTTGCAGTGCCAGAGTGGTTTGGGGGAATGCCCACAAGGACAGGGTTGATGGTGTTCACGCTACACAGAGTCCATGCATGAGCTGCTCGTTTTAGGAGCAAATAAGAGCGCCTTGATTTTCTTCCTGGCACAAAGGCTGTGCCGCTTTGAACAGTTTATGTGAGGGGCTCGTGGATAAGGAGTCGTCCTACGTGATACAAAGTTTAAATACAAAATAAAATAAAAAAAGTTGGGGAGTGATGGGAAGAAGCCAGGTATGCTCAGTTTATCGAGTTGAAAGGGTTTCTGCATTTGGAAGAGGAAATAAATCTCTTTCAGGGGTTTAGGAAGGAGGGGCGTTCTCCGACATCCAAGATGGAATGTAAGCAGCACAGGGGGGAGCAGGGATGTTTTGGGGGTAAATGTGGTTGAAAGCGTATTAACGAAGGGCCTTCATATAAACGTAAGAGAGCGGACCTAGGGCGGAGTGTGCTTTCGGGATGGATAGTGTTGAGGGGTGCTGGGCAGGAGAGCAGTGCAAGAACACACGAGGGTCCAACCTACCGCAGAGGTCACAATTTTCACTGCGCAGTCTCAATGCAGTGGCTTGGTCTGAAACCGGACAGTGAGGCAGTGACCAGTTATCAAGTACCGAGTGACCCGCACTGAGATTTCGGGGCCTCGCCTGTCCTTGGAAGGCCCGAGATGGGGCAGCAGTTTGACAGGAATTCAGGATTACAATTGGGCTTTATTTATTTATTTGTTTATTTAGCACGCGGGTGACCTGGTGGCCCTATAAAGGGCCTGGGAAGTTTCCTTGACTGAGGGAAGTAATGAGGATTTTACAGCAGACGTCTGCAAAAAAAAAAAAAGTTCTCCTTGATGAGGCCTGCTAGTAGGAGGTTATAAGTATGGGGTTTCCGATTTTAATAAGTGCAGAGAGATCTTCGGGGTGTACCAGTTTGAAATGATCCCAGTCTTTGCTACAAAAGAGATGTGGATGGAGAGAATTTTATAATTAAAATAGTATATGAAAATATCGAGGGAACCCGAACAAGCACGCAGATGCTCTAAGGCTACATCAATTTAGATGGAAGCAATTTGCCAGAAAGCCAACATTTCTTTGGTGTCTGTTTTGTTCGTGGTCTTTAGCTCAAGAAGCTTTGCATTCTTCTTTTGGCCATCGCTTTGCTATCAGGAAGTGACAGTAATCAATTCCCTGGCCCTCTTTAGAGCCGGGCACCTTTTCGGGCGCCCTTTCCACCAGTGGGCAGAGGCCTCTGGTTTCAGCAGTGGAAAGGGGGACGGTGTGCTCTCGTGGCTGAGAGCACAGCCACTGCTAACCAATGTGCGCCCATGTGTGATACTGTGCAATGCTGGAGTCACTGCTCATGTTTTCTTCAACATGGGTGATCAGAAACGGACAGATGGGCTGTTAGAGGATTTCTAGCTGCAGGCAAGTGATCGAGCTTCTCAACCAGATTCAGCCCCATCGGCTTGAACTATGAAGATCTCGTGAAGGAAATATTAACATCTGTTGAACTAATGATGTGGATTTAAAGCGTGAATGCTTATCAGCGCCATCAGAATTTCCAGAGTCTGTCAAGCCACCTCTCCAACTTTCCAACAATTCTGCTGCACCTGCAAGCTGTCTAACAAAGTGATAAACTATTCCCAATGTGGGAATGTTTCAGAAGTCTCCTTATCCATCTGCAGTCGCAGCACAGAAGGACCAGTCACATTTTAAAAGGTCCCATTCCGGTGCGTTGAAACTCAGCACTTGCATCCTGAGGTCCTTGTGTTAATTGGTTGAGCAGGATCTCAGCATCCAAGACTTATGCCAAGGGCCAAAGTCTCATGTGCCCCAAGCAGAGTCTCTCCACCCGCTCCAGTTCTTCGGACGCTGCGCCCAAGGCCTCACAGGGCAGCCCATTGGTGCAGGAAATCCAGAACCGAACATAGGTGGTTAATTATTCAATTCACTACTGCACATTCCTGAAGCTGAGACCGAGACAGACTTGGGGGGGCTCGGAGGAAATGCCCATACCAGTATTAAGCTGCCTTTCCAACTCCAACCTTTGCCCCCGGGTGTTCAGCTACCCCACCCTCCCATCGTGGGTTCTCGCTCGGTGCCCAGCGTAGACATGGTATTCAATGCGGAGTGTTCCTTCTGCCCTCACTACAGGGATCACAGCTGCAAAGTGGCCTCTGCCCCGTCTCCCTCCCCCCACAAATACAAAAAACACAATTGGTAAAAGTAATGAGGAAAAGCCCAGTGTAGTTGTACTGAGAACTTACTCTATGCTTTCCAGCATACCGGTGAGGACACAGGGCCGCTCGGGCATCCCGCCGCTGTCTGCAAACCAAAGGGAGGACATTTACTAGGCACATCTTTAGCATTTGTGTAAAGAACGAAAATTATATCAGAATCGACTGAGTTTTCCTCAGTGCACGGAAACTTTCGCTAAACCTGGCTAGTTTTGTTTGCGCACGGACAGCTTTCATGGACAGCCCTGCAGCAAGCGCCCTACTGCAGCCTCAAGGTTACAGCGGCGAATAGCGCCTGCCCGTTGGCACAGCACTCACTCCTGCACTCTCCAACAACCTCGCCTCAAACATAACAACTTCCAGGCCTGTTTGCAAAGTCAGATTAGACAAGAAAGAGGGCGTTTACACAGGCCGATCACAGAACCAATATTTGCCCTCGAGGCAGCCGCTCTGTGCCCTCGGCTTCAGAGGATGTTTCTACCTGGGGAGGGACAGCACATTAGCACCTTTCCAAGGTAAGACTGGAGAAGGCAGGCACACGCCAGGCTGCTGCCTACATAAGCAGGCCAGCGACAAAACAGGTCTGCAGAGAAGGAAAGACGGTTGAAATGCAGACCAGGGCCTCCGAACGGGCCACAGGATGGGATCAACCGCAGAGCGCATCAGCTCTTGACCTCAGTGTGCAACAACCTTACACTGGTCAGTGGAGGACAGTCTCTCAGTCACATTCCCCATAGATGCACAAAACCTGGGAAGAGCCCCCACACTGCACAAGAGACCCGAGCCAGGGCATTAAATGTCCCCTCGAGGAGCCCAGAAGATCCACTGCGCGGAAGCGTCCCACGACGAGCCAAGATCAGAGAACAAAGACTGCCACCTCTGCACAACGACAACAGGTCCAAATCCTGCTCGTGGACTATTTACCCATTCAAGCTACACTCCTGTGCGTAGCCCGCCAGCTGCAATGTGGCATTTCCCGTGCCCGTCAAGGACACAGACTAAATTACCGCAGGGGTTACCCAGCGGTACCTCTGTAGTGACACGGATGCTTCCAAAGCCACCTCAACAGTTCCTGAAGCCCGTCTATATCTCCTGCCATCCCCTAGTCTCGGACAAGCTCAACCTTAAGATGCTGTCCGCAAAGAGCACTACGGGGAGGCCGGGTGCACCACCATCCACGCTCTGGCCATTATGGTACTGGGAGACCACGGATGTGAAGTGGTCCAAAGGACTAAGCCGAAAAAAAAGATCCCTGGACGTTCAGCAACAGATGCTATAGCACAAACAGCTGTGAAGGGAGCACAACGGTAGATTCCAGTGCGGGTCTAACATCTCAGGCCACGTCTGGTCAGACTCACCACACCTAGCAGGCATCAATCACTCAACGCATGAGATACAGACAAGAGGCAGATACTGGGCAGCGCGAGGCTCCTGAGACATGGTTACCTGGGGCAATCTGAATCTTGCATCCGGACTCGGCCTGGATTCTGGAGATCTGCTCACCGCCCCGGCCAATTACTAGATGGAAGAAGAGACATTTCAGAAGAGCTTCACATGGTGTGAACAGGAGAAGCCACAGTAAAGGCACAATACCACAACATGCTCCAGCTAAAAGTGAGCAGAAGTCCTAAGGATCTGCAGTGACTGACAAGGACAAAACAGCAAAAGCATCATTCAGAAAACACCAGGTGACCATGCCAACTCTTACATGCAATTTAGGCTTTTACCGATTTATTAAAATAAATAAAATTAAGTAAAAATACTCCAACAGGTGGGATTCAGAGCACAACATGCAGATTTGCACCCCTTTCTTCAAAAACATCATTAGCAAAAGTATGTATATTAACAAATCGTTCATGCAAAACGGCTCTGCAAAGTGTAACCCACAGGCCAGAAAGACTGGAAGAGAAGTGAACGAAGAAAGTAACTTCCAATTTCATTAAGACCCTCCTCCCTCCAATCCATGTCCAGCTTATTCAAACTTCACAACACCCCTGAAGGTCACCCAAGACCCAATAACTGCTCAATCGATTACATGTTCAGGCTCCACAGGACCCTGGCAGACTATCTGCAAGAACTTCAGCTTCCCGACACTACACCACGACTCATCAGGACGCCTCTGGATGTTTGAAGTCCCTCTGAATTAATTTCCACTAATCAATGCTTGTGGTGGCAATCAATCCACCCATCGGTTTTTGTGCTACTGAAAGGAGCCTCAGCCCACATTCAGCGTCCGTGCCACCTCTGTGCCACAGGACCTAAGCCACTGCCGAGTCTCACCAAGGCTGAAGCCCGTCCGCTGTGCTGGTGTTTCCATCAAGGCGGGTCGGACTGGGTAGTTCGGGTTGAGCTATGAACAGGACTAAGTCTAATTTACAAACAGCTACTTGCGGGGTTCACGTGGCACCGTGGGCAGACATGATCTGCTGGATTATGGTCACAGTGATCACCAGAGGAGGAGATTAAATACACCCACTGCCTTCTCTTAGACGGCCATCCTTAGCTAGCTTTCTGGCTAAAAAGGTTCAAATCTGTCTAAGACAAGAGCCTACGTGCCCCCAGCTGCATGTATTTCATCTATTTCACTTGCAGAAATGTTCCACAAATAGAGGCGCTAAAGCCCAACTGCGTGATCAAGCAGCAGCTGGTAAGAAAACATCACCTTATTCAGCTCTACCACCCCAGATCGGCTGGCAGCCATGAAGCGGTGGCTCCTGGCACCCGGGGGGGGGGGGGGGGGGGCCCATCCCAGAACCCAGAAAGGGGGGGGGGGGCATCCCAGAAAGGGGGGGGCATCCCAGCACCCAGAAAGGGGGGGGGGGCATCCCAGCACCCAGAAAGGGGGGGGGGGGCATCCCAGCACCCAGAAAGGGGGGGGGGGCATCCCAGCACCCAGAAAGGGGGGGGGGGCATCCCAGCACCCAGAAAGGGGGGGGGGGCATCCCAGCACCCAGAAAGGGGGGGCAGCATCCCAGCACCCAGAAAGGGGGGGCAGCATCCCAGCACCCAGAAAGGGGGGCAGCATCCCAGCACCCAGAAAGGGGGGCAGCATCCCAGCACCCAGAAAGGGGGGCAGCATCCCAGCACCCAGAAAGGGGGGCAGCATCCCAGCACCCAGAGAGGCGGGCAGCATCTCAGCACCCAGAGAGGCGGGCAGCATCTCAGCACCCAGAGAGGCGGGCACCTTAAGTCATCAAGAAGCTCTCCCTTCCCATCACGTTTGGTGAGGTTCTCTAAACAGAGGAGTGTAAAAGGCAAATTGTTGTGCCCGACTTTCCTATGAACACAATCTGCTCCAACTCTAATCCCTGAACTCTAAAGGTAGGTACTCCACTTTTACTTCCACAGCAATATAAGCGGAGTCTGGCCCTGGCAGTGTTAGATGGTGCAGGAACGTTAGACACTGCTCTACATCTCGGAGAGCTCAATCGCGTGCCTCCTCCAGCAACTCCCTCCATGTACTCATTCCTCGTGGCATTACAGTAGGTTGGCTCTAGGCCGGGTCACGTTGAGGAGTGCAGGTAAGGAGTTCATCTATTTACGTTTGGCATTTCCCAATGTAAAGGTACTTCCTGACCACTTCAGTCTCTCTTTATGGGAGGTGGCCCTTTGAGTGATCGCCACCGCAGACTCTGTTGCAGTGGGAACGGACCAAGTCCATTGGAAGTCCCAGGATAGAAGGACACTTAGAAGAAGTGAAGACAATGCAAACATGCCACATAAGAGGGCTTCACGGCTTAGGCACGATCAGGCCGCTCAACACACTCCAAGCATGCTAGAGATACCAAAGTAGGCAGAGGAGGAGAGACCCACTTCAAATCTCCAAACAATTCCGAAGCATCTTGGGCATCATCTGCTCTACGTCCCCCTACAACTCCATCATGCACTTTAAAAGCAAAGCGGGATGGCATTGCATCTCAGGGTAGGCTGCGGGACCCGATAGTCTGGGAGGACATTTCACCGGCTAGAAGGCACCAGGACTAGTTGAGTGAAGGTCAAATTTAAACCTCATGCTTGTGTGGGGAGTCCACGAGAACAGCCTTGGACACCTACGTGGTGGAATCTACTTTACGAGCAGATTGAAAAAACACTAACATATCATTACAATATATAGGCGGACTGCAAAGAGTGTGGGTTGCCAATCCTAGACAGTCTCCCTGTACCTATAAAACCTTTGCTTCTTCCCAGATTTATTCACTCAAACAAGATTTATAGAGCGCGCTCATCACCCACGAGGGTCAGTAATTATTACTGAAGACTAAGGTATTTCAGCACGTGTTATTTCGCGCCACCGTCGTGACTACAGTCCAAAGGTAAGTGACACTGGCAGGCATCGTTAAAGCAGGATACAAAGTCTCAGGGCCCACTTACATCCAGGGGAGTCAGTAGGGACCAGTGCTCTGAGAGAAGAAACTTTGTAATGCTTGCCAGGGTATACAACTCCAAGACTACTATGAAAATCAGTTGTAAGAATTCTGGGCTTGAACCGCACTGGTTAGTATACCTGTTCGACAGATGAGGAGCTTTGATATTTAAGGTTACTGACAGGGTTTTAACAGCTGCTAGTTTCTGAAATGAACTGACGCTGCTTGCGCTCTGCGTACATAACTCTGAAATGGAAGTCTTGCCCCACATAGGAGGCAGTAAGGGCTACTTTAGGGCAAGGACTGCTGCTGGCACAAGGTGATGGAGTGGTTGTCAGAACCTCAATAGTGCTAGAGTTGAAGCCGTGCCACCCGATGTTTGGATCCATAGCTGGTGCTCGATGCCCTGCTCCAAAGGATACCTGTAGTTCATAGATTGGCGAGGGGGAAAGAGTGTGTGGGTATATATATGTGTAAGGAAATGCCTCCTTGGCATGGTTACCCCCTGACTTTTTGCCTTTGCTGATGCTATGTTTTGAATTGGAAGAGTGCTGAGGCCTGCTAACCAGGCCCCAGCACCAGTGTTCTTTCCCTAACCTGTACTTTTGATTCCACAATTGGCACACCCTGGCATCCAGATAAGTCCCTTGTAACTGGTACCTCTGGTACCAAGGGCCCTGATGCCAGGGAAGGTCTCTAAGGGCTGCAGCATGTCTTATGCCACCCTGGAGACCCCTCACTCAGCACAGACACACTGCTTGCCAGCTTGTGTGTGCTGGTGAGAACAAAACGAGTAAGTCGACATGGCACTCCCCTCAGGGTGCCATGCCAGCCTCTCACTGCCTATGCAGGTATAGATGAGTCACCCCTCTAGTAGGCCTTACAGCCCTAAGGCAGGGTGCACTATACCATAGGTGAGGGCACCAGTGCATCAGCACTGTGCCCCTACAGTGTCTAAGCAATACCTTAGACATTGTAAGTGCAGGGTAGCCATAAGAGTATATGGTCTGGGAGTCTGTTTTACACGAACTCCACAGCACCATAATGGCTACACTGAAAACTGGGAAGTTTGGTATCAAACTTCTCAGCACAATAAATGCACACTGATGCCAGTGTACATTTTATTGTAAAATACACCACAGAGGGCACCTTAGAGGTGCCCCTGAAACTTAACCGACTATCTGTGTAGGCTGACTGGTTCCAGCAGCCTGCCACACTAGAGACATGTTGCTGGCCCCATGGGGAGAGTGCCTTTGTCACTCTGAGGCCAGTAACAAAGCCTGCACTGGGTGGAGATGCTAACACCTCCCCCAGGCAGGAGCTGTAACACCTGGCGGTGAGCCTCAAAGGCTCACCCCTTTGTCACAGCACCGCAGGACACTCCAGCTTAGTGGAGTTGCCCGCCCCCTCAGGCCACGGCCCCCACTTTTGGCGGCAAGGCTGGAGGAAACAAAGAAAACAACAAGGAGGAGTCACTGGCCAGTCAGGACAGCCCCTAAGGTGTCCTGAGCTGAAGTGACTAACTTTTAGAAATCCTCCATCTTGCAGATGGAGGATTCCCCCAATAGGATTAGGGATGTGACCGCCTCCCCTTGGGAGGGGGCACAAAGAGGGTGTACCCACCCTCAGGGCTAGTAGCCATTGCCTACTAACCCCCCAGACCTAAACACGCCCTTAAATTTAGTATTTAAGGGCTTCCCTGAACCTAAGATTTTAGATTCCTGCAACTTACAGAAGAAGAAGACTGCTGAGCTGAAAACCCCTGCAGAAGAAGAAAGAAGACACCAACTGCTTTGGCCCCAGTCCTACCGGCCTGTCTCCTGCCTTCTAAAGAACCCTGCTCCAGCGACGCTTTCTCCAGGACCAGCGACCTCTGAATCCTCAGAGGACTGCCCTACTTCCAAGAGACCAAGAAACTCCCGAGGACAGCGGCACTGCTCCAAAAGAACTGCAACTTTGTTTCGAAGGAGTAGATTTAAAGACCCCTGCAACTCCCCGCAAGAAGCGTGAGACTTGCAACACTGCACCCGGCGACCCCGACTCGACTGGTGGAGAACCAACACCTCAGGGAGGACCCTCCGGCGACTCCGAGACCGTGAGTAACCAAAGTTGTCCCCACTGAGCCCCCACAGCGACGCCTGCAGAGGGAATCCTGAGGCTCCCCCTGACCGCGACTGCCTGAACCTAAAGTCCCGACGGCTGGAAAAGACCCTGCACCCGCAGCCCCCAGCACCGGAAGGAACAGAACTCCTGTGCAGGAGTGACCCCCAGGAGGCCCTCTCCCTTGCCCAGGTGGTGGCTACCCCGAGGAGCCCCCCCCTTGCCTGCCTGCACCGCTGAAGAGATCCCTTGATCTCTCATTGATTTACATTGAAAACCCGACGCTTGTTTCTACACTGCACCCGGCCGTCCCAGTGCCGCTGAGGGTGTACTTTTTGTGTGAACTTGTGTCCCCCCGGTGCCCTACAAAACCTCCCTGGTCTGCCCTCCGAAGACGCGGGTACTTACCTGCTGGCAGACCGGAACCGGGGCACCCCCTTCTCTCCATTGCAGCCTATGCGTTTTGGGCACCTCTTTGACCTCTGCACCTGACCGGCCCGAGCTGCTGGTGTGGTAACTTTGGGGTTGCTCTGAACCCCCAACGGGGGGGCTACCTTGGACCCAAACCTGAGACTTGTAAGTGATTTACTTACCTGACAAAACTAACAAAAACTTACCTCCCCCAGGAACTGTGAAAATTGCACTAAGTGTCCACTTTTAAAACAGCTTATTGTGTTTTATGTAAAAAGTATACATGCTAATGTAATGATTCAAAGTTCCTAAAGTACTTACCTGCAATACCTTTCAAATGAGATATTACATGTAGAATTTGAACCTGTGGTTCTTAAAATAAACTAAGAAAATATATTTTTCTATAACAAAACCTATTGGCTGGATTTGTCTCTGAGTGTGTGTTCCTCATTTATTGCCTGTGTGTATGTACAACAAATGCTTAACACTACTCCTTTGATAAGCCTACTGCTCGACCACACTACCACGAAATAGAGCATTAGTATTATCTCTTTTTGCCACTATCTACTATCTTACCTCTAAGGGGAACCCTGGGACTCTGTGCATGCTATTCCTTACTTTGAAATAGCACATACAGAGCCAACTTCCTACATTGGTGGATCAGCGGTGGGGTACAAGACTTTGCATTTGCTGGACTACTCAGACAATACTTGATCACACGACAAATTCCAAAAATTGTCATTAGAACTTGATTTTTTGCAATTTGAAATTTTTCTAAAGTCTTTAAAGTCCTGCTAGGGCCTTGTGTTAGTCCCTGTTAGCATTTCTTTTTAGAGTTTAAAAGTTTGTAAAAGTTTGAATTAGATTCTAGAACCAGTTTTAGATTCTTAAAAAGCATTCCAACTTTTAGAAGAATAATGTCTAGTACAGATATGAATGTGGTGGAACTCGACACCACACCTTACCTCCATCTCCAGATGAAAGAGCTAAGGTCACTCTGTAAAATAAGAAAAATAACAATGGGCTCCAGACCTACCAAACTACAGCTCCAGGAGCTGTTGGCAGAGTATGATAGAGCCAACCCCTCTGTGGATAACACAGATGAAGATGATAGTGAATTGGAGGAAGATTCCCCCCTACCAGTCCTATCTAGGGAGGACAGGGCTTCTCAAGCCCTGACTCCAAAAATACTAGTCAGAGATGCTGGCTCCCTCACAGGAGGGACCAGCACCTCGGAAATCACGGAGGATAACTCCAGTGAAGAGGACATCCAGTTAGCCAGGATGGCCAAAAGATTGGCTTTGGAAAGACAGATCCTAGCCATAGAAAGGGAAAGACAAGAGATGGGCCTAGGACACATCAATGGTGGCAGCAACATAAATAGGGTCAGAGATTCTCCTGACATGTTGAAAATCCCCAAAGGGATTGTAACTAAATATGAAGATGGTGATGACATCACCAAATGGTTCACAGCTTTTGAGAGGGCTTGTGAAACCAGAAAAGTGAACAAATCTCACTGGGGTGCTCTCCTTTGGGAAATGTTCACAGGAAAGTGTAGGGATAGACTCCTCACACTCTCTAAAAAAGATGCAGAATCTTATGACCTCATGAAGGGTACCCTGATTGAGGGCTTTGGATTCTCCACTGAGGAGTATAGGATTAGATTCAGGGGGGCTCAAAAATCCTCGAGCCAGACCTGGGTTGACTTTGTAGACTACTCAGTAAAAACACTAGATGGTTGGATTCAAGGCAATGGTGTAAATGATTATGATGGGCTGTACAATTTATTTGTGAAAGAACACCTATTAAGTAATTGTTTCAATGATAAACTGCATCAGCATCTGGTGGACCTAGGACCAATTTCTCCCCAAGAATTGGGAAAGAAGGCGGACCATTGGGTCAAGACTAGGGTGTCCAAAACTTCCACAGGGGGTGACCAAAAGAAAGGAGTCACAAAACCTCCCCAGGGGAAAGGTGGTGAGACAGCCAAAAACAAAAATAGTAAAGAGTCTTCTACAGGCCCCCAAAAACCTGCACAGGAGGGTGGGCCCAGAGCCTCTTCACAAAACAATTCTGGGTACAAGGGTAAAAACTTTGATCCCAAAAAGGCCTGGTGTCGAAACTGTAGTCAGTCTGGACACCAAACTGGAGACAAGGCCTGTCCCAAGAAAGATACCACTTCTAACTCCCATCCAGCTAAAACTGGAATGGCCAGTCTCCAAGTGGGATCAACAGTGTGCCCAGAGCAAATCAGGTGTCACACTGAAGCTACATTAGTCTCTGAGGGTGGGGTGGATTTAGCCACACTGGCTGCCTGGCCCCCTAACATGCAAAAATACAGGCAGCAGCTCTTAATTAATGGGACAAGTGTAGAGGGCCTGAGGGATACAGGTGCCAGTGTCACCATGGTGACAGAGAAACTGGTTTCCCCTGGCCAATACCTGGCTGGACAAACTTATCCAGTCACCAACGCTGACAATCAGACTAAAGTACATCCCATGGCTATGGTAACTTTAGAGTGGGGAGGGGTCAATGGCCTGAAACAGGTGGTGGTCTCCTCAAATATCCCAGTAGACTGTTTGCTTGGAAATGACCTGGAGTCCTCAGCATGGGCTGAGGTAGAACTGAAAACCCATGCAGCCATGCTGGGTATCCCTGAACTGGTGTGTGTCAAGACAAGGGCACAATGCAAGGCTCAGGGTGAAAAAGTAGAGCTGGAGTCTGGAAAAATGGCCCAGCCTACCAAGAGAAAAGGAAAGTCAGCTGGGAAACCAGCTGCAACACAACACCAAAAAGAGAACCTCTCTTCTCAGGAAGAAGTTCTGCCCTCTGAGGGAACTGAGCCTATGGAGCTGGAACCTTATCAGGTTGAGCTCTTGGGCCCAGGGGGACCCTCAAGGGAAGAGTTGTGTAAGGGACAAGAAACCTGTCCCTCTCTTGAAGACCTTAGGCAGCAAGCTGCTGAAGAGTCCAAAGGCAAGAAAAATGGAACACATAGGGTCTATTGGGAAGATGGACTCCTGTACACTGAGGCAAGAGATCCCAAACCTGGTGCCACTAGGAGAGTGGTAGTGCCTCAGTCGTTCAGAGAGTTTATTCTGACCTTAGCCCATGATATTCCCCTTGCTGGGCATTTGGGACAAACCAAGACGTGGGAGAGGTTAGTCAACCACTTCTACTGGCCCAATATGTCCCAGAAGGTTAAGGAGTTTTGCCTCTCCTGCCCCACCTGTCAAGCCAGTGGTAAGACATGTGGGCATCCAAAGGCCCCCCTCATTCCACTTCCAGTGGTGGGGGTCCCCTTTGAAAGAGTGGGTGTGGACATAGTTGGTCCACTAGAACCTCCCACAGCCTCAGGAAATATGTATATCCTAGTAGTAGTGGATCATGCTACTAGGTATCCTGAAGCTATTCCCCTTAGGTCGACTACTGCCCCTGCAGTAGCCAAGGCCCTCATTGGTATCTTTACCAGAGTGGGCTTCCCTAAGGAGGTGGTGTCTGACAGAGGTACCAACTTCATGTCAGCATACCTAAAACACATGTGGAATGAGTGTGGAGTGACTTACAAATTCACTACACCATATCATCCACAAACTAATGGCCTTGTTGAGAGATTCAACAAGACATTAAAGGGCATGATCATGGGGCTCCCAGAAAAACTCAAAAGGAGATGGGATGTCCTCTTGCCATGTCTGCTTTTCGCTTACAGAGAGGTGCCACAGAAGGGAGTAGGATTCTCACCCTTTGAACTTCTGTTCGGCCACCCTGTAAGGGGACCACTTGCTCTTGTTAAAGAAGGCTGGGAGAGACCTCTTCATGAGCCTAAACAAGACATAGTGGACTATGTACTTGGCCTTCGCTCAAGGATGGCAGAGTACATGGAAAAGGCAAGTAAAAACCTTGAGGCCAGCCAACAACTCCAGAAGTTGTGGTATGACCAAAAGGCTGCACTGGTTGAATTCCAACCAGGGCAGAAAGTCTGGGTTCTGGAGCCTGTGGCTCCCAGGGCACTTCAGGACAAATGGAGTGGCCCTTACCCAGTACTAGAGAGGAAGAGTCAGGTCACCTACCTGGTGGACCTGGGCACAAACAGGAGCCCCAAGAGGGTGATCCATGTGTACCGCCTTAAGCTCTTCCATGACAGGGCTGATGTAAATCTGTTGATGGTAACAGATGAGGACCAGGAAGCTGAGAGTGAACCTCTCCCTGATCTCCTCTCATCAGACCCTAAAGATGGCTCAGTGGATGGAGTGATCTACTCAGACACCCTCTCTGGCCAACAGCAGGCTGACTGTAGGAAGGTCCTGCAACAGTTTGCTGAACTCTTTTCCCTAACCCCTGGTCAGACACACCTGTGTACCCATGATGTGGACACAGGAGACAGCATGCCTGTCAAAAACAAAATATTTAGACAGTCTGACCAAGTTAAGGAAAGCATCAAGGTGGAAGTCCACAAGATGCTGGAATTGGGAGTAATTGAGTACTCTGACAGCCCCTGGGCTAGCCCAGTGGTCTTAGTCCCCAAACCTCACACCAAAGAAGGAAAGAGAGAGATGAGGTTTTGTGTGGACTACAGAGGTCTCAACTCTGTCCCCAAGACAGATGCTCATCCCATTCCTAGAGCTGATGAGCTAATAGACAAATTAGAGGCTGCCAAATTCGTAAGTACCTTTGACTTAACAGCAGGGTACTGGCAAATCAAAATGGCCCTGGAGCAAAAGAAAAGACAGCATTCTCCACACCTGATGGGCATTATCAGTTCACTGTTATGCCCTTTGGTTTAAAGAATGCCCCTGCCACCTTCCAAAGGTTGGTGAATCAAGTCCTTGCTGGGTTGGAATCCTTTAGTGCAGCTTATCTTGATGATATTGCTGTCTTCAGCTCCACCTGGCAGGATCACCTGGTCCACCTGAAGAAGGTTTTGAAGGCTCTGCAATCTGCAGGCCTCTCTATCAAGGCATCCAAATGCCAGATAGGGCAGGGAACTGTGGTTTACTTGGGACACCTTGTAGGTGGAGGCCAAGTTCAGCCACTCCAGCCTAAGATCCAGACTATCCTGGACTGGGCAGCTCCAAAAACCCAGACTCAAGTCAGGGCATTCCTTGGCTTAACTGGGTACTATAGGAGGTTTGTGAAGGGATATGGATCCATTATGACAGCCCTCACAGAACTCACCTCCAAGAAAATGCCCAAGAAAGTAAACTGGACTGTAGAATGCCAACAGGCCTTTGACACCCTGAAGCAAGCTATGTGCACAGCACCAGTTCTAAAAGCTCCAGATTACTCCAAGCAATTCATTGTGCAAACAGATGCCTCTGAACATGGGATAGGGGTAGTTTTGTCCCAAACAAATGATGATGGCCTTGACCAGCCTGTTGCTTTCATTAGCAGGAGGTTACTCCCCAGGGAGCAACGTTGGAGTGCCATTGAGAGGGAGGCCTTTGCTGTGGTTTGGTCCCTGAAGAAGTTGAGACCATACCTCTTTGGTACTCACTTCCTAGTTCAGACTGACCACAGACCTCTCAGAAGGCCGATGCAAATGAAAGGTGAAAATCCAAAACTGTTGAGGTGGTCCATCTCCCTACAGGGAATGGACTTTATAGTGGAACACAGACCTGGGACTGCCCATGCCAATGCAGATGGCCTTTCCAGGTTCTTCCACTTAGAAAATGAAGACTCTCTTGGGAAAGGTTAGTCTCATCCTCTTTCGTTTGGGGGGGGGGGGGTTGTGTAAGGAAATGCCTCCTTGGCATGGTTACCCCCTGACTTTTTGCCTTTGCTGATGCTATGTTTTGAATTGGAAGTGTGCTGAGGCCTGCTAACCAGGCCCCAGCACCAGTGTTCTTTCCCTAACCTGTACTTTTGATTCCACAATTGGCACACCCTGGCATCCAGATAAGTCCCTTGTAACTGGTACCTCTGGTACCAAGGGCCCTGATGCCAGGGAAGGTCTCTAAGGGCTGCAGCATGTCTTATGCCACCCTGGAGACCCCTCACTCAGCACAGACACACTGCTTGCCAGCTTGTGTGTGCTGGTGAGAACAAAACGAGTAAGTCGACATGGCACTCCCCTCAGGGTGCCATGCCAGCCTCTCACTGCCTATGCAGGTATAGATGAGTCACCCCTCTAGTAGGCCTTACAGCCCTAAGGCAGGGTGCACTATACCATAGGTGAGGGCACCAGTGCATGAGCACTGTGCCCCTACAGTGTCTAAGCAATACCTTAGACATTGTAAGTGCAGGGTAGCCATAAGAGTATATGGTCTGGGAGTCTGTTTTACACGAACTCCACAGCACCATAATGGCTACACTGAAAACTGGGAAGTTTGGTATCAAACTTCTCAGCACAATAAATGCACACTGATGCCAGTGTACATTTTATTGTAAAATACACCACAGAGGGCACCTTAGAGGTGCCCCCTGAAACTTAACCGACTATCTGTGTAGGCTGACTGGTTCCAGCAGCCTGCCACACTAGAGACATGTTGCTGGCCCCATGGGGAGAGTGCCTTTGTCACTCTGAGGCCAGTAACAAAGCCTGCACTGGGTGGAGATGCTAACACCTCCCCCAGGCAGGAGCTGTAACACCTGGCGGTGAGCCTCAAAGGCTCACCCCTTTGTCACAGCACCGCAGGACACTCCAGCTAGTGGAGTTGCCCGCCCCCTCCGGCCCGGCCCCCACTTTTGGCGGCAAGGCTGGAGGAAACAAAGAAAACAACAAGGAGGAGTCACTGGCCAGTCAGGACAGCCCCTAAGGTGTCCTGAGCTGAAGTGACTAACTTTTAGAAATCCTCCATCTTGCAGATGGAGGATTCCCCCAATAGGATTAGGGATGTGACCCCCTCCCCTTGGGAGGGGGCACAAAGAGGGTGTACCCACCCTCAGGGCTAGTAGCCATTGGCTACTAACCCCCCCCAGACCTAAACACGCCCTTAAATTTAGTATTTAAGGGCTTCCCTGAACCTAAGATTTTAGATTCCTGCAACCTACTGAAGAAGAAGACTGCTGAGCTGAAAACCCCTGCAGAAGAAGAAAGACACCAACTGCTTTGGCCCCAGTCCTACCGGCCTGTCTCCTGCCTTCTAAAGAACCCTGCTCCAGCGACGCTTTCTCCAGGACCAGCGACCTCTGAATCCTCAGAGGACTGCCCTACTTCCAAGAGACCAAGAAACTCCCGAGGACAGCGGCACTGCTCCAAAAGAACTGCAACTTTGTTTCGAGGAGCAGATTTAAAGACCCCTGCAACTCCCCGCAAGAAGCGTGAGACTTGCAACACTGCACCCGGCGACCCCGACTCGACTGGTGGAGAACCAACACCTCAGGGAGGACCCTCCGGCGACTCAGAGACCGTGAGTAACCAAAGTTGTCCCCCCCGAGCCCCCACAGCGACGCCTGCAGAGGGAATCCCGAGGCTCCCCCTGACCGCGACTGCCTGAACCTAAAGTCCCGACGGCTGGAAAAGACCCTGCACCCGCAGCCCCCAGCACCGGAAGGAACGGAACTCCTGTGCAGGAGTGACCCCCAGGAGGCCCTCTCCCTTGCCCAGGTGGTGGCTACCCCGAGGAGCCCCCCCCTTGCCTGCCTGCACCGCTGAAGAGATCCCTTGATCTCTCATCGATTTACATTGAAAACCCGACGCTTGTTTCTACACTGCACCCGGCCGCCCCAGTGCCGCTGAGGGTGTACTTTTTGTGTGAACTTGTGTCCCCCCCGGTGCCCTACAAAACCCCCCTGGTCTGCCCTCCGAAGACGCGGGTACTTAACTGCTGGCAGACCGGAACCGGGGCACCCCCTTCTCTCCATTGCAGCCTATGCGTTTTGGACACCTCTTTGACCTCTGCACCTGACCGGCCCTGAGCTGCTGGTGTGGTAACTTTGGGGTTGCTCTGAACCCCCAACGGGGGGCTACCTTGGACCCAAACCTGAGACTTGTAAGTGATTTACTTACCTGACAAAACTAACAAAAACTTACCTCCCCCAGGAACTGTGAAAATTGCACTAAGTGTCCACTTTTAAAACAGCTTATTGTGTTTTATGTAAAAAGTATACATGCTAATGTAATGATTCAAAGTTCCTAAAGTACTTACCTGCAATACCTTTCAAATGAGATATTACATGTAGAATTTGAACCTGTGGTTCTTAAAATAAACTAAGAAAAGATATTTTTCTATAACAAAACCTATTGGCTGGATTTGTCTCTGAGTGTGTGTTCCTCATTTATTGCCTGTGTGTATGTACAACAAATGCTTAACACTACTCCTTTGATAAGCCTACTGCTCGACCACACTACCACAAAATAGAGCATTAGTATTATCTCTTTTTGCCACTATCTACTATCTTACCTCTAAGGGGAACCCTGGGACTCTGTGCATGCTATTCCTTACTTTGAAATAGCACATACAGAGCCAACTTCCTACAATATGTATGTGTGCGTGTGGGGGGGGGGGGGGGGGGGGGAGAGAGGCTGCTGTACAATGCGAGCCTCAACCTACATATTCTAGGAGTACTGGCTGTGTGATCCCACGACACCTTTAACTGCTTATTGCAAATTTGCATTAAATAGGACCCCTGCCACACAGCATCAACTAAACCTGTTTCACTGACCACTGTAGAGACATCAAGAATTAGGCTGGACTGTGCTCCTAAGACAAAATAGGCCACTCTCTGCATCGTCAGAGATGTGGGTAATTTTACTTGGGTCTTCCCACAGGACTAAATATCCAGCTTTCCCAAACTTCTCTATGGCAGGTGGGGAGTTTGGGGTGGACACCAGACCAACTCTGTTTCAATTAACAGCCACTTTTAAAGCCCCATCTGGAGGCAGAGAATATAAAGGAAAACCATCGTTAAAGAAATCCTGAACTCAGTGACAAACCTGAAGAATGGTCAGTGCCAGGGGGTGCAGATTAACAGAACATGTTCGTAAAGCACGTTAATAACCCATTTTTATTCATGCCCAAAGCACTGGCACGTATTTTACCCATCTCAGAAGGAACACAATGAGTTGGCCCTGCTGGGGTTTGAACTCGTGACCCAGAGGTTACATGGAGATCCCTACAGTGGTTGCATTAGTGCACTGACCCACCAGACCGGGATTACATAGAGTCATTTTTCAAAGAGACATGCTAAGACCATGTGTATCTCTTCAGTCGAAGAGACAGATGGCACACAGGAAAGGAATGAGGCAGTCTAGTGAGGACGTACTGGGCAGAACGACCTGCACACTCAGCGTGGGACTGACGCAAAGTTAGTCATACTCATTCTGGAAAGCAGATGGAATAAATGCCATATATGCAAAAGGACGGCTCGTTAGAATAAGTCAATATTTCAAAATATAAAAGATAAAGAAAGATGTCAATTTCCACTAGGTGGGGGTTGCAGCAAATTGAC